>NC_046236.1:2736285-3047824 GCF_009819885.2 Catharus ustulatus | reverse complement strand
GCTCATCCAGCCCTCTCTAATCCTGCATGTGCACCATCAGCTCCACACCCTTGTGGAAATACCTAGAAAGCCACCCTGAGCCAGCAGCTATGGCCCAAAGGAACAAGAAGCCAGGCAGCAGTGGTGTTACAGCTTTACAGCCACGACAACCCCTGCCAAACACCTCTGTGCCATCTCTGGGTGGGAGAGCTGGAGATCTGGGACTATCCTGAGAACTAGAGAAAACTCTTCTTCCATCCTGAAGTAAACTTCAACAACCATCCCTAGAGACTGATGATCCCTGACATTTTTCTGAACTGGCCAAACTTCAGCAGGAATCCCATGAAACCCAGAAAAAGCCCAAGTGCTACAGCATCCTGCACTGGCCCCTGCCCATGTGATGAGCTTTGTGCCCCCACTGCAAGTGCCTCACACCATTCCCTCTTCCTCCAAGTTTAGACCCATTTCTTACCAAAGGCAGAAGTGTCTCCACAGATCAGCCCTAGCAGAGGCCTTGCTAACACATCCTGCTGCCTGTGCTTCTGGACACCAGCACTGCATTTCCATCCACTCTCCATCTGCTCCTCCCAAGCTCCCATGGAGCTCACCAGGGCTGCAGGAGCAGAGGCTTCCCTGCACCATCTGTGCTGTGCTGGCTGGAAATACTGCTCCTTCCCCAAAGGTGCAGGGTTCTGTCTGTGCCTGCTCTCAGGACACTTCCTTAGAGCTGGGCTCCTTGCTGAAGCCACATAGGCTGGGAGCAGCTTCCCAGGCAGGGATATACTTCATCCCAGGACTGCTTGCCTCAGTCATGCTCTGGCACAGCAGGAATCCAGAGCCAGCCT
The DNA here is from genome assembly GCF_009819885.2 of Catharus ustulatus. Lineage (NCBI taxonomy): Eukaryota > Metazoa > Chordata > Aves > Passeriformes > Turdidae > Catharus > Catharus ustulatus. Next base: position 3,047,000 of record NC_046236.1, on the reverse strand, counting down.
TTTTTGGCTGAAACACCAGGACTGTGATGGAAATATAAAGTGAAACATTTTCTGTTGCTTAATTTAACTACCAATTCAATCTAAATTTCATCCATGTTCCTTTCATGCTTCCTGTCTGCCTGTGCTGCCTCTTTCCAGCCCGCTCTGAGGGGGTCCTGTCTGCTGCAGCAGCCACATCTGGCTTGTTCCTGCTGGCACAGAGCAGCCCAGGGCCATTCCCAGAGCAGTGCCAGGCTGCTGTCATGCAAGGCACTGGTACAGTGCCCTGCTTTGTGCTCACTGGCACAAGCAGAGATGCTGCACTGGCTTCCAAAAACACAGCACTGCACATCAGCCCAGCTGGGCACTTCGGGATGGTCAGAGGAAAGCTCAGCCCCAGCTCTTGGAGGGACAAGACCCAGCATTCCTTATTCTCTGGGGCCATTTGTAAAACTCTTGAGAAATGTGTTACATTTCCTGCAAGGATTCTTTAAGGGTGATTTCTTTCCCAGGCCTAAAAAGCTAAGAATAACTGGGAGCAGCAACAGGTTCAGGAAAGAGAAGGGAAAACGGCAGCCTCGAAACACTCAATCCCAGTTTGTCTCTCACTACATGAGCAGACAGTGAAAACACAGCTTGTTTTGCCTGCTGAAGCACACAAGCCCTCTTTCTCCAGCCTGGATTATCCAGTTATCTGATACAAATCCTCTTCAAGGTCTGAGTGAAGAACTGAGGTCTGCCTGGCTCAGGATGATGACATCTTCAAAGCCACTGGGCTGCAGGGATGTTTGCTGAAATGTATTACCTTCCTTTAGCATTCAAACCATGCTGTTTCATGGAGCACACAAAAGTATGAAAACTTCTCCCTGCTTTACAGGAAACAGACTATGCAAACTCCTACTGATGTAGGATGAAACATTTACTGTCTAATATTGCCATTTTAATCATTAGCTAACAGCTCTGAATTCTCAGTTTAACCATTCCCTCACTCAGGCCCAGCCTGACATATTCTTTTAACTTACTGTGCTAAACACTGATTTTATACCCAGTCCAACAATATAAATGCATCCTAATCCCACTTCTCTACTTCTGCCAACAAAAGCTCCTGTGGCTCCTAATGCCTTCCAGCAGAGCAGCCCCATGTGCAGCGTGGCTCCCTGAAGACACAGCTGCCCATTCAGGGTGTGCAGGCAGCTCAGCTCCCCTCCCACTCCATCCCCTGACACATTTTCCTGCCTCATTTTCCATGAGCCCTGCACAAAGCTCAGCACATTTTCTGCAGGCACAAGGCAGAGGCCTCATCTCCCTATGCCTGGCTCCCAGCAGGATGGCCCAGACTAAAACAAAAGTGAAAAGTTAAACAGATTTTGTTCAGCAGCAGCTGTCCTGCTTTCCCATCTGTTTTTGTTTGGTTTTTTTCCTGCAGTTATCCCATCCCATCAAGGGAGAATTAAAGAACCACAATACTAATGACAATGTGCATTATGATAAAGGGGATGCAGGAAGGAAATGGGATGTCTTATTCACCTAGGAACACTCCTCACAGGTGAGAAGATCCCTCCTGCTAGTCATGTTTGTTCAAGGTAGGGTAGAGAACTTACAGCTTCTCAGGCAGATAAATTGGCTGAGGTTACAGTGCAGAGGAGGGGAAGCCACAAACATCATCCCTTTTGGTTTGCAAAGCAACTTTGTACAGAGTAACTGGGTAAAGAAATTTATGCTGGACAAATAAATCCTTATCCTGAACAGCAGGTCAAAGCCTTCCCCTGCAGCAGCAGCGCCTGGTACAGATCCTGCCAGTCACGAAGGCTTTGGGTCACCAGGTGCTCCTGTGCTTTCCCAGGAGGTTTGGAAGGGGTGTGCACCCCACTGAGCAACCCCAGAGCTCCACCCCAGTGTGCCCTGCAGTCACAACAAGGCTGTGCCACTCACAGAGAGCACAGGGACACAAGCCAACAGCTGGGGTTGAGGTAGAGGAGATGCAAACTGCTTCTTCTCCAGCAAAAACACCAAAAGGCAAGATGAGTTCCCTTTTGTGTGAGCTCACAGGATCTCCCCACCCCATGGCTGCACCCTGGTGAGATCCAGGACAAACCCAAGCTCTGCAGCAAGTCCTGGTGACATGACAAGTCACAATGGAGCTAAGGGACAGCTCACTGTGAAATGGGAGAACAGCTTCTGCTTCCCTCAGCCTCCCAGCTGCACAAGCTCTGCAGGAATCACCTCCCTCACTCTGTGCCAGCCCTGGAGCTCACTGGATCTCCCCAGTGAATTCCACCTGCTAACCTGGCAGAAAACTTGTGCAGCTGAAACAAGTTAAATTAATAGAGTCAGGCTGGACAGGAGCCAGAGCTCTAGGAAAGTGAAGAGGGAAGGGAGGAAGGCTCCTTTGTGCACACACCTGGGAGGGGGAAGGAAAAGCAGGGCATTGGTTCAACAGCCCTGAGATCTCTTGAGGTCAACTGAGCTGAGAGCATGGGCTCATCCTCACCCTGCTGCTGTCCCAGGGGCTCCAAGGGAAACACAGAGAAAGGAAGCAGCAGGGAGCACTACATGGATACCAAAATCTTCTCAACTGACAGATTCACACTGACCAGGGCTCCACTGCAATACACTACTCCTCATCTCAGACAAGAAAAGAAATCAAGATGACACAATCAACTTTCAGCCTCTGGCACAGGGCACAGCTGAGAGCACTGGCAGGCCTGGCACACACCTGACACCTCCTACCTATTTGACAGTCAGAGTGCAAAAGCAGAACACAGCCATGCACTCCCAAAGCAGGCCTGTCCTTGCTCAGGTTGTTCATATCTCCTACCAGCCAGAAAATACCACAGCACACCAAGTAGAAAAATGAGTGTCACTTTTTTTTCATCTACCTAAAGGAACAGAGGAATTCCACTCATGTAATGGTAACTGAACAAATGACTTTGTCCCCTTTCAAACCAAGCAATATTTTTGTATAAAAACAGGAAGGGCTCTGAGAGCTCTCCTATTTCCTCTGGTGGGCTTTATTGATGCCTTCTGTATTCTTTACCCATCCAGAAGCACATGCCAAAAGCAGGGAGTCAATTCCACACTTAAGAGAAGAATCAAATGGGATGGATGCTATGAGGCCACAAGAGCTGCAGAAGATGCAGCCCCTCCCACAGTATTGACCCTCAGCACAGTGACCTTCAGGAGCACAGACAGTGCCCTCAGCCTGATGAAAAGCACGAGATAACAGAAAACCACTGGAAACCTTTGAGGTTAAAAAACCTCATATCCCTTCTTGTGCACACAAAGAAAAAAACTACTGAGAGAAGTCCCACCTTTGCTAATTTTTTTTCAAAGACAAAGCAAATACATTTTGACAATATTTACAGTTCAGAGTACAACATCTTTTAGCACAGCACAGGAGAACAAAAACCCACCCATATTTCATTAGATTAATTATTGCATTGATTGGATGTCTGTTAATTACAACTGGAGCCTGACCACTTCAGGGCAGGGATTGGAGTCACATCCCTTAAAAGACTAAAAAAATAAAAAAATAATACAAGAAGTCCTACATAGGTAAATCAAAGTAGAAAAAAAATGTACTGATATGAAAATACATAAAAACTCACTCTAATCTAAACTCCCCTAAGAACTGTCACACCTTGCCTTATCAAAAAGCCACAGCTTTTCACAGAATCTTCCTTCATCCTTCCTACAAGGCTGAAAGGATGATAAAAGCAAGCTGTGCTACTGACCCTTAGGACCCCACCACAGACAGGTGAGCAGTAGAGGGAAAGTACACACTCTAAAAAAACAATTTAGCACTGCATCAGCTCTGGCAAGCATTTATTGCACCCTTGTTTCAAGGCATAAGTGCAGCAGTAAGTGGCAGACTTTTATTTACGTATTTTAAACAAAAGTAGGAGAACAACTGAAGGAGAAGTATTAGGCAAGTAATTAATTTTAAAAGGATTACTGAGAATGTCTCCTGGAGCTACTGCAGCTAGAATAAAATCAATGCTATGACTTCAGCTTCAATTTTCAGGACACTTATTTGTCTGTAACTACAGTGGAGTCCTGCTCTTCCTCTGCCTCCCAAAGTGGCAGCTGACCAGCACATGCTACTGGCATTAGACCTATATCATTACTTATCTTTATCTCTGATCATCATCTCTGCCAACCTGTAATTACAGCCAATTCTTCCCTCACAGCTGTGCTGGAGTGCACAGGTGATGGTAATCTCTGTATCTGAGCAGGGGATAAACCCATGGAGCCACCAAGGCACCCAAGTCTGAAGGTCAGAAACAAACACCACAAGAAACCAGCCAAAGAACTCTGCCTGTGCTTCCTTTACCAGACTGAGACATGGTCAGAGATCCAGGCTCCTCCACCTGGGAACAGAGCAGTGTCAGCCAGGAGACCTTATGCTACTGAGCTCCTTCCTGTGTTCCACCAGTTCCCAGAAATGCCACAAGCCATGATCGATGCACAAGTAAAGCAGCTCACAAATCCAAAATCTATATAAGAAGCTAATGCAGTGACACATGGACTTCTGCTGACCCCATGCTGAGCCTACTTCCTCAAAAAGCCTTTAAACAATTCCAGTTTTACAGCAAAACCAAGTTAGCAGACAGATTGCTTTTAAAAACAGATTGTGAACTTGGAGCAGACAATATAATAAAATCAAATGTGATTGTGACGAATCCACAAACTTGATTCAGCCCTGCCAATTGATGACAGTTTGGAACAGACCAAATGGAGTTTCAGTTTTCCCTACTACACCACTCAATGAAAAGAAACATTCTAATGCTTCTTTTAGTGCCAGCACAGAGCATCCTCTCACCTTGAACATCCCCACAGCTTTTTGGCACGAGGACATGAAACAATAAATCATGAGGCTGGAAACACAGAAACTGGGAACTTGTAAATGTGCAAGAGCAGGCTCATGGCTGAGTGCTCCAGGAGCAGCTCCATCCCTTGTGAGCAGAACAAGGGGCTGGTGGGCAGTGCCCAGCTCACCTCCTGCACAGGCGGTGCCAGCGGGTTCTTGAACTCGGAGAGGGACACGGGGAGGGAGAACTTGGCCAGCATGGAGGGCAGGTTGTGACCCCGGAACTGACAGGAGAAGGCATCTGCCAGGGGAGAGTAACTGCAGGAGAGAGGCAAAGGCACACATCAGCTCTGGAGTGCTGCTCAGGGTAACTTTGATCCAATTAAGCATTGCAGAAGTGCCAATTCCCAAATGTAATATTCCCTGTGGTCTAGAAAACCCCTAAGCATAGTCGATGGCATGTTGTGTCCTGCAGAAGCCAGCCAGAAGCTCACACACTTTCACCTCAGCCTTACTTTCAGCTCCAGCATTTTATCCAAGGCATGGAGGGAATCCAGAGGAGAAAAATGAAAGTGTTAAAAAGTCCAGACCTGTGCAGCTTCTGATCAAAGGGACAGAGCTTGGGCAGGACTGGGCAGGATACACACACAACCTCTGAGTGTGCCAGCTGCAGCTGCAGATGTGGCTGTGCCCCCTCCCTGTGCTCAGTCTTCAAGAACAGCACTGCCATATTTGATACAGGCACAGCTGTTGCTGAATGACCTCAAGGTCCCTTCCAGCCCTATTTTTATTCTTCCATCACCAAAGTTTTGATTTAAAACTATTTTCCTATAACTGAGTTCCAACACAGAGTCTAAAGACATCTCAAAATCCAACAGAGGAAGGGCTGCCAATCTTCAGCAGAACAAAAATACCCAGCCCTGCCTCCACATCTTCCTTGCAGTGGCTCTGCAAATGGCCCTGCTGCCTTCTGTCTGTGACAAGGCACACTGTGTGGAATGCCAGCACAGGAAACAATACAATGGCAACTTTTGCTACTTTTGATTCATGTCAGGTGTGCCAGCTACACAGAGAGCCCTATAAACCACTCATTTAACTTAGTCATAAAGTATTTTGGTTTGTAAATGTTCCCATATTGGACATTCAGTGAGCAGCAGTACAAAAAATACTGACAGCAGCTCCATAGGGTAAATATTGCTTCCAGGGCTCTCACCACCACAGAGGAATATTGATCTGCTCTGCTGCTCCTCCCTGCCCACACTGGCTGTGCAAGTTCAGGCTCATGTAATGGGTTTTTGAACAGTCTAAACAAATTCATGAAGGATCCCACTCTGTATCCCATCAGGGAAGGGAAGTGCATCTGCACTCCTCAGCACTGTACCACCAACACATTTCCCTTCTACTTACAGGCAGACACTGGCATTTGGAGAAAGCATGTAGACATTGTTTTCACAAAGAGGATAAATAATAATTGCTTTGCCCCAGTAAACAAGATGTGCTGCAAGCTGGAAAACCTGTATTGAGAAAACAGGGAAAAATTAGGGGAGCAAAATCAATATACAAACTGTCAGCAAGAGTTTCATACAACAACAACAAGGGTCTTGTTTGAGCTGAAATGAAAGAAAAATGTTCCATCCTTTCACCCTGCCTTCAGAATAAATTCATGGTTTAATATAACATGTGGCAGATCAAAAAGCATTTGACAAGGTTATGAATTTCCAGAGATTCACTTCACATTTCTAAGCAACTTAGTATTTCCTGCCTCAAAGGAATTCCTTCAAACTGTATCAATACAAGTTTAGTGTCTTTTCATGCCCCCAAAACCTATTTTCTTCATGCACAAAATGCATTGTGTTATACATGAAAAACAAAATGCATGAAAAATAAAACAAAAGCATCAGCTTCTACTATGACAGAAACATAAAGGAAACTAACACTGCCTTTTTACTGCACGGAGGTATTTCAGTAATGAGCTACACAAAGTATTTTAATGTGCTAAACAAGTCAGTGGTTGCTAATGGCTCTGGAAAAGCCACATAAATAGTGTCTACAAGACATAAAATCCAGCCTGTGTCATTAGATGCATTTAACTGTGCTTTTTTGTGGAGAACTAAACTACAGAAGCAGTAGGGAATTTCCAGAGTTCATCCCATAGCCAAGAAACACCACAGACCACTGCAGGCAGACCTGGAGCTTTATTACAAAGCAGGACCTTTCCCTTGGAACAAGAGGAGGCACTGACCTATGAACAGGAGAACATGTGATGGTGAGTTGTGTTTCTCCTGTCACACAGAGCACAGGTTGTGTCCCTGGGTCTGGATCAATCCTTAGGAGCATGGAGTGGCCCCTCCCTCTCTGGGACCATCTCATATAATCATCCCAAATTATCATCACAGGGGTCTCTCAGTGGCCTCACAACTCATGTAAGTGCCTGAGTCTCATCCCTCCACTGGCACAAACTTCCCTTTCCAAGGCCTCCTCATATCACCTCCAGCAATTCAGATTTGAGACCTGGTTGTCACTACTGGAAAAGCATTTGGAAAGAGCTGCTGGCTTGGGGACACTGGCTCAAAATCTTTGCCCAAGCCCAAACTAAATCTTCTTCCCATGACTGCCAAGTCTGTGCACTAATGGACCAAGGGAAATGGATGGGAATGTTTGTACAGGCATTCACAAATCTTTGGGAGAAAAGATCTTGGCAGCTCCAGGGAAAGCAACATATTTGGCCATGGCAGCTGTAAATCTTCACATGAATTTTGGGTGCTGCATTTGCATGTAGACATCAGTGTGGCAGGACCAAGAAAGGCCACTGTGGTGTGAGTCAGGAGTCCAATTTGCTCTGGGGTTTTAACTAACAAACAGGAGGCACAGAGAAGACAGAGCCACTCTCCTCAGAGGGACACAGGAACAGGTCCTGAGGCAGCACACCCAAGGAAACAATGGAAAATTCCCATGAGATATGAGGAAAGGTCTCACTCTGATGCTGGTCAGGTGCTGGACCAGAGAGGCTGTGGGAGGCAGCCCTGGAGGTGCTCACAATTTGAAGAGAAGTTTTTCATCAGCCTGTTTTAATGGACTTGTCCTGAGCAGTGGTGAGGACTAGAGACCCCCAGGATGGGGACTTCCATCCAAGACAGGACGTGGCTGCAGGGCTGCCCTGTCCCTGCACCTCTGCCCTTTGTTTCTGCAGCCTTTCCCCAGGCTCCAGGGCTGGCTCTCCCTGCTCACACTGAGGGAGATGCTGTGCTCCTGCCCCACAGAAGCCCACAGGCATACAGGAGAAAAGAAGAAAACACCTCATGATTTAAAAGGCTCTCAGCAGCTGCTGACAGCTCCCCATACCTGCAGCAATGCCAAGTCAGCATCTTGAGCCAGTTGCTGCAAATTCTTCACAGCAGAGGTAGTTTTAATTACTCTCACCAGGGCAGGAGAGCAGTCCAACGGGAGCTCATTAAGCAATGACTTCTCATCATTTAAAAGTAATAAGGCATGGTAAGGCCTGCAGAAAAATAGAATACATTTGCACAGTAAACAGCAGCTCTTCCTGAAGGCTTTGTTATTCCCACACCACAATACCTGGGGTCAATGTAATGGTAAAAAAAGAATTTCTAATATCATCCTTTTGTTCTAACTGGGTTCAAAATAAGCTTATTTTATGTCACAGCATAAGACACTCCCTGTGAGAAGGAGACAGAGTTATATGGTAACTGGATACCTCACTGACAAGGAAAAAAGACTGCACTGTGTTGGCACACAATTGAGAACAAGTCTGAAAACTGCTCATCTGCATTACTGAAATACAGAATGGAGTAGAAAAAAGGAAAAAAGCAGAAGGTAATTACTTTTGCAGCTAAACAAACACAGGAAATAAGATATCACAGGACCTGGGCTCTCTTTCTTCCAAAAGCAGAATTACTTCTGGGTCAACAGATTAAAATGAACACACAATTCCTGCAATTCCTGGCTGCAAACAGTGCAGGCCACTCTTGCAGCATCCCCTCAGTACAACATCTAAAGTGGACACCAAGGCTGTGGCTCTCCACCACCATGAATCCAGCAGCACCACAGAGCCAAAGCAGCAGCTCCAAGGAGTCCTGTCTGAGCCCAGGGCTCCCCTCCTGCACAGCCCAGCCACACCATCCTGTGCCTTCTCAGACTTGGAACAGCAGCAAGGACTGGCCACACTCTGAGGGGCAGAACTTGCTCTTACCTGATAGATTTCAGACTCCTCTCGATTGCTTCTGGGGGTATGAAGTTGGTGGCAACATAGTGGATTTTGTGAGGAAGGCAGAAACTCACTTCCAGCCAGTTGTTGATGTGCAAACGAACCACCCCTGTCGTGCAGAGACTAAAACAGGAAGGCAATAAATCCATACAGCATTTACCCTGTGTCACAAATGAAAACAGTGCTCCAGGGTCACCCCTGCACAGAAATCAGATCAGGGCAGGATAAGACTGAAGGCAGCCTGTCTATCCCCCAGCCTGACTCCTAACTGCAAGGACCTCCTACACTTGGACTTACAGCCCACCACCCCTACAGCATTTTGAGGGAGATTTGAAAGACTTCACCACTTTTCTTCTGCTCCCTCTGCTCTTAACATTGCAGCAGTCTCAAGTTAAAGAAGTTTATTCAAGATCTACTGCAAGGCAAAGGAAAATTCTCTAGGCCAAAACTGCAAAGGGCAAAGATGAACTGGGCACTGTTTTCACCTCCAACTTCCATCTTCCCCACTAAGGAAAAAGAAAAGAGGATGTCTGTACTGGGCAAGGGCTGTTCCAAGCAGCACAATTCCACAATAACAGCCTTCTTCGGTTCTGCTTAGGTTGTTTGTTTCCTCACAACCTGCTCCTGCTTGTCACATGAAATCACAAATGTGTTTCTTACATGATTTCTTCGTTCTAGGAAACCACAGGGACTGAGCTAAGCCCTTAAGCTGACTCCAGACAACAGGACTGGAGTGGAAATGATGGATGTCTCAGGAATAATAAAATCTGACCCTGGCACTCAGCCTGAAAGCAACAATAAACCTCTTTTACTGAAAAAAATCCAGAAAAACTGAAGATTAGAGCCAGAACCATCACTCAGGTCCTTCTACAGATGCCTGCAAATCTAGACAAGAGGTGGAACACACCTCAGGAGGGAACTATATTTACTTCTAAAGGGTAATGTACCATAAGGAGCTAAGCCAGCACCACCCTGCAAACACTCACAACATTCTCATTCCACAGGCAGGGAATGCTGGCCTGGGAACACCTGTGCTGGGAGGAAGCAGCAAGGCCCACCACACCTCTTCATGAGCTAGGAACACATAAACTTGCTGATCAATGTCAAGCAACACCTCATCTTGTCTACACCAGAAAATCTGATTTCTCAATGCTCTTCAATTTTAAACTTTCTTCCCAAACAATGCTTTTTGGCTTAAAATCAGATTCAAAGTTTGCACTCTGAAAATTCCAGCCTGAATTTTAAATTCAAAGTGTGTTGAGACATGCAATTTGACTTTTATGTCAATAACTGCCATGAATTTCCCCCTCTACATAGAACAGATTAAAAAACATGCCAGGAACAGGCCGGGAGCAAATACACATCTTGGAAAAGTCTTTATGTTGTGATTTAACCATTTATAACCAGCATTCAACTGCAGGTCACAAGCTCATCAGGCTGTGTAGAGGGTTTGGAGAGAGCTGAAATTCCAGCTTTAAACAAAAACATTGGGTAGCTTTGGCTGCTGGTGCAGCTACTCACCAAACCACAACAGAGTGGTGAGGGAGCAAACACCATCCCCTCCTGCCTTGTGCGTGATCAGACTCATTGGGGAACACCTCACTGCAGACAATGCTTTTCAAAAGGTTTTGTTCTCAAATCTTGCATTGAACTCTGGAAAATGCTAACTTTTCAAGCTGCAAATGGAGCAGATACTGTGTGTTTTCCTCTTTTAAAAAGGAACTGAGAGGGTGAATGCAGTGTCTCATCTGCCCTGAAGGAACATGCAAAGCACAAACACCTCTGCCTTAGTTCATTAAATGCTGCAACTCCAGTAACACTGCTTATCCCACCACAAAACAACTGACAGAGAAAGCTGGATTCCCTCAAAATCCATCAGGGAAAAGGGCTGAAGCTGTGGTTATCCACACCATGTCCCAGGCCAAATCCTCACAATGGGAAACATGATAATAAAGGAATGGGACAAGCAAGTTCCGAGACCACCTGAAAGCTTTTGGGGTTGTAAAAACAGGTTACCAAGAGAAGCAGAGATACATGAAAGCATGGAACACTTGCAGGTGATGGCTTAAGTTTTAGTTTTCATATTTTTCACATTCTGTACTGCACTAGCCTGCAATTCTGAACTTCATATGAAGTGTTAGCAAGTTCTCTTCACAGTTTAGTTTGACAAAACAATCCTTTTCCAGCCCAGAATCAAGGACACTGCTTCAGCTTCAGGCCCAAAAAGTGCAAAGAGCAGCAAATTGAGGAGAGGAATCTGGGAGGATGGGACTGTATAACCTGGAGCTGGAATTGGACAACTAACCCCATATGGAAATGGACCAAAACTTATAAAAGTGTGAAAACTCATGACTTGGGGTCCATCTTGGGTGGAACCATGGCCAGGCTCTTGCACTGCCCAAGGTGTATCCTTTTAAAGGCCTTTTAATAAATATCTGCTTTATTCCTTCAACACTGTCTAGCCTCTGTCCCAGGTAGCTTCTCAAGGCATCACAGGGACATTTTCCCTGCAGAGTTTAACATTCAGAAAAAGATCCAGTTGGTTTCTTTCATTCTTTGGTCCAAGTGCACTAAGGCAAAAGCTTTAATTACATAATTACACTCTCCACAGCATAATTTTGTCTTCAGTGTTCTATACAAAAGAGCTGAGAATTAAAGACAACAAGAAAACCAGATTTTCAGTTCTGATCTGGATCTTAATTTCATTCTTCTGCATTTGCATTCAGCTGTACAATTTCCAGCCTTCATTATAGCTTTATGTACACCATTTCTCCTTCACCTGCCCCTCCTTCCATGGAAAATAATTTAAGTGTCTTTAATTTGGAACAAGCTACACCCTCCAGCAGCAACACTTGCAACTGCCCTTAGCTAGAGAGCAGAGTTAAATAATGTCCCCAGTATAGACACAAAGATTCAGGCAATAGACTATTAAACCCTCCAAGATACTTTATTCCACAAAAACTGAGTTTCAACACTTTCCTTTTAATCTCTGGTTTGATAACACCTGATGAGCAATCTGAGGAATGGGCAAGGATCAGGATGATCAGATAACAGAATTTAAAACTGAGACAGGGAGAGGCAAACAGGAAAAAGCTGTTTAATGTCAGTCCATCATAAGGCCCATGAGACATCTCCTGATATAAGAAGGAGCAAAGTTCAGAAGAAATAGAAAGGAACACAAAGGAGTTAAGCATGGACCTCCTTATCAGAGGATGCTGTGGTTGTTAAATATTTACTCTGGCTCACAGGATTGTGGGGTAATTCCGGGAAGCAAGATCAGCTGAAAGCTGCTGAATGTACAGAAACCCCTGAAGAGCTGCAGGAAGCTGGGGAATATTTTGGGGACTATCACTGCTCTTTTACTCTATTCTGCTGTGTCCTGAACTGGAGCTACTGCCCAAAATGGGAACCTGAAAGTCTGCCAATAGCTCAGAGAACTACAGCCTTTTCCATATTGGCAAAACAAAGAAATCCTACTTCACATTTATAAAAGAGTTATGAATTTTTACATGCACAAACCTCATATCACATCTATTCTGTTCATATCAGAAATTAACCCCATGGTTTTGAGTGTGGTAGAGGTCAGCATGTAGTTTTGCAGTTTGGTTTTCCTAAAGGCTGTGATAGCTTTGATTTCACATTCCTTATAAAGGACAAAGGGCTGTCCTTTGATAAATAACTGTAGTTGAATTATATTTTACAACGCAGCCACAGAAATCACATCTAATGATTTATTAAGTCCCATAGAATTATTCCCTGAACTGCTGAGATGGGCTAGATCTACCACTCTGTTCAAGTCCCACTAGATTAAAAATTTATAAAGGCTCTTTCTGTATTAAAAAGAAGAAACAAAAAAAATCCAAACCTCCCCAAAAACTTCTCCATACTTTCACTTTTATTCCAATGCAAAACTAAGAAGAGTTTGCTAGAACCAGACAGGTAGTTAGTAAATATCAACCTCAAATATTATCTGCAGTTGCAGATAAAACTACGTGAAAGCTCCTTAAAAGAGACACATATCATAACAATACTAAGTTTTTCAGCACTGAAAGTCCTGAAAACTTTCCTAGGCCTAAAAATCATTTCTGTTCCACACCAATGCTTCAGTTGGGGGCCAAGATGAATGAAGACTCTCAATTTTCTGAATTAATCAAAAAGAAACATTCTAGTTCTCTCCATTAGAGACAAAATGTGCTGGGAAGTAGATGCTGAAAGCCTCTGAGCTGTCAGTGTAATACCACTCCATTTCTAGTCAAGATGTCCTGAGTATTGATCCTGCTTTATGGAACACAGGCATCTCATTCAAAACCAAGGAGCACTTTGAATGACAAAAATATTCCTCTACTTGTGGTTTTGCACAAACCAACTTGCTCAGGGACATGTTGGGTCTTGCCTGAAATACCTCAGCACCATCTACAGGAAGCCAAGAGCTTGACAGCACCTCTGGAGCAACCCTGGAAATTGAGCTGGAATTGCAGAAATCAGCAGGAAATGCTGGTTGGAGCAAATCTCGAACGGAGAGCTGGGCTCCATCTGCAATTCAAAGAGCTCTCTCCACTCCACTGGCTGCTCTCCTACAGCCAAAGGCTATGCCAGAAGTGTCTGTAAATTTAGACCAGCACATTGTCACTGCATGCATCTGAAGGTTTATCCTTCCCAGCAGTCCTTTCTCCTTTAAAAGCAACAGAGCGAATCTTTCCATCTTCCCTCTGAGGTCATTCACACTCCTCCACACTCTCTAGGTGGCCTAAATCCCTCTTGAAATGTGGTGTCCAAAGTGGATAAAATATTCATTACAGCAGGAGTTTTACAGCTGTGAGCAGGATTGGTGCCTATCTTACAGACAAGGTTTATTTTATGCATTCTTGTCTCTCTGCTTCTTTTTGTAACCCCGTGTCACTTACAACTAACCCTCACTTCACAGAGGACCACACAGACTTCACTCCAGAGCTGCTGCCACACAGGAATAATTAATTCATCCTACACTTGCAGAAAAAAAAATGTACTCCTAGAACCCTTTTTCTACCTTACTAAAAAATAATTTTAAATCTATGCCTGGCAAGGTGCTGCAGCTCCTTTCAGCTGATCTGACTGCAGGTATAACAAGCATATTTCCTATGCTCTCATATGAAGTATTAATAGAAAAACCCTGCAGAACATCTCCTTATCACCCAACAACACTGTCAAATACAACTTTCCAATTGAGCAAGCAGCACTTCACATTTTTACCAACACCTTATTTCTTACATTTCCTTTTGACAGCATCATACAAAAGTGTCAAAATGCAATTTGCACCACTTCTTCCCCACCCACAATGCGTAAATCAGGGAGAAACTGCCTTGTTTTACAGCTGGGGGCAGCATCAAAGTGTATTTCCCCACGGTCTCTGTTCCTCCTTATCTCTGGGAAGGCTCTTATCAGCACAGTCCATGAGCTCGGGCTCTGTGTTGCCACAGTCACAGCTGAATGCCACAAGATGTCACTGTGTCCCTAAAATATTTGGAAACATGATCAGGGTTTGCCCAGTCATAAATATATAGGCCTAGAGGAACAGAAAAATATAATTGGAATATTAGAATTACAGGTTGCATAAAAACTGCCTTACTTAAAAGTTTAGTACAGGTTTTATTATATGTGGAACCATATACCACATTCCTTCAAACCAGATGAAATTCACAGCTCTTGAACACAAAGAGCAGCTTAGCATCAGTTTTCTGATACCCTTTATACCAACCACTATATTATTTAGGCTCCCAGTGCCTTACCTTACAGGACTCTGATCCCCTTTGTACAAGAGAAACCACAACCCAGGGAGGATAAAGGGTTCCCTGAGGAACTCCAGCCTGATTCCCTGAATCCCTGACAAACATCCCAAGCAAGGGGCACAATATCTTTTCCCCCACACAGAGGTTCTGTGTCCCTCTGTCCAGGCCTTTCCCCAAGCACATTTCCAGGCTGGAAGAGCATCTGGGATGAGGAGGGAGCACTGACAGGCATAGGCCCCTGCTCAAGTTCAACACCAGCCCCACACTGCTTTGAAACCTTTGCCAGAACTTCTAATCCAGTCAAGAAACAGCATGTTACACTTTCCATTCTGCTGGAAGTCTCAGCATCTCATCCAAATTTGCTGCCCAGACATGCACAAATGGGGCCAGGGCAGTACCTGACTTGCCACCAGTGCACTTTCAGCACTTTCCTCTTAGCTGCAGGTTTAGAGCACTTCTCCAGGGTTGTGACATCCCTGTTATGACACTTGTCAGTTCTACACTTCACTTGTCATTAGGTGGCCCTGTGCTAGGAAAGAAACAGCATATTGTGAACTAGGACTAAAATCCAGCTTACCTGTCATATGTCTCTTTGAGATCTCTGGCCAGTTTGCACTTGGGTAGGATGTGATGAAAAGGTGACTGGGGCCCTTCTGTGGCTATGGAAAGATTCAAAACAAAAAAGCAAACAACTGACTTAAATCAAAGAGTTTTCTCTTCCCCCATTGGGTATCAACCTGTATCTTAGGGACAGAATTTGTGACATTTTAAGCTATAATTATCTTTTAAAGTCTTTACAATAACTCAAGTTATACGTTAAGATAATAATAATGAATTATTGCCAACTTCTGCTAAACCTCAACTCAGTTAAGCACATGTAATCAAATTTGACAAATGATGACTTTAAACGCTTTGTTTTTCTAGATGTTAGCTTTAATTTTTAATGCTTGCGCAAGATGATGCATCACTGTCAGAGTTCACCTTAAATAGTGCATATTATTATGGTACATTTTCCAAGTAGAGTCTATAAAAATGCTCTGTAACTGTTTGCTAGCCACGTAACAGCATGTAAGAGAAAAGCTTTCACATAAGAAGTGACTCAGCAGACAGCATTTAAGCATGCAAAACTTGCTCTAGGTTGGGTAAAGAAGGCCACACAGGAGCTCTTCCATGTCAGCCTGACAGGGAGAGGCAAACATGATGGCCCAGTGCACAGCCTCCAGGGATTGTGCAGAACTTAACTAGCAAAGAAGGCAAAGAAATCACTTCACTTCTAAAACCCCCATCTCTGCATAGGCATAGTGAACTTGGCTGAGGCAAAATGCAGGGAAAACCGAAGCTTGTTCACAGCGATGCCAGGCACGAGAAAAGCAAGAAGGCACAATCATCAGCTCTCTGAGGCAGTGCTCCTGGACAGAGGCACTGCTGCTCAAACACTCACTCTCTGACATGGCAGACACCTCGTCCTGGATGGCCAGGATGAGCTTGGCCTCGCGGGTGAGGTACTGGCAGCGGCGCTCCTCGTGCTGCAGGACGATGGCGATCCTGCGCGACAGGTTGTGCAGGCAGCTGATCACAGACGGGTCTGCGTTGGCCTGCGGGGAACACCAGCAGCCACTGAGCACGTGGAACCACAGTGATGATGGGCAACATGGTTTTCCACTGATGGTTTTCCTTGAGACTCCCCTCATTCCAGCTCTTAGGCGTCCAGGATGGCCTTCCCCTCTGTCACCCACCCCTGCCTTCCTCTCAGGAGTCCACGGAACTCTGTCAGCATCAGCAGAACTGACCATCTCTCCCCTTCCCTGTGGCACTGCATACAGGGATCATGGAGAACAGCAAGAGGCACAGTGACAGGCCTGTGCCCATGGAATGGCCCTCAGCCCTACTTCATGGAGACAGGACATGCAGCAGGCACTGGGGTACCAAAAATCAGGTACCAAAAATCAGCCTCTCGACTGGAAAAAGAACAGAATTCTCTCTACCCGCAACAAAGCAGAAACTCAGAGGTGTCCAAATGTAATTTGGATTTCTAACCTTGTCTAAATGCATCAAAGGAACACCACACTTGGAGCAGGATTCCCCTAATCTGCTTTGTGTTTCCAGTTGCTAATGGGCCTTCTACCAGCAGAGAGCAAAGACTTCAACTTCACACAGTGAGACAAGAAAGTGTCAAGCTTGAATTGAAAAGGGAGAATATCCCAACATTCAGGTTAAACTCACTGGCAGCACAAGGGCTGCAGTGGCTCCAACATGTCCCACTAACTCCATGTTGCCACACTGGTGTTTGTCCCATGTACTGACAAGGCAGTAACTTGGCAACAATTACCAGCTCATTAACAACATTTTCAACCCAAATCTGAATTAACTTGGATTTCCACTCCCAAAAAATTCACAAATATGGTTTATTATTAACACAGCATTTATGAAAATCCCAGAAAAAAAGTGCTGGAAAAATCTATCACATCAGTACAGCTGCCAAGGGGGGTAAGGGGGGACTCAGCAGCTCCAGCATGACTCAGCAGCTGCCTCATGTTTGTTAAGACATTTAAAGGAATTTAAAGTTCTGGCAAGTGACCACTTGGCAGAGAAACCAGCAAACCGTGACTCATCAGTTTTTTGCCTCCACTGTTGTTGCTGAGTCACGCCACGTTGGGAGCCCTGAAGCTCAAACACAGCAGGATCAGTGCTGATTATCACACTTGGGCCTTTGCCTACTCTGTCTGCCCGCTGCAGATGGACACTCATCTTTATCTCTGAGGGCCTCCACCCACCTCCTGCACTTCACTACTCCATCCTAGGGAAAAATTTCCACTTGCTTCTTGCCCGACACTTTCCAGAAACCTGACTGCTCCCTGTGAACTAAGAGTGTCTCATTTGGCAAATGGATTTAGTGCTGCATCACACACACAATTACATCAGCATCATCACATGGCTGAAGGGCAAAGAAAGCAAGTTTTCCTAGAAGCACTGGAAATTAGATTTCAGAAAAATGTGGGCTGGTCTTCACTGTGAATGAAAGAGCATTGGTTTCAACACTTCTGCTGCCACATGGCTCAGTGTGCATCCATGTGTGCTGCAGGTGCATCTGTACACACTTCCCTGCAAGCAAAGCACAGGGCTGTAACAATTCACCAAAAAAAAATCTCTTAACATGTGAAATCTAAAATCAACTCCTCTACTGCAAATTCAGCACTCCCTGACCCAGGAGTGTTCTAAAGCACAGCAACACTGGATTCCCAGCACAGCTCTGTAAACAATTTCTTGCTTGATTCAGGTGATATCTTGCTCCTCATCTGAGGACAAGCCATGCAGGTTGGAGCCATGTCCCTGTCACCACTGCAAAGCCAGTGGTAAGAAAAGTACTAGTGCTAAAAAGAAAAAAAGTTCCTTTCACAAGCAGGGAATTGGAGGTTTTTAAATTATGACATTTCATCCAGTCAAGAAAAAAATCAACCATTTCCATAAAGAAGACTATTCCAGCTCCCCCTTTTATTTTTAAACAACCTGTGGACTGGGAAAAGCAAGCCAGAGCTCAGAAATCAAGTAATGCTTCAACATAATGAAATTTCTAGGGCTTTATAAACCTAATTAGCTAAGCCAGGATTTCTTAACACCAACATCTAGTTAACAGAGGAAGCCTGAAAAAAATTCCAGGCAGAAACTATGTATTTGTTCCAGGTTTTTGTTGAGCATTGAAACCTCTTTATTCTTCACTTGTATCTTCTTCTCATTTAGCTGCTCAGCTGCAGCTCCCTGGCACTCTCCCTTTACAGTGACCTCACTGCTGAGAGGAGCAGCTTTCAAACCCTGGCCATTAATCATAAAACAAGCCTGGAGTGGGAGCCTACTGTATTCTCTCATGCATCCAAGGCACATCCCACAGTCAGATGGAATATAGACAGTCCTTACCCTTAGTGCAAACACCACATTGAACAGAATCATGGTGGGCATCTCTCTCTTTGGTGAGGGGTCAGTTTTGGATACCTGAAAAATATTTTTAGAGAAAAGAGAGCAGACAAATCAATTTATAACACCAAATATGCTTACAAAAATAGAACTAGGATTTGGTTTTTTATTGGAGTGTCACAGTTATTCTACAACACTGCCTTTGCTGAGCAGCTGTGAAGACTTAAACCAAAGCTTTTTGGTCACAAGCATGGAAATCAGTGTCAGTTAAGACAGCACTCTTACTTAGTGCCTTTGTTATTGCATTTAGCATCATTAGGGATCTTAGGTTTAAATTCTTTAGCACAAATATATATGGATAGATAGATAGATAGATAGATAGATAGATAGATAGATAGATAGATAGATAGATAGATAGATAGATAGATGATACTGTCAGATATACTGTCAACAGAATTCCAGATTTCTCATTTCAGGCCACACCTATTCCTTCCTTTCCTAAAATCCCTATTCAAATTGCATCCTGTTACAAGCTGCTGCTTTTATCAGACAAAATATGCTCCAGAACAGCAGTGCTGAAATAAAAGGTTTGATTTTTTCCTTCCTGCAGGATTTCAAACACATTATCCAGCCCCTCTATTCTCTTTGCAGCAGAGCTCCATCCCTAAGGCAGATTGAAACTTTCCAGTGAGAAGAAACAGGAGCTGAGACAAGCAAGTGGAATTTGCACAGCCAGACCAACTCCAAAGGGAGCACGTGTCACCACAAGATGGAGCACAGAATGCAGAGGACATTCCCACCTCCCCTGCAGCTCCCTGCTCAACACCCACCCAATCCCAAGTCCAACAGCTGGAATCTGCCAGGCCAGACAATAGCTGCTCTCTACCCAAAGAATGTGCAGCACCTGAGCCAGGGCAAACACAGAGCAAGCAGCATCTGCCCATCACAACATGTTCCAAGCACCAGCAGTGAACTGCTTGTGACTGAACTCCTAAATCTGACTGCTTGCACTCAGGAGTTTCAAAATTTAGAAAACTAAGAGGTGATACATATTTTTGGTTGTTTTATTTTCCTAAAGTGAAAATTACATTCTGTCAGAAAGGCAGTGATGGGAGAGTGGCCAAGGCAGTTTACTGTGTTAATCTGTTCTGGAGTTACAGGTACCAGGACTTCTTGTGTATTTCCAAGTGTAAGGACTGATCCTGTTCCTTCCTTAAAATCAGAGAAACTACCACCACTAACATCAGCTGGGATGCAGGTTACATTTCAAAACACCTCAAGTCCAGAAAAAAAAAAAAATTAAACTGGGAAAGAAAATGCTGAAGGAATTTGAATAATTCAGAATATTGCTACATAGAAGGCAATCTGGCACACAGGATTAAATATTTGTGCTCTTGTAACTCCTGAATCTCACTGGAGCAAGAATTTGCTGCGCTCTCCTGTGCATTAATTTACTGCAGTATGAACTCTGAGGAAACTCAAAGCAGAGGCAGCTGGGTTACTCCAGACACTGCCTGAGCTCCATGGAAAAGCAGCTCCATCTGGCTTCCTCCTAACTGCAGGAGGGTCCCAGATTTAGACTGACACAAACCTGTAGAAATGGCTGCCACATCTGGAAGATTCTGGACTCTAGAAAGTTCTGGGGTGCCTCCTGGGGTGATAAGACACACCCAAAGAGAAGTTCCTTCAGAAGTAACAAAAAAAGTGTTTACAGCTCTTTATATATAACTTTGTTTATTTGCCCAGATGCAATTTTATTTAAATTGAAATGAAATGACATTTCATGCAATTAGGATTAAACTGACTGGAAAGAAAGTACAATAATAAGTAGTGAAAAAAATGCAAATACAAATTTTCAATCTTGTTTACAACACAGTTAGGAACTTGGGCCTTTCAGACAAGATTAGTAAAATAAATGAAAATTATCTTAGGGAGAACAGGCCACTGCTGTCACAGCCTTGAAGGCACCAAAAGCTCTTAAAGCTGGCCCTGGCCAGCCCCAGCTGGGTTCCCATTACACACAACCCCATCCAGTTCACAACCTGAGAGCTCTATTTAAGCTCAGCCCAGGGCCTGGAGCTGTGCCTGTTTCCCAGACAGACCCTTGGTCAGGTACATCCCTCCCTTGTCCTGTCTCCTTCTGCTCCTGGCTGGGGTCCAATACAGACCCTGGGCCTGGTTCATCACTTGCCTTGTCTGGGGCTGCTGATGGATTTGCACAACTTGGGCACACATGAATCCTGTCTTCCAAGACAGTTTAACCTTTCCAGGATTGAGTCTTGGTGATCCTCCATGACATTTCCTGTAGACTCACAACTGAGCTCCCAAAGTAGCATCTTTCCATGATTTAGGCCAACTCCTCGCTGGGATTAAAGCGGTCTGGTCCTCTAAATATCGAGCAGCAGTTACCAACAAGCTGTTTCCACCTCTAATTATAGCTAGAAAGCAGGATAGAATTGGCAAGCAGACTTCTTTTTTTCCCTAAAAAAAGGAATGACTTAGCAAATTCGATGAGAAATGAGACCAAAACAGTTCAGTGACAGGATCAGTGCTGGATTCAGAAATTACTAAAGCCTAGGTCATTCCTACAGCTGATCAGGAAGAAGGAACAGGACAGGGAAGCACAGAAGCATGTGAATTCTTTCCTGGATTTAAGCAGGGCCTTTAACATAATCTAGGTAGTAAACTGCTTTAATTCTAAGCACCTAAAATATAAGCCATGGAGGAAGGTCTCAATGCAAACAGCAGCCTGACTTGGTCCACAAGAAAATTTTAGATCTGTTTCTACATCTTACATATTCCATCTAAGTCTTGTGGATCATCTTCAGCCTCAGAGATTTAAAAGCCAAACAAGGCTGACGCAGCTTTTAGCATTTGTGAAGGTTTTCAGGGGTGGGTTTTGAACTGCCACACTAATTAGAGGTGCTAACAGCTAACTTGCAGTAATTAAAATAGTGAGAAACAGCTTTTTGAGCTGGAGTGCCCAGTTCTACTTGTCTTTACTCACACTGCTTCCCTACAGCAACCAGAGGAGTTTCTGTGATCACTGACAGCTCCCTCAGTTTGCCACTCACTCCACTGACCCAGAAGTAAGTAAAAGACAGCTTGGAGCATCAGGAAGTAAAACCAGGATCAACAGCCAGCATGCACATTCAGAATTGCAGGTTTCCTCACTAAAGCCAGGCAGTTTATGAAGAAGGCAGGTCCCCAGAGGGGATCTCATTCCGTACCTGCCCGAGGGCATGCTGGAGCAAGGTGGGATGGCCAACAAAGCGAACATTATCAATCTTCAATTCAAACTTTTTGCCACACATATCTGACTTGGTAGCCAAAATTGTTGCCAGGATGACATCCGAAAACCTTGAAGAGCAGAAACAGAAGTTACTACAGTTTTCAAAAAGCACACCCCCAAAATATTCCTCCAAATACAGATACATTTAATTCCAAAGCTTTTAAGGCATTATGAATTGTGACTAGATTGCTGTACCTGGAGTACCACCAATTATGTAGAATTAAGATCCCTAAATTACATCCCTCAGATCATCACAATTATAAAACAGGAAGCATTCACAACAAAGACTGCAGGGTCATGCTCATTTAATTACATGCTCAGCAAAATACATTGAAAAGATTAGATGCAGTTTGCTTAAATACAAAAACAGCTGGAGTTAGCCATTGTCTGGATTTAGCTGCAGGTTAATTAACTTACTAAGCAACTACATATTGACACAGCCTGTCACTCAAGCACAACAGAGATCTTTAAGCCACCCAGTATGGCAGAGGGGAAGGCAAGAAAGAGCTGATTCAATTAGAAGAAACACAGCCAATGCTTGTCCTTCCTCTCCCAAAGCTCATCAGTGCTCATCACTTAACAGATCTCAAGCTATGCCCAGCAGACCACTGGCACCTTCCAAGAGCTGCCTGGCCTCACCTGGGCTTTCTCATTTGATAAATCACATTCATGACAGGGCAGGCCCTTCCAGTGCCCAGCCATGGGGTTACTCAATTGCTCTGGATTGGTGGGGGCAAGGAGCAGCTCTGAGACAGGAGGACAAGTATCTGCAAGGGGTCTGCCCTGTGAAACACAGCCACTGCTGCACAACCAGATAAAATTCCAGTATGACAAGGGAGGAATCCCACAACTTCTCTCTCCGATGGCCTCACAACATTGGTCCAGTCTCTACCAACATTTGTTTTCCTCCAAGTGTCCCCTGGGACAGTGAAGCCCAAGCCCACAGTGAAGAGGACTTCAGATGCTAGAATAAACTTGTTGCTCTAGAACAGGAGCACTGCAAGGTTTGTTATTAACAAGTTCTCTCCTCATCTGATTTCCCAGAGGCTCCCATTGAACCAAATGAATTTCAAACCACTTTCTGACAAGAGTGGGTTTTTAAGAATGAAAATATTTATTTCACTTTCTGTATTTACACTGAGGGATGTGTGTCCCTGCCAGACCATCCCCCTAGAGCAGGCAGGTATCCCAGATAACCCAGTATCACCCAGAGAGGGCAGGCATGGGTGTGTGCTGTGCTCACCTTATCTCTCAGCCACAAGTCAGCCTCTATGCCCAGAGAAGCAATTAATGTACCTTAGTCCTGCTAAGGACACAGGGGGAATTTATTTTATTTACAAATACTGGAGATGAAGGACCACACAGGTCTAAACTGCCAAAGCCCCTGGTGCTTGTACAAACAGGTCACCCTGACCACACTGCTTATGCGTGGTTTATGGAAGGAGCAGCTGTGTACAAACTTCCAAATCCCTGACTGCTCTGCTCCAAACTCCAAGCTAAGGGCAAGCAGAGCCTAGCCAGAGACTCCTGGGGCCACTGAGCCCATGCTCCTCAGCCACTGCTTGAGTGCACAACTTGGGAAGTTTGGGAGGAAAGGGCAAAGCAACCTGCACCAGGACCTAGACTGACAGATCCTGAAGACCACATTCAAAATAGGAAAAAAAAACATCCCCATGACAGCAATGAGCTTCTCCTCCTCTTTTTGCCCTGCTCAGCTGCTTTTTAGTAGGCTCCTCATGGAGCCAGGGAGATGGGAATAGCAGTGGATCCAAAAGGAGCATATGTTTAGGGGGGTGAAGGGAGAAGGAGGGCAAACTAGAAAATGTCAGCTTCCTGGTAAGAAATTAGTTACCCTTCCCTCCTCCAGCCTTGGCAAAAGATACCTGGGAGCTGATAAACTGGTAATTCTGATAACTTCCACAACGAATTACACCAGCAGATCCTTTAATAAATGTGGTGCTAAAGGTGGGAATTCAGCAGTTCCCCAGGAGAGCTCTTGACACCAACAGCCCTGTCTGTCCTGCCTTGCATGTGGTTCTTTGGGGAGGAAGAGATTACAAGGCTGATTTTGGAAAGTCCTCAGGATCTTCTCATAGCAAGGTCTTCTCTGTCTGGGAGTGTACTGGAATTGCAGCCAGAGGACATGCTCAGGGACAGATAATCCTGACACAGGTGCACCTCCTATCACCACTGGTTCTCTCAAGAGTCACCTGGACTCCAGCCCCATTCTCCTCTTCTGACAGCCTGGATTTACAGTTTTGCTGTCTGAGTTTTTTAACCCCCAGTGCTCTACATAATTTTGACACTTCTCAGGCCTCAGGACAATAGGGAAATTGAGGAACAGCAGATGCATTATTTCCCATTACTTCAATTTGTCACCTCATCTTAGAAAATAACACTTTTACTTTACATATTTCAAGACACATTTTCCCATCTTTGGAGTATGTTAAGATGACTTAAAAACACTGACTTCTCAAAGCCCAAGAGTTTGTTAGAAGCAGATTAGGTTTTGCAGTTGGGCAGTAGCCCTTCTCCTTTTATGAGATTAGTCTGAACATTGTGAATTCTAGGGGGTAGCAAACCTCTTCTGTACTACAGAATTCAGCAGGCAGAAAGAATATACAATAAACAAAAGCTTTGATTTGTCCAAAATATTCTACTGCTCCTCTTCCAAGCACAACATAGCAACAGCACACTGTTGGAAGGGGGGAAGATTCAAACACAAATTCAATTTTTCCCCCAAAAGTAGATCATAACTTGTAATATCCCACAGGAATTCAAAGCAAGGTTTTTATAAAGATTTGTTCTTTGAAGTAGTTTAGAACAGGATCTGAGTATGTAAGTGAAATTTATGTTAAGCAAGGGCTAGGGATGCATTTTTTTTCCTTCTGGGGCCCGGAGTTAAGCACTCTTCCCTCTATGTGTGTAATCATCCCATTTAGCTGAGTGGGGCACCAAGGACAAGCAACCAGCACAGCTGCTCCAACCTGGGTCCTCTAAAGAGCTCTCCATGATTACCCTGGGATTAGTTTGCTCACTGATCTGTACATTCAAGTCATTTCTCCTCAGAAAACAATTTGATTTAGGTCTCATTGTTGGAATAACTACAATGCCAAGGCTATACATGTTGCATGCCCAGAGCCTCCCAGCTTTTCCCAGTTCACAGAAGGGACAGTGCCACACCCATTCTGGATTCCCTACAGGAAGCACAGAAATGTTAGTAGGACCTTGGTAATTACCCTGGCACAAACCTTTAGCAAAACATTTCCTACAGACACTGTGATTTAGCATATAATTTCTCATCATTCAGTGTAAAACAGAAACCAGAAACAAAAGCACAATTAAAAGGATGGTGAGAAAAGAAAGCCATTCTAGACAAAGGTGATTGTTTAGAACATTTGGTCTTACCCTGAAACCAATTGCTCATCAGTTAGAGGACATTGGTCTCTGAAATGGGAACATGGCCATAAACACAAAACAAAACACAACAAAAGAAAATAAACGAGGCAAGTACACAAAATACAAAAGAAAAAAAAACAGATCATATTAAAAACTAGGATGAACTATTAAGGGTTAAACTCCTGTAAAGGAAATATAACTGTTGAGGAGAGTCAAAAGTTAAAGGAAGGTGAATTCCAGGGATACATTGCAGGCTGTTTGACAACATGGAGAAAACAGGCTAAGGTAATTAATTCCTTGCACTAGCAGTGGCTGCTGCCATGTGTTTTCCCACAGTACACACCATTTCTGGAGCTGATTTCCATGGCACTTCTTAATTCATGCTTACCTTAAGAGAAGCAGAAGAGGTGCAGGCTAATTTAGAGCAGATTCTAAACCTGTTTCTTTCCTAGACTATTACTATCATTTCCAAAGAACCTCCCATGCACCCCCTAATGACCCACAACTCTTCCCAGTTAGTTCTAGTGCTTCCACACCCACAAGACTTGGGAGAAGAGGATGCCAAGTGTTTACTGTTGCAGGATTCTGTGAAGGGCCTGGCAAACACAGCCACCCCTGTTCCTGCAGGACTCCACACAGCAGGCCAAGGCTGGCCAGACTCACAGCACACACACCAAATCCTTCTCTGCCCTTCTCCATGCCCCAGGCAAGAAGCACAACTTAGGAAGTGGAGGCTGAAAAAGCTTTCAAGGCAAAAACTCCTAAACCCTTTTTTACAACAGATGTACAGAGCAGGACTCTGTTAGCACCTGTACTCATTTTTATATCAGAAATACCTGTTTCCATTTTAATAGTCAACTGCCACTTTTTCTTCCAAGTAAGATTAAAAAAGGACTTGCTTCTTGAAACAACTTCATAAATGTACTGAAAAATGAATCTGATAAAAGTTTTATACTGTCCCAGATGAGAAAGGAGAGACAAACTGATAACATCCAACAATTCCTTAATACAAAACAGCAGATTTCTGCCAGTCATGTTGAAAAGAGAACCTAAATGACACACTACACAATGGGGTGATATTACAGGAAGGATGTTTCAAGGAATGGGTGGATGAATGGAAAAGCATAGGCTTACAGAAAGGAAGTCTTTCAGAACAATTACAAGGAAGAACACTGGAGTCCAGTGAAAGAGGCACAGAGGAAACAAATGTTATCACAGCAGAACTACTGTTTGTTAGGACATTCAAATCCTTGTTTGTCAGTAACTTGGGTTTTTTGTAACAGAGGCATTTGCTAAATTTGCCAGAACTACTTTAGCTAGTCAGCTCTGCTACTAAAAATGCAAAGTCTGCTGTAACATATGTTACTATGTGTGCCTCCTCATTAGAGTATTTGCTAGCTGGCTATACCACCTTCAGAAAAACTAAAAAAACCAAACTATTTCAAACCAATTTAACATAGCATTATCTTATGGCTTCAAAGGAGTAATTGCCTCATATTTTTTCAAAGGAAAGAAAGAAGACTGGCAGGCATCTCCATATACATTGGGAGGGGGTGTATTCCTGGTAAAACACCCAGAAACTGAAGGATGTTTTTGAAAAGTGCAGATGATGAAAGGCTGAGAAAAGCCAACAAAGAGAGACACTTGACAAGCAATTTGTTTTGACAGTGACAGTTTCCTGAATACCTTTTTGTTGCATGGCCATCATCAACACACCTCAAACACTTTTGCTGCTCAACCTGCTTTCAGCAGGAAGTAAAATATGTATTCTAAGGACCCAAACACAGCTCCACTGAGCAGAAATTAATACAAGCAAACACACCCCAGTAACCTGGAGGAAGGATTAGCATGAATAGGCTGCCATTGTCTATTACAAAAACAAAAAGCATAACAATGACCAGGAAATTAAGCCTGGAGGCTAAAAGAAATCCAATTATCTATACAAATATGCTCCATGGAAATGGAGTTAAGGCACCTAAACTGATCTAATTTTGTCCTTCCTGAGAGCGTTAAGAAATACATGCACCTCAACTGCTCTAGGAAAGGTCAGCTCCAAAGTAATTGATCTGGGTTCCAATAGCTCAGGGGAAAAAGCAACAGTAAATCTTACCTAGGACACAATTGCTGCTAGATGCTAATAAATTTAAGACAGTCATCCAGTATAAAAAAGGATGACTCCAACCCTCTTAGGAACTACTGCAGCTACAAGATAAATCTGAAATAACTTTTGTACTGAGCATGGAGTGGGAAAAACACAACCCTAAACATTATTAAACTTGCCATATACCATCAACTCAATCTACCAGTCTGGCCACTCCACAGCCTCAATTTGTGCCACCAAAAACACCCATGGGTGCAACACACAGGGATTGAGAAGAACCTTTTTCCAACTCTTCCTCAATGAAGTCTTCCAAAAATAATACAAAACCACTTCATAAATTACTTTTATTGTGGATAATTTCAGACAGAAAATCATCACCACCAGAAAACAGACAGGATTCATGCTGCTGAAATCTCTCCATGGACTGAGAGCACTGAGTGTCCAGGTAGGAAACTGCTGCAGTTCACAACAAGGATCTTACAGGGATGGAGCTGACACTGAAGGAATGGCTCTCACAAAACCAGTTGCTCCATTCCTGGTCTCTATAACTTGATCTTCAATGGAAACACAAAAACCGAAGCAAAATTCATAACGTTGGTGAGGAAAAAATCACTGATGATATTGGTTTCATGGCACATGAAAGTTCAACTCCTTTCCTTTCCCAGTTTATAAAACAGGTGCATCTCCATCCCTCCAGGGGATCTGTACTTTTCTGCCTCCACTCTCCCCCATAATCTCTTCTATTCCAAGGCACCAACCTCTGTTGCTCCTAAAATTGCCTGATACAAATTAAAGTTGGAGCAATTGCAGTTTTGAATGTGTCTTTTTGTCTTCTACTGGAAGAACCATCTGTGTACTTCAAACTCATACTTTTTCCACCTGTATCAGTCAGTGAAAAATATGAACCTTGCCAACAAAGCTCCTCTTGTCTAACTTCAATTAACAGTCTCAGTATATAAAGAGTACCAGTATGTTCTACTAGCAGGTACCACTGAAGAGGACACCAGTTGTGTGGGATGCAGGGGACTTAAAGAGTGATGATTACACTGCTGCTGGGAAAAAGCTTTCAATAATCAAACTGAAAACAAACACAATTTTGAAAGGGACTTTGAATTTCAGAAAGCAGATGCCCAGCCATGTAAGCAGCACCCGCAGTGTGCTGGACTCCAATATCCAGCATCTAGAAGAAATAAACTTTCAGAGCAACAGAAATGCTGCTGCTCTTCTATTTCCCTTTCACATGCATGGGAGATATAGACAGATCTGAAAAAAACCTTTTATTAGTAACAAATACCTAACTAGGAGATTAAGAATGAACTTTTCATGTCCAGTGTTCTGGATATCACTACAATGAAACAATCTAAATATTTGTTCAGTGTAGGTTACATGCTAGTACATTCAATATAAAAATCTGTTTCAGGAAAATACCAGCAGTTTTTTCACCTGACCATCATTAGAAATGATAAAAGCTTTTCCT
The DNA here is from genome assembly GCF_009819885.2 of Catharus ustulatus. Classification (NCBI taxonomy): domain Eukaryota; kingdom Metazoa; phylum Chordata; class Aves; order Passeriformes; family Turdidae; genus Catharus; species Catharus ustulatus. The sequence goes on along the minus strand of NC_046236.1, from coordinate 3,018,043 downwards.
ACATCACTGCAGTAACACATATTATCTCACACTAATTCAGCAGCATAGGCAATATACAATAAACACAGCCACACCTTAAGTGCTTTGTCCAACCTGCCAAAACAGCAAAAGCAACAAGAATCAGTGTCAGACAGAAGCTGGTATCATTCCAACACCACCTCAATCTATCTAGGGAAATTCTAGAGCCAGGGGTTTGAACAGCCACCAACAAAACCCCTGGGATAACCAGCAAATGTGTGCACTGAGCCATCCTGCTACCCACAGCCCAGTGTGAAAATCCAGTCACAGTTCCCAAACATCCAGAGCCCAGTCTGAAAATCCAGTCACCACTTCTCAAACATCCATAGCCCAGTCTGAAAATCCAGTCACAGTTCCCAAACATCCAGAGCCCAGTCTGAAAATCCAGTCACAGTTCCCAACCACCCACAGCCAAGTCTGAATATCCAGTCACAGTTCCCAAACATCCATAGCCCAGTGTGAAAATCCAGTCACCAGTTCCCAAACATCCACAGCCCAGTCTGAATATCCAGTCACCACTTCCCAAACATCCATAGCCCAGTCTGAAAATCCAGTCACCAGTTCCCAAACATACAAATGGTTTGCTCCTCCTGGAGCTCTGCCCTGTCTATACTGCACTCACTGGACACACAACCAAAGGTCATATTTGAAGGTTTCAAGGGCATCAGAAGAGACAGGAGATACAAATGACCTCAAGCAAAATGTGTTTTTGTAATATCCCAGTCCTGGAAAACCAAATTAACTGATGATGTTTACAATCACATGGGTGATTTTAAATTCAGCTAAACCATTCTATAAAGTTAACAACCACCTTACATTTTTTGAAGGAGGGGGGGAAGTGATGATTAGTACTCTTATAAAAGAGAAGAGCAGCAACTGCCTTTTATTATTAATATTGGAGACCAAAATATGTATCACAAAAAAGATCTGCAAGTGAACTTGCAGACAAAATAAACCTTTTTCTCTCCCAGATTTATCTCATATCTAGTAGTGATAAATTTAGAACTATGCAGCAGATTTCAAATGCTCAATAAAAACTAATTGGAGTGTCCATCCACACATACTGAACACCACACTGCCTATTTTCAGTGCGTTTGTTACCCTCTGATTTCCTGTACTTTAAAAACTCTCTTCAAGTCTCAGTTTCCTTTTGAGCCACTGTGTCAGTCCACTGACCCAACAGCAGCTCTGTCTGGAGAAACAAAATTAGTTATTCATTAGTGCACAGCAATTCTGTATGACCATTACATGAGCTAAGGAAGAAGTTGAGGCAACTGAAAAATATATCCAGTTAAAAGTAGGCAGGTAAAGAAAAGTGGCATTTTGCCAAGGGATTAATACTCCTAGTTTTGAAAGGGTAATATTGCCTTTCCAACGAGCACAGAATAGCTGTGGACAAGGACCTACACCTTGCCCAGAAAACAGATTCAGCAGCATTCGTGAGACAGTTCTCTTTACTAAGCACTAAGTTGTTCATAACTTGATATCAAAGCATTTTTTTGCCAGGTTGTCTTCTATACAGTCCAAGAAAATGTGCCTAGGAGCTAGGAGGCAAAAGAGCAGGAGGCTGCCTCTCCTCCATTTCAACCTCTTAGACCAGAAGAAATGTTTTCCCTCCTACCTGGAGTCCCCATCTTGATCTTCTGTGGTGTCACCAGAGCCATTCACAGCATATCGACTCCTTGGTTTGTCTGAAGCAAAGAATAAAGGTAAATTTACCCAGGAGCAATGTGCTTAATGTGTGTTTGTATGTTTTTCTATTCTCACTCAAAAGAACATAAAAAAATAGGAGAAAATTTTTATCCTTCAGGGGATGAAAGGCAGAAAGTGAAACATTCACAGAAACTCACACGGCTAACAGTTTGCAGTTCAAGAGTGAAAAGCAAAATTCTGACCAATGCAATTTCCCTCCTTATTGCTCAGGTTTTGAGACAATTATAATGCTTTCTCAGTCAGAGGAAGGGAAATCCTTTACCAACAAAAAGCAGGAGGGCAGTGGCAGGGAAACAGGGAAGAAAGAAAAAAAAAAACCTTTCAGATTTTACCTATAAAAATGGAGAGGGAATTAGAGATTATTCTCTCCTCACAAACTGACTCACAACCTAAGCAGGGAATCCAGCTTCTCCTGACACACAGCCCAAATCACACAGGTCATCACCCTGCACCACCTTTAGGCTCCACACTGATACTGGTCCCAGCCCAGACACAAACACTGTCTCAAATCACCTGCCTCAAAGTAAGGGGTGCAACCTGAATAGTCCCATGGTCCTGTTCCAAGAGAAAATAAACTTCCCTCAGCACACTATTCATGACACTGAAGTTTTGTAATTTCTATCCATTATTGCTTAAAGTTTATAGTGTTTACTGAATCCCTTCTTCCAAATCAGTGCCTTCCTTCTCATCCTGCCTCCTCCTCCCCTGCAGCTCCCAAACCCCAGGGGATTCACCTGCCCCGGAGCCAGCAGTAAGGCACCATAATAATGGATAATGACATCTGGCACTGACTGGTTCCATGGACGTGGGATGGATGGGAGAGCTCCCAGGGCACCTGGGGGGAGTGAGGGCACATGCAGGGCAAGGGCTGGGAGGTGCACAGTCCATGGGGAGTTGTCAGGGGTGCCAGGTTCTCATGGCCAGCGTGAGTGAGGGCTGCCAAGTACCCAGAGACAAGTGTGAGGGGTGCTGGATACACACAGACAGTGTGAGGGGTGCTGGATACACACGGACAGTGTGAGGGGTGCAGAGTGCCGGATACACACGGACAGTGTGAGGGTTACGGGGTGCCGGGTACCCACAGACAGTGTGAGGGGTGCCAGGCCCCCATGGCCAGTGTGAAGGACGTGAGGGGGGTCTGTGTGGGGTACCGGCCCCTCCCACGGGAGGATGCCAGGCCTCGGCGGAGGGGCGCGGGGCCGCCGCAGCTCCCGGCGCGGCACTTACTGTCCTGCGCGGCGGGGTGCTCGGCGCCGCGCTGGAACGGGAAGCGGAACAGCAGCTTGTTGCCGCGGCTGCCCGAGCTCACCAGGATCACGCTGATGGGGCTGGTGCTCTCGCCCATGCCGGCTCGGCTCGGGCTTCCCGCAGGAAGGGCCCGGCCGCGGCGCCTTCCGCTTCCGCCGGCACACGGCGCGGGCCCGCTACCGGCACCGGCGGGGACAGCGCGACCAGGGCAGCGCGGCTGGTGCCTGTGCCCAGGGCCTGTGCCCGGGGCTGCCGCTTCTGCACAGGGCCTGTGTCCGGGGCCTGTGTCCGGGCCCTGTGCCCAGTGCAGCCCAATGCCCCCAGTTCTGACCAGCACCTCACACACAGCCCTGTGCCTAGTACCCCCCAATGCCCTCAGTTCTGACCAGCACCTGACGCTTACTTTATCTCAATCATCCCCGTGTCCCATGGACAGCATTCCCTGTTCCACACACTCCCAGTTTATTCCAGTGCTTCACATGTCTGCAAGCAGCACCTTCCGGCTCAGCCCAGTGCCCCCAGCATGGCCCAGCACCCCCAGTTCAGCCCCGTACCCAGACAGCGCACGGCGGCCCCAGCCCTGGATCCCTCCCCAGTGACTGCCGATCCTGGACCACCCAATGCGGTTAGGTGGCCACTTTGGGTTGTCTGTGGGCTTTCAGCCACTCCAGTCGTTAACTGCAGAGCTTTCCTGAGAGCAGGTAGCAAAGAGCAGCGAGAGCTCATCATCTCCCCCACGCCCAGACCCCTTGGGTTGTCATCCTCATGGAAGAGTGGACAGGCAATGGGGCAGTGGTGGAATCACAGTCCATGGAAATATTCAAAAAACATGTTGATGTAGCACTTTGGGACATGTTTTAGTGCTGGGCTTGACAGTGCTCGGCTTGACAGTGCTGGTCTAATGTTTGGACTCAATGATTGCAGAGGGTTTTTCCAATTTAACAATTCCATTATACCAGGGTGCCTGCAGGGTGGCAGCTGTGGAAGTCAGACCTGTGGGCTCCCCATGCTTATGGAAATACTGGCTTGAGCTTGTAGCTCATGTTCACTTCACAGCTCTGATACACCTTGCCTTATGGCCTTATGGCTCCTGCGCTTTTACTCTTGCCTCAGGATGAGGAAGGGTGACATTACTCCCCTGGCAGCAGTCTTGGTGCCTTGATTTTTTTTTTTTTTTTTTAACTGAGATCAGAAGTTATCAGCAATTATATCTGAGGATGCCCTGGGGTTTTATGCATATTCTTCTGTATTTCATTCCATTACTTAGATGCTTGGACACTCAGATGTCCCCACTCTGGGTTTTGCTCTGCAGTCCCCCCAGGGACACGGGACAGAGGTGGGTGGCTGAAGAGGGAGATGAACAGCCCCAGCAGGGTGTAATCTGCAGGGCCATTCTGCACAAGACCAGCGATAACTAGTGAGTGAGAGAAGGCGATGCTGAGAGGAGAGAGTTGTCCTGGGGCGATTAAAGACCAATCATGTTATCACAGCAGAGCACTCCTTGTACACCAGCATTGGGCTGTCACGTTAAAATTTTGGTGTGTCTGTTTCAAAATATAATTTTACTTTCTTAAATAATAAATTATGGGTCTGTCATTCCCAGCTCTTGGGCACTTAGTTGTAGTTAGCCTTGTCATTTAAATCAATAATTGCAAGTTCTTCAAGCCCTGGTAGGAAATTAAAGAGTAAAGCCAGGATTTAGACTCCACTTTTCAGACTTTCAAAATTTAATATGCCTCAAATATTTCAGAGTTAGAGCAGATGTGCGTGTCCTCTTATCCACAGCATTCCTCTTGAGAAGAAGGCAATTCCTGTGGATAAGACAGGTCCTTGGGGAAAGTTATCCCTGATCTCACAGTGATGCCATTCAATCAGATTTACAATCAGGGCTGTAGGAAATTAGAATCCCACTTTAATAATTAGCTTAGGTCTGATGCTTGCTTCTGCTGCTTAAAATGAGAAATTCTGATGGCCGGCTTTTGGAACAGATCTTGGATTTTAAAGACCTACATTACCTAATTAAAAAAAAAATCTCCTCTGGTGGTTTTCTGACAAAGCTGCATGACCTGCCCAAGAGCGGACATTCTGCAGTGGAGCTGTGGATCATTGTGAGAAGCAGCAGAAAGAGAGGAAGGCAGGTTTGGTGGGGTTCCACAGAGGACATGTCTTCACTACTGGCCCTGTGACAAAGGAACAGCAATGATCATGTCCAGCTCTTTGCATTCCTGAGGCCAGGACCCCCTTGTCTCACTCCCCTGTGGGTAGCTGGAGCACTGGAATGAGGAATTTTGCTGAGAGGTTGCTGCAAAGCCAGAGACAGTCATTTGCCATGTCGCGTTGTGTTGAGGATCAGACTTCTCCCACCAGGTTTGCTCCTGAGGAGTTCCCACAACAATCCCCAGCACAGCCCTGATCCTGAGTGAGCAATGAACTCCTTCTAGCAAACCACTATCACCCTTTGGCTGCTCTGCCTTTTTTGATAGTGCAGGAAGAACTCTCAGAAAAGGGATTCAAATTCCATAATGATTTCAGCGATCCTCCTGTGCAGACATCATTCTGTACACACAAACCTTAATCCTGCAGTCACAAAGGAATAATGCCCGGGTTACACAGAATAGGAAGGAGTCTTGATGGTATGTGCCTTATCCCTGTGTTTATCTGGGTCACAGCTTGGTTGACCAACCCCTGATTAAAAGCACTCTCACTGAGGAGAGCTTGGAGCACTGCCATGTAACACGTCTGGTAAGAGGCAGCGCTTTAGGGAGGAGACAAAAACATTATGTAAATGGATATTTCACAACAGCATCTATCTTTTCAAAGTAAATTTTCAATGGGAAAACTGCAAGTTTTGGAAATGTGTGTAGCAAGGGATGGTGAATACTCTTGACACTACCATCCATTTAAGCTGTATAAACTGAATACCACCTTGTCTGTGACCTGGCTCTGCCTATGCTGTCAGTGGCACTTTGGACTGGAAACTGCACTGCTCTGCATCTCTGTAGCCAGAGTGAGCTCTAGATTTTCAGGGGATGTGTATGGCACTATCAAGGGAAGGTACACAAAGAGCCCTCTGATAATATTCCCTATGGTAAAGCAATTGTCCTTCTCAGGTATCAGATGAGACCGCTTTTATATTCCTTCTTAAAGTGAGTGAATTACCTAGTCCATGGTCAGGAGGAGCTGTGGCACTGAACACAATCTGAAATTAAATCACAGAGGAGTTGTTGGCCTCCACAGAGGGGATGATAATTCAAGAGCCCCAAACCCAGCCAGGCTTGAAGACTCAGAGTCCCCAAGTGCTTTGTGCCCTTTTTTTGGGAAATCCCAATGTTTATTCTAATTCTGCCACCTCAAACCCAGCACCTTTCCAGCAGCACAGCACAGCTCCCTGTGGCCCCTGAGGGATGCATGCTCCTGTGTGACACCTGAGCTTTGGTACAGGTATCCATAGGCTGGACATGCCCCAGTCCATGCATGACCCAAGGATCATTAGATCCCTAGAAGGGCTTTCCCTTTAGCAGGATGGCCAGAGCTGGGGAACACCCTCTGTGGCAGTGGGTAGTGCTGCTGTCAAATGCAGACACATCTCTGGCTGAGACACATCAACCTTCTCCACACAAGTGTGCAGGGCTCCTTGGGCAGAGAGCACTATCTGACCCCTCTGACTGTACCAGGCAGTGCTCTGTGCACAGCTGCCAGCTCCCAGTGGTGATGTCTGAGGCTGCTGTAGTTTATCAGCATGCCAAAGAGATTTACCTCTGCTTTATGTGCTGGCAGGATATTTACTCCCAGAGGTTCTGCAGCAACCATCTCCAGTAGGGTATTTCTTTGACACTTTGCCCACTTATCTGTGATTACAGACCTGTGCTAGTCTTTGTTTTGCTTGTTTGGTCCTTCACTCATCCAGGGCCCGTGCCCTGATGGTACCAGACATGTTGTGGGACCAGGAGCTCCTGTGCATGGCCAGCACATAGCACAACACAGCCAGCACTAACGGGAGTGCTGAGGGCTATTTTAAAGTGCAGAGGACAATTAACAGTAAGATCACACAGTTAGAATTCAAAGGTGTGCAGTCTAAGGATTATAAAAAAGAAATCTGACTGACTTTCTCATACACCCTCACAACTTTCTAGTACCATACTCAATTTCACAAATTCTCTATTCCTGTATCCAAAGTAATCCTTACTACCAGTGGTGTTACAGGCAGCAATTTTAAAGTGAGTCCCTAATTCTTTCCAAGAGGCTGGCAAAGTGAAGTCCCAAGGCAAAAATCAAAATCTGCACCTTTAAAAAATCAGAATTTCATTTCTCCTCTGAACTATACTACAGATCTCCCAGCCTACAAAGCATTTTTTGTGAAATACTGCACATGGTGTAGACACATATACTGGAAGTGGCTGGATCAGAAAGGCCCAGTCTTGAGTTCACATCTGTGAACCAAGGGAGGAAATGCAGATTCTTCTCCAGATCCTTAGTATGCCGGAGTCCACATGCTCCTCAGCTTGAAGACACTTCATCGGTGGAATTTTGCAGCATTGTCTCTCTGTTCATATATCAATACGTGTCCAGACAATTTCTTTGGACCACACAGCCATTAGTTAAAGAAGCAAGAGGCTGATAAGGCCAGCAGGCAAGGAGGGCATTGTGCTGACCCTTGCCAAAGTAGCCATTGCTTCTCGGGAGATAAGCGTCCCTCAGTCCATGGGGGGGCCTCTGGAGTGACCAATGAGTGTGGACAGGCACCAAGGCCTGCTCCCCCCTTCCCCTTTATAACCAGGGCTGCCATGGTGCTGAGTCCAAACCTGCTCTGAGCGGTCGCTGCGAGGGGACAGAGCCAGCACTTCCTGCACAATGACGCTGACCCAAGCTGAGAAAGCCGCCGTGGTCACCATCTGGGCCAAGGTGGCCACCCAAGCTGATGCCATTGGGGCAGAATCGCTGGAGAGGTAAGGCCCCAGCAGGCCTCCAAAGGGGGCTTTGCTATTGGGATGCATCTCATGTAGAACTTGGGTGAGTGAGAGCAGGCTTGGACCAGGGAGACTTGAAGAGTTGTGCTGTTTGATATGTAATCTTCAGGACTTATATCTGTGCTACTAAATGCTTCACAATCTAGCAGTAAACCATGATTTCTTTTAACCATTTAATGGGTTTTTTTCTTCTCCCTATCACCATACAGAAGAATTCACAGCCAGAAGCACTGGTGAGGAATTCAAAGTCATCCATACTCAGTGTCCTAAACACTGTTAGGGGATAAACTTGAAGGGGTTTACTGTACAAGAGATGCACTTTCTCTTACAGTTTTAAAAGAGAAAGAGTATATAAGAGTATTAAGAGAATAACTGTCCACTAAATTCACTGGATGCTCAGGTTTCATTGCTCTAGCTGGTAAGTAACAAACTGTTAGGAAACAAGACAGCTAGACCCCCTGCATGAAGCATGGCACAATAATTAAAAGTCCATACCAATTAAGAAAGCTGGCATAAAAGGGTCTGGAAATTATCAGAAATTCTTATGTTATTCAAAGTGATTTAAATGCTCTTTACAGCTTAGTATAAAGTTTGTGATCCTCCTTTCAGGATTCTGAGTACCATTCATACCAATTCTGGTTTGTTAATTTTATTTCAAAGGTCCTGGATACTTGGTTATAACGTAATACAGGAAATTTAGTGACAAATTGGGGCTTTTATTTATTACAAACAAAACCAAACAAAATCAAACCCAAAACTACATGGAGTTTTAAATAATTTTTAACACTTAGTTCTTCTCTAGTACGTACAGATAAGCCTGCTGTCTAACCTGCATGTTCTGCAAAAGGTTTACACTGCACTTGTTCTGACCTTTTACCACTTCATACCATTTCTAAAGCTGACCTTCTTCCTCGTGTTCTCCTCCAGGCTTTTCTTCAGCTACCCCCAGACAAAAACCTACTTCCCTCACTTCGATCTGAGCCAAGGCTCAGCTCAGCTCCGTGGCCATGGCTCCAAGGTCATGAGTGCCATTGGGGAAGCCGTGAAGCACATTGATGACATCCGACGGGCTCTGGCCAAGCTCAGCGAGCTGCATGCTTACATCCTCAGGGTGGACCCCGTGAACTTCAAGGTGAGCAAGCACAGAGACTTCCAGGGGTGGAAACTGCCATTACAAAATTAAAGACCACAAGTCATGTGGGCTAATGGCAGCTTGATCCCTGTTTCTCATATGATTTTTAACCTGAGATTGGGTCTTTTTAATGGAAGTTCAGGTCCAGTGCAGGCAAAGAACTACTTGGGGGGCTCCTGTGGTTTGTGTTAGACTCAAATCTCTTCTGCTTGTGCTGTAAATCATGAATCTGCCTCACACATCAAGCTACATCACCTGTCTTGAACAAAGTTTTAATCAATTATAAACAGTCCCACTTTGTTGCACTTGAGGAAGGAAGGGGCACATGGAAGAGGGAGTGGGATCAAGCACAACAAAAATTGCCTTTTGCCCTATACAAAACACAACGGCTTCTTCACCCCCAGCTCAGGGAGCAGCGCTGCCTGGCTGGGACACGTAGTTGTCATGCCTAAGCACACTGGGTCCAAGGTCCATTGCAGACCCCTACACTGATACCTGGTACTCCTTGTGATGGATTTCATGCTGCTTTCCCTTACAGCTGCTTTCCCACTGTATCCTGTGCTCCGTGGCTGCCCACTATCCCAATGACTTCACCCCAGAAGTTCATGCTGCGTGGGACAAGTTCCTGTCCAGTGTTTCCTCTGTTCTGACGGAGAAGTACAGATAAATTACCACAACAGAGGGTGGGGGAGACCCATCCACAGCCCCGCCCTGCTGCCAAATTCTGGGGTATCACCCCTTCCTGGGCAGCTCTTTAAATCCTCCTGCAGGGGCTCAGTCACCTGCAAAACCCAATAAATAATTCAAATGTGAGCTATGGTCTCTGTGTTTTCATCTTGATGTGCTCTACCCACACCTGACTGTTCAGGCAGGGGTGTTCTGAAATGTCTACACAATACGGAGGGGGAAATATTAAACTTTATATATTCATATATAAATGAATGTCATATATTCATATACTAATAAACTCATACTAATTCATGTGCTAATTCACTGGGAGTAACATAACATTCAATGGGAGCAACACAGCAGTGAGCAGAAGCTCAGAAAGGGCAGGAACCCTGTGACTGCAACTGCTCACCAAGGTATATCCACCACAGTCTGTTTCCAGGCTGACCAGGAAAGACTTTTACCCTGCTAGAACATTGAATGGACCCAGGCTTTTTGCTTGACCTATCCAAAACTTATCCCAGCCTGCTGGGAACCAAACCTGCATTGCAAAGCAGGGCATTGTCCTCTCGTGCCTCTCTCCATGGGGTATGGATGTGGTATCTCATGTGTTTCTTCTGTGGGTTAACCCCACTGTGCAGCCACTGCACCCCAGCTGCCCACTCGCCTCACCCCCACAATGGGATGAGGTGAAGGGCAAAGGAAGATAAAAGCAAGAAAAATTGGGAGTCAGGATCAAATAAACAAACAGAAATAATTGTTTAGTAAATGAAAACTAAGTGGAAGCACAGGGAAGAAAACAGAACAGGGGATACAAAGGCAATCACTCACCATATCCCATGGGTAGGCTGATGTTCAGCCAGTTCATGAGCAAAAACCATGGATAATGCCCCTAAAACTCCCTCAAGCCCCTTTTTTTCCCTTTGATTGTTGAGTATAGTGTTATATAGTATGAAATACCCCTTTGATCCTTTGATAAGTTGGGCCTATCTGCCTGGCTGTGTCCTCTCCCAGCACCTCCAAATCTATCCCCTGGGTGTGGGCAGAGTGAGAAGCAGAGACAGTCTTGATGCTGTGCAAATGTTGCTCAATAGAATCTGGAATATCAGCCAGATATTACCAGGGTCAGTTTGGCCAAAAACCTGAAGCACAGCACCATGTCAGCTCCTGTCTCAGAGACTTCTGGAATGAAACAGTGGGTGCAAAGCTTTCAGCCTGCTCTAATGGCCAGCCTGAGCCAGCACTGCAAGTGTCATTCCTCATCTCACTCATGGTATTTGGGGACTGTGTTTGGACGAGGGGGAGAAAGGTGATGTGAAAGCTCTCAGGCCACCAAATGGCTAAACATGTCACCACAACAACTTTTTGCATTCTGCATCCATGGATGTCAGGTACCCCGGAGGTTTATATCCATGACTTACTTGCTAGGTCAGCATCTGGCATGTCCCTTACCCCATGTTTGCACCAACTCCTTCCTGCAGAGGCTGAGAGAAGGATGTGAGAGTCAGAGGAAATAGCCTCAGCTTGCGCCAGGAGAGGCTTAGGTTGGCTATTAGGAAGAATTTCTTCACTGAAAGTACTGTCAGGCACTGGCTCAGGCTGTCCAGGGCAGTGGTGGAATCCCTGTCCCTGGAGGGATTTAGCAGATGTGTAGATGTGGCTCCTGGAGACCAGGTTTAGTGTTGGCCTTGACAGTGTTGGGGAAATGATTGAGCTCGATCCTAGACACCTTTTCCAATGCTAATAATTTCATTATTGCAAAATTATTTTATTGTATGACTAGCCACCATGTGCCCTGTGGGATTTCCCAGCATTTCTGGGGACAGGCAGGAGCACACGTTGGGGTGGGAAGAAGGAAAGGAGTCCAGGACTGACAAGCATTGCAGGATGGACTTAGGGCAGACCATGAACCCGAAGTGGAGGTTGTTTCTCTGGGTTTCTCTGGGAGGGCTTGTCCATAGCTCCTACTCAGATGCCATGGGGCTCTTGGAGCAGAGCTGGATGTGCCAAAGTCTGGAGGGGACATAGAACACTTGTGGGACCTACCTTAACACCCTCAGAGCCAAGGAGGACTCTGGCCCATCCACGGGGAATGATGAATCACAACAAAAGGTTGGAGGACATACAGCCAGGGTGGACAAGGCTGAGGCACCTATGGGACATGTCCAGGGCTGCTGCTGTCCATGGGGCAGCCTGGTAAGGTGCTGCCCCCTGCCCCATTCTGGTGTTGGTCCGGTGCAGTGGGGCAGGACAGGATCCCCCCCCCCAAGGGCCTCCTTAGGGCAGGGTCCCCCTGGGCCGTCTGGGGGCCCCCCAGGCAGGGCTGCAGCCGCTCCCAGGGCCCGGCCATCCCCTCACCCCTCTGTGTGATAAGATAAGGCTGGGTGGAGGTGCCAGCAGCTATAAGAGGCGTCCTGCAGGTGCTGCTGTCACCACTCCCTGCCCACTCTTCCAGCCGCCACCATGGTGCTCACCGGTGAGGACAAGAAGCTGATCCAGCAGACCTGGGCAAAGTTGGGGGGCGCCGATGAGGAGATCGGAGCTGAGACCCTGTACAGGTACAGACCTGGGGACCCCACGGGAGACAGGGACGAGAGGGTGGGAGCCCCACGGAGGGGCCAGTGGTGGGTCCGGATGGGGTCAGCACCACTGACTGTCCCATTCCCGCAGGACGTTCCACTCCTACCCCACAACCAAGACCTACTTCCCTCACTTCGACCTGTCACAAGGCTCTGACCAGATCCGTGGCCATGGCAAGAAAGTGGTGGCTGCCCTGGGCAATGCCATCAAGAATCTGGACAACCTCAGCCAGGCTCTGTCTGAGCTCAGCAACCTGCACGCCTACAACCTGCGTGTGGACCCCGTCAACTTCAAGGCAGGCTGGGGATGGGGATGGAGTTTGGGGACAGGGATCAGAATGGGGGGACAGAGAAGAGGGGATGGGGAACAGAGACTGAGGAACAGGGAATGGAGGACAGGGATCAGAATGGGGGCACAGGGAACAGGGAATGGGGAACAGAGACTGAGGGACAGGGAGCAGGGGACAGGGATCAGAATGGGGGGACAGTGAACAGGGGATGGGGATGGGGAACAGAGACTGAAGGACAGGGATCAGGATGGGAGCCAGGGGATGGGGGAGGGGGATCAGGGTGGGGAGCAGGGGTTGGGGGGCAGGGGGTGTGGGACAGGGGATGTGGGACAGGAGCCGGGATGGGGACTTGGAGGCTGTAGTGGCGGTGCTAAGCCCGGTTTTTCCTTGCAGTTCCTGTCGCAGTGCTTGCAGGTGACACTGGCTACCCGCCTGGGCAAGGAGTACACCCCCGAGGTGCACTCTGCCGTCGACAAGTTCCTGTCGGCTGTGGCTGCCGTGCTGGCTGAGAAGTACAGATGAGCTGTCAGCCCTGCCTGTGTACCATCAATAAAAAAAAAGACTATTTTGCTGCAGCAACGCCTCTCTTTGTGCCGGGGCCGGGGCTGGGGTGGGCTGGAGTGTGGCAGTGCTCCTGCTGCAGGAGGGGGGCTGTGGGTGTGATGGATGTGGTATGGGAAGGACGGCACCAGCCCTGGACTCCCTGGGTGTCCCCCGGGGCCCTGCTTGCTTCCAGCCCTCCCCAGCACGGGATGCAGCTGATAACAGGACCCAAGGAATTAAGCTGTGGCTGCATCCCTCCAGGGAGCTGGATAAATGCTGCACCAAGACAAATGTGACCCCTTTAAGGATTCCTGGGGGGTGATGGGAGCGTGGGATAAATCCTGCCTGTCTCCATCTATCAAGATGGCTTCTTTGGACTTTGTTAGGGGGGCTGCGGGAGCTAAGTGCTTGCATGAATTCCAGAATCAATCTGAGAATTCATGGAGCGAAAAAAGTCCACTGCAGACCATCAAGCATAAAGACTGTTCTGTGACTTGGGCTCCTGAGCCACAAATTCCTGTCAGCTGCCAGGGAAGAACCTCCACACCTGCCCCAGGTGTCTGCGTTTCCCCTGGAACCTGGGCAGCATAGGAATGGGAAGGGCAAATCTGCAGTCCAGTATAGGGACACTGGTTTCAGGACTGTGGAGCCTGAATTTTAAAAAAACAGTGATCACAGGTGGCAGGCTATTGGATACTAAACTAACCCTGGGTTTGCTCCGTGCTGTGACACCAGAGGGAGGAGATGAGAGGTGCCTGGGTGTCCAGGTGTGGGCAGGGGGCAGGTGAGGGAATGCAGGGACCCTGCCTGCTCACAGACAGGCCTGGCAGTCCCTGACATGGCAGCCCCTGCTCCTGCAGGTGAACCCGCAGCGCTTATGCTCCATCCTCAAGCACATCCCAGCACGCTCATGTGCATTTCCACCCATTTGTTTTTGTGCCAACACTTTGAAGGGCTCTGCTGCCTTGGCAGCTCCCCCCATGCGCACACATGCAGCAGACACTGCCCTGCTGCTGCTTCCCAGAAAATCAGCCCCCCCGGCCCTCCCTCCCCACTCTGAAGTTGTGCCAGACCGAGCTAATCTGCCCCAAACACAAATGATAAGAACTTCAGCCACGGAGGACACACGGGGGTGAACTGTCACTGCTGGTCTGCGCCACCTGCCGAGCCTTCTGTGAGCTCTGCAAGCCCCCTCATCTCCTTGTCTTCCTCACCACCCTCCTCTTCCCTACCCTTGTTACATTCCTCATCTTCATCTCCTCATTTGGAGCACACAGGGCTCACCACGGACCACTGTGGTCCCTCAGTGACCAGTGCTGATCCTGTGGCTCTGCCTAGTGTCCTCCCTGCCCAGAAGTCGGGGTCCCCCCAGTGCCCCGCAGCACCAGGACCGTGCCGGAGAGGGGGCTGGGGCAGGGGAGCTCCGGGCTCTGTCAGCAAACAGATGTGACTGTGGGTCAGGGAGCAGGGGAAGAGGGAGCACACTGTGGGGTACACTGGTGTGGCGTACACTGGTGTGGGGTGTCCTGAGGAACAAGAGCAGGGAGTGCAGTGGGGCAGCTGTGCACAGGGACTGTGTGGGATGGCAGAGGGCTGTGTAGGGACACACGTGTGTGTGCAAAGACGTGCAGGTGTCAGCTGGCAGTGCGTGTAGGGGCAGTGTGTGTCCTGGGGCAGCTCGGGGTGTGTGCAGGCTGTTGGGTGGTCAGTCTGTACATGCAGGTGCACACGGGGCTGTGGGGAGGTGTGGGACACAGAATCCCCCAAGGTCCTGTCCCAACACCTGCCAGAACCCATCCAGGATGTGCCAGGAGCACCCAGCCAGTGTCCCACCCCATGCCAGGGGACACACAAGGGCTCCCTCCGCCAGTGCAGACCCTAACGACAACCCATGCCAGCCCAAACACTACATCTAAACCTAAACTTCATCCTAACCCCAAGCCAAACCTTAAGCCTAATGGTGTCGTGGGGCAGAGGGCACCCACCCGCTCTGGAACAAGCCCTGACCGTAACCCCGGTGCCGGTGCCGTGCCGTGCCGGGCGGAGCGGAGCGGGGCGGGGGGGGGGACGGGCGGTCCCGCCTGGCCGGGGTCCAGCACCCCCGGGCCGGGCCGGGGAGCGGCGGGCGGAGCCCCAGCACCGCATATAAGGGCGGCGGCGGCCAGTGGGGACACCCGTGCTGGGACTGCTGACTGGGAGGTGACATCATGGTGCTGTCCGCCGCCGACAAGACCAACGTCAAGACCGCTTTCAGCAAAATCGGCGGCCAGGCCGAAGAATATGGCGCCGAGACCCTGGAGAGGTACTGTGGCTGTCCCCGGCGTGATCGCTCTCCTCTCCAGCCCCGACTCCCTGCCATCTGCCCCTTCTCCTCCCCATCAGCAGCTGTCTCTGTCCTTTGCCACCCTGTGTCTCACCTGTCTTTGAACCCCTCTGTTCTCCAGGTTGTTCGCCACCTACCCCCAGACCAAGACCTACTTCCCCCACTTCGACCTAGGAAAGGGCTCTGCTCAGGTCAAGGCGCACGGCAAGAAGGTGGCGGCTGCACTGGTGGAAGCTGCCAACCACATCGATGACATCGCTGGTGCCCTCTCCAAGCTCAGCGACCTCCACGCCCAAAAGCTCCGCGTGGACCCTGTCAACTTCAAAGTGAGTGTCTGGGAGGGGGTGACCAGCCCAGCTTCCCTCCTGCACCCCTTGGCTGTCCCCTTGCCTCATCCCCTTGCTCACCACATCGTTTTGCCTTTCAGCTGCTGGGCCAGTGCTTCCTGGTGGTGGTGGCCACCCACAACCCCGCTCTCCTGACCCCAGAGGTCCACGCTTCCCTGGACAAGTTCCTGTGCACCGTGGGCACTGTGCTGACTGCCAAGTACCGTTAAGACGTGTACCGTGGCCAGAGCTGGACCCAACACACCGCCAGCCCTCCGACAGCGAGCAGTCAAATGTTCTGAAATAAAATCTCTTGCATTTGTGCTCCAGCTCTGGTGTCCTGCTCCGTGTGCTGCCTGCGGGAGGGGAGCGGGAGGGATGTGCTCTGGGGGTCTGAGCTGGAGGTCTCCCCACCAGGTGGGTGCATGGAGGAAATGGGCTCTGGTTTTGCTGTCACTGAGAGGAGGCAGCATCTGGGGGTGGTGTCCAGCAGGCAGACACTGCTCTGCAGCTGTGGGGCTCTGGGAGCAAACAGCATTTCTAGGCACTAGTGGAGGGGAGACACTCATGGAAGGTCTGGGGCTCCCTGCAGCCCCAGGCTGTTCCACCAGAATTCCATGCTAGGATCCCCTCTTGCACCACCAGCCCTGTACACCCTTGTTCAGGACAGTGTCAGGGGGCATCTCCTCCTGGAAATGTTTGCAGGAGACACAGGAGTACAGGTGCTCCTGGTGACCCTCTGCCTGGTAGCAGAGTGAGAACAGCCTGAGGACCTCCCTGTGCCAGGACACCTTTCTTTGCACACCCAGCTCACAGGGCTGTGCAGTGGTGTAAGACTTCTGTCCCCACCTAATGGCCCATTACTGGGCTGTCACTGTGGAGGGGTCCTGGGCAGCTGCAAGGGCAGCAGATGGGGCTCAGCCCCAGATCCGGCAGTGTCCGGGCACGAAAAGGAGTCCAGGAGTTGTGCTGGTGTCTGTACCCTCCCAGCCCTTATCGCAGCCTGCAGCAGGGTGGCAGTGCTGGGGGGCTGATAAAGGAAAGTGTGGGCTCTCCTCCAGCCGTGGGTGTGGTGGGAGACTGGGCAACAGATAGTTCCAGGAGGCTACAGCCTGCCAGGTGCTGAGTAAGGCTTGGGAGGCCCTTAGTGAGGGGGGAAGGTTCAAGGAAGCCCCAGAGTGGCTCACAAAGCCAGTCAAGGTGGCCACAAGCTCCTTTGATCCTTGGCACTGGCAAGGATGACTCTTCCCCAGTCTCATGGGCCTCCAGGTGCTGTCAGTGAATGCACAGAGACAGGAGAAACTCCAATAACTCCAAAGAGAAAAGGAGGCCTTTCAGGGTCTCTTCTGCAAAGCACCACAGGCATCATGATCCCATGCAGCCACTGTTCCTGGGCACAGTGAGGAAGGAAGGAGAGAGCCAACCAGGGCATCACTGGCCAGTCTGATCTACCTTTGTATGGAGCAGGTGTAGGAGTAGGTTGCACCCTTCCAGTGAGGAATGTCACCCAGGCAGAGCTGTAGGCACAACTTGCTGAGGATCTCATGGAGAGCCAGGATGTGGTGGGGACTTGGTGCACACAGGTGTGCAAGGAGGTGTGAACTGGTGTGGAAGGCATTGGGAAGAGCCAGCATCAAATCCAGCATGGATTTGGACTCCTCCAAACTCAGCCACTAAGGGCCCTCATAGTCCCAAGCGTGGTGGGTACATGACACAAGGTGTAAGAGCAGAGTGGGGACAACGTGTATGTGAGGGGTGAAAGTTGTTCCCAACTTGCTTTAGCCCCTGACTGCTCCCAAGCCGTGCTGTGACCTCAGGCAGGACACACCGGGTGGCAGTGGGCAGTGTTCTGTCTCTGCAGCACTTTGCAGGGTTCTGCCTGGCTGGAGAGCCAGAGCTCGTGCTGTCCCAGCCGTTTGTCCCTGCTGCCACAAGATGGGGACCTCAAGCCATGGTGCTTTATCGGGGCCAGGCAGAGGGTGCGAGGGCTGGGAGAGGCAGGGCACATCCCCATTGCTTTGGGGACACTGGTGCCAGCTCGGAGGGGGTGCGGGACCCCTCCCCATCAGCCTGTGTGCCGTGCTGAGAGTTCCAGCCCCCAAGCCCCGTGCCTGGCTCATAGCACAGGGGCTCCGTTCGCCGGGCAACCCTTGGTGGCCGTGGCTTCCTGTGCCCCAGGACACAGCCTGCCCCACGGCACAGACATGCTGGCCACAGCCTGGCACTCCCTGAGCTGGTATCCCTGCCCAGCTGCCTTGGGACCCACCAGCTCCACAGCAGCTGTGCTCTGGAGCAGAGCAGGTCCAATATTTGCACCAGTGCTGGCCCAGGCTGGTTTTGCAGCTGGCATTGCTGCAGCTCCGGTGCTGAGGAGAGAGTAGGAGGCAACTTCTGCCTTGCCACAGCAGTAGCAGCCTGAAACAGCCCCAGGTGACACTGAAGAGGTGAATTTGGACACAAAGCCCCCTGATCCACGCCAGGGTAGCACTCAGGAAGCCAAATCACACCAGGTAGCTTCAGCAGAAGAAAGAAGATTAATGTCTCCAGGTCATGCCTGTTTTGATATTTCCACTCCCTGCAGGCCTTTCTCAGCTCTCATTTATTCTTGATGGACAAAGCACCCAGGGTTCAACAGTGTTCTGTTCTGTGGTGTCACCGAGGCAAGTGGCATCTCAGAGCTCATTTTTATTGAAAGAGGAGTTAAATGACATCAGGAAATTAGCTTGATGGTAATGACTTACCTGATCACAGGACTTTCACCAGTCTCTTATTGTCCAGATAGGTTGGATTCTAATCGTATTATGTTGGCTAGATGGTCATGTCCCTAGAGAGTGTGTTCTGGAAAGGGACACAGAAACAGGTACTTCTGGAGGAGGTCAGGCATCCTAGGGGAGCTTAACAGGAATTCCCCATGGATTTTCTATCTTCCCAGTAGCAAGGGGGATCTAGCAAACAAATAGTGGGAACATAGAGAATTAATTCCTCACTGGAAGCTGATCTTAGGAGACCAGTTGAGAGGTCCTCTTGCTGGAATGAGGAGGGAAAACATGGTGTGTTTTACAAACTGTTCCTGTTTATGCATTCCATATTGGAATTCAATATGGCAATAGTGTAACCCCAGTGGTGCAGCCAATAGCTCTGCTTCTTTGCTGTGTGTTTGAACAACCACTCTTTCCTAAATGTCAGATTTTCCCTGCTGAAAAGATCTTCCTGATTTGTCTGGATCCTTTTGGATTTTAAGCCAGTGCTTGCAGCCCCTCCAACTTAGGAACATCTGAGAACTTAATAAGGACATTCTCCACTACAACACAAGTTATTGATGACAGAACAGTAAATAATAATGGTAAAAAAAGAACTGGAATCTGTCACGGAAGGAAAACAGACTCATCTGAAAGGATTCATTCTTGGCAATGGCCATGACTATTACTCATCTCTTTCTTTGATTAAAAGTCCCACTGTTTGTTGTTTTTCACTTGAAGCTGACTCATTTGTAGTTCCTTGATTTCTACCTTTTACCCTGCTAATGATAAGAGACATGATGGTCTCGTTTCCGCGACCCCGTCCCCCTCCCTCTTTTCCCAGAGATGTTGGATGTTTGGAGGTGGCTTACATCAGTTTTTGAGGTAAGGGGATTTGTTTTTCAGGCAAGCAGTCTGAAAATAAGGAATGATTGAAATATACTTTAATTCAAACTTTTTGGGATTCTCCAACCTCCTCCACTGGCTGTTTTGCCAGTGGAAAAAGGAAAAGTGGTAGAAGACAGAAAATGAGCATTGATTAGATTTTCACTACAAAGATGGAAATTGAATAGAAATGCAAAATCTTTCTTCCTGCTGCTTGCCCTGTCTTCCTAGCACACAGCAACCACCTGGGAGATCTGATTATCTGATTTTGCTTGGAGCTGAGATGATAAGCAATGCTCTGCTGGTGACATCAGTGCTTCCTCTCTCCCTGTGTTGTTTTTCTGTATTTTTCAGCAGCAGGAGATGCCATCTGGGGAGGGCACAGCTTTGGTTGTGTTTCTCCAGCTCCCACACAAGCAGTAATAGCAGTTCCAGAGGCTACATTCCTGCCTGTTGCCTTCAGCATCTGTCTGTTGACCTCCTGCTGCTCATGAATTTGCTCTACCTTTTATAAACCTGCTGATTCTATTTGTTTCCACAACCTCCTGTGGCAGTGAGTTCCAGAAGTTCATTCTCCCACCTGCTCCAGATAAAGTCCTTTTTATCCATTTTAAATCTATCTACCAGACCGTTGGCCTTTAACTCTCATCATGCACCAGGTCCACATTGTCTTTATGATTTTGTAGGGCTGGCATATTTTGCTCCTTCTTCTCCAGAGAAAAATCCCAGCCTCCCCAGAACCCCTTCATGTTGCAGCTACCCCATCCCCTTGATCTCAGTTGCCCTGCTCAGGACTGTAATTCCACAATATTCTTACATCCTAAGATGTCCTGTTGTGATAGGACAAAGGGTGATGGTTTCAAACTAAGAGGTTTGATTTAGATTAGATATAGGAAGAGGTTTTTCACAATGGAGGTGATTAAACATTGGCATGGGTTGGGAGAGAGGCTGGGATCCCTCATCCTTGGAAATTTTCAGGGCTTTCAAGGGTTGGATGGGGTCTGAGCAACCTGACCTAGTGGAAGCCAACCCTGCCCATGGCAGGGGGATGAACTGGACAACCTTTAAAAGTCCCTTCCATCCCAAATTATTCTATGATTATAGGATTCTATGATTACAGGTCAGACCTGCACAGATGTGGGTGCACTAAGCTGTTACACAACAGGCAGGAGATACTCTCTTTCTTATTTTGCAATCACAAGCCCCTCCTGATGACATCACAGTGGTTTGTTGGCTTTTTTTTCCCCCCCTGCTGCACAAGGCTACAGTTTTGGCAAACCATCAGTGAGGACTCCAGCATCTTTTTCCTGAGCTGTAATAGCCAGTTTAAGTTCAGCCTCCTCTGTTTTAGATCATATTTCCCTATCCAGGTCACCCTCTTTATCTACACTGAAAGGATTGACCTTCTGTTTTTCCATTTGTGAATAACACTGAGAGATGCACATAGCAAAGTTCCACAGAGTACATCAAATATCCTTTCAGCAGTCTCCTGCAGTGATGGAGCATCATCTGACTTTTCTGTCAAAAGCTAAAACTGTGCAACTCTAACAGCAGAGTTTTGGTCCCCAGTCCTGGGGCACAGTTCTTTATTATGCTCTTCCTTCCCCTGTCACAGTGACTTCAAGTCAAGCTGCTGGGTAGACAAAATTCAATGAAGATCTAGCTGAAGATAGTTTAAAAAGAGAGTTTTCCAGTCAGTGCCACTTTTTTACTCCTTGCACTAGGATTAAACAGAGGTAGGGGAGCAGACTGTGCCAGCACTGTGCTCTCCAGAGACTTTTGCACATGGCCAGGAGGATCCCAGCTATGGATTTATGGAAAGCAATACAGCAAAATGTGCATTGCAGCTGCTCATCCAGAAAGCTTTTAGACATCCCTCAATAGCTGAGCAGCTCAGTACCTTTATTAATAGTAGAAATGTATTTATCAAAATTCATGGGTCAGCACTGTTAAAGCTCCATAAATCCAATTTGCACAGGTCACCATTATTTATTTTTCCAGGTTGTTACCTCAAAGAGGGATACTTCCAGCATATAATCCAGACTTCTCCACAGGCCTGTTTGAAACACTGTAGGAAATACACTCTCCAGAACAGGGTCTTCCTCTTTTGTCTGACTTCCTGATGAAGGGCTGTGTTCAGGATTCCTGGACCAAAGAGCACGAAGCAGAAGTGGTCAGCCCTAACCATCACAGGGACACCGAGACCACGCTCAGAGTGTCACTGGCTCAGACAGAGCCCTGGCCCCAGCACGGCCGTGGTCCCTCAGGCTTCGGCACAGACACAATCCCCACATGCTTTTCTGAATCCCTGTGTTCTTGATGCCACACAGGATGAGGCAGATGCCACTGCAGCTGTATCTTCTGTCTGCTCTTTGTGATCCACATGCAGCACTGCAAGTGGAGAGACCTTCAGCTTCTGCAGCTCCAGCTTCAGCCCCAGCCCCAGCTCTGCAGCCAAGAGGAGACCCTCCCTGGCCCAAACTCACCCCTTCTGAGGCTGCAAGGCTGCTTAGCCAAAGGGAAAAGGAGCAGCGCAGACAGTCACTAAGCCAATGACAACATTTTCAAGTCCCATGTGTTTGAAGCAGCTGTCGGTCTGGAGGTGGCATGTCCTACAGCATCCATCCACGCAGATACAGTGAACACTGGAATGCTTTTCTTGGAAATAAGCAACTCCAAGGCACCCAAGCTGTGAAAAAAATAGGTATTGTAACACATTCTGGATCTGACTCTGTGTTGCTTAATTCATGCTCAGGTCTTTGACATTAAAGATCATTTTTTCTCTCTTTTAAGAGGAAAACAGCTAGAAACAGCATTTCAAGAAAGTAATTCATAAGGGCTGATTGGAGAGGAGCTGATATCTTTAAAAGGGGAGTTGAAGGCTAAATTAATGTAGAATGGGGACAGAAGTGTTTATTTGTTTTCCTCTTAGAAGGAGAACTCTGAAAATCCAAGGATAATATCACACAGGGGCAAATGAACAAGCAGTGAACAAATTGAAGCTGAAAATTAGCAGAATAGTCCTTTTCCATCCCTTGAGCTTTGAGTGCTCAAGCTTCTGGGCTGGCTTCAGGGAAGTCTTCTCCTAAATCAGATGAGGACACTGCCAGCTTTGAGGACACAGTCTGCTCTGACTGGGATTTTGGTGATGTCAGAGTTGGTAGAAAATGACAGGCACTTCCCCAGGGGATTTCCTTCCCATGCCCCAGGAATTTATTACAAAGAGTAACATCTTGTGGGAGCAAGCAGCAAAGCTTTTGAGCTCCAGAAGTAGAAACTCCATCTCCAGGGAGCTTGTGGTTAACTGTAAACAGGTCTGAAGTCCTCAACTAAGCTGACCTGTAAGGGAGTATTGGGATTTTCGCCTGAGCAAGGGCTCTGAGACTGACCCCAAGCTGCATTATTTCTGCTGGGGAGCACATCAGAGGGTATCCCAAGGAAAACGCAGGTAAAAGAAAATCCTTGACTCTTTTGAAATCAGCTGGAAAATGAGAGAATGAGTCTAAGAAAGCCCCATCTCCCGTGAGTCCTATGAACATGGCAGATAGGTGAGAGTAGAGAGGGCAACCGGGCTTTGCAGGAACGAGCATTAAATCACCCATCAGCTGAAGGGCGATGATTTCCCGTCCGAGCGGGCACAGGCGGGCTGCGCTGTCCGGCTATGACCGAGACATGTGAATATTTGTGATTTCAGCTTAAACTGATCTCCAGTTACCACCCTCCTCTCAGGGCGCTGAGAAGTGCCCCCAGGAGTCACCGGCCGCGCCGTGCCCGGGATGCTCCGAGGCGCGTCCCGGGGCTCCCGGCATGGAGCGGGGCGGTGCGCTCGGGAGCTCCGCGGTTCGTCCCTCCCGGTTCGTGGCTCGCGGTGCCGCGGGGGCGGTACCGGGGAGGTACCGGGGCGGGGCGGGGCGGGCGGCGGAAGCGGCGGCGGCGGCGGCGCTGCGGGGGGGGCGGGCGGCGGGGCCGGGGCTCGGCGGGCGGGCGGCCATGGCCGGGGCAGCCGGGCCGCCCCTGCCGCCGCTGCTGCTGCTGCTGCTGCTGCAGCTCCTGGCGCTGCCCGCCGGCCGCGCCAACCGCACCGGCCCCGGTGAGTCCCGGCGGGGCGGGAGCGGGGACCGGCGGGGGGCAGAGGCGGCGGGGGAGAGCGGAGGGTGGTGTTGAGGAGAGCCCCAGGAGTGCCCCGGCTCAGGCAGCTGCTGCCGGGGTGGATCTGCAGTGACTTTGGGCGGCTTCGTTCTTTCCCGAGGGAGTCGTGGACTCTGGAGCATCCCCGGGGAGCAGCGCTTGTGCCGGCCCTGCAGAGCAGAGGGAGGTCAGGACACTCGCACAGGGTTCCGCTGTGTTTGCAGCGGTTGTTTTCCTCGGGCTTGCCTTGTTTTCAGGTTACTTTACTTCCAGCGCATGCAGACGGATGGATGGGAGCGGGGATTTTGGGAGAGCGATGGGTCTGGGGTCCCGCGGGGTTTGTGCCCCCCCTCCGGAGCTGCTGTGGCACTGGACGGGTTTGGGGAGGTGAGGCTGTTCACCTGCCCGCCCTGTCCCGGAGGTGGGCTCGCTCTGCCCGTGGCTGTCCTGTTGATGGATGATGGTTATCGCTTCCTCACAGCCCGCAGAGCGTGAGGCTCCCGGGGAGCCGCGGGTGCGATGGCCCCGTGCCCCCGGCCCACCCTGCTCTGGCATCCTGCTCGCTGGGTTCCAGCCCTGGAGAGCTCCTCTGCGCCTCAGGTGTGCTGCTGGGCTCGTCCCGGCGCCGTCCCGCCGGCTGCGGGAATGCCTCGGCAGGGAATGCCTGGGCAGGGAATGCCTCCATGGGCTCATATCTGGGCACTGGCAAAGGTCCGCTGCTCCCCGGGGGACCGAGGGGGTCCTTGTTCTGCTACATTTGTGGGTGGATTTCAGACCCGGGATAAAGGAACAGGATTTCTGTTACTTTGTAAGTGGGAAAACATCCTGAAACGTAAGCCCAGTCTCTTCTTGAGTCAGGCTCATCAGCTCTGTAGCTTTAGACAGTGTCGGCTTTGAAATGAGGGCTTCATCCCTTTGATGGGACGCCCTGTGAAACCCACAGTCAAGGTATTATTTCCTAAAACTACCATGAGATCATCTTTGGACAAACAAACCCAAGCTGTAGCAGGTGACTCTTTTCTCTGAAATTGAAATAATGTGTCTCCTCTGTGCATCCAGGATTCTACTGCGTTCTGTTCCCTTGTCTTAAAACACTGCTGGTTTTTGCACAACACATTTGAAATCTGCTTATACAAAGTCTGTATGAAAGGGGATGGAAAACAGCATCCACTGGATGCGTCTCTTGCTCAATTTAAAGCTTGTTTCAGATCATGGAACAGTCAAGTGGGACTTTCCAGGTGTTGCCTTGCTGGCGTGGAGCAGACTGAATAGATGGGGATGGACACAAACAGAGCACAGCACATGCCAGAGAACTCTCTCTTGATGCAAATGGGCTGCCAGAGCACACGCTTCAGCTGCAGTGACCTGTCTTTCAGGCTTTTCGGTGCTGATGTTCCGTTTATCTGTGATATTTCCTTGTCAGCCTGGGTGGAGAGAGTCACATACCAGGCTGCTGATGCAGCTCAGGGTGCCCAGCGCAGATTGTGAGCAGGGGCTCAGCCCTCGTCACCACCAGAAGCTGTTTGTCAGTGGACTTTGTCCACAGCCCAGCTGGTGCTTACCTGGTGACAGGCAGTGCGTGGGCAGGGCAGGTCTGCCTGCTCTGGTAATGCTCTTGAGCTGGCTCCCCATAATTGACCAGTCTTTAATAAAGAGCACTGCTGATTGCTGGAGTTTTTAATTTTGCAGTTGGCCTACCCTCTCTTCCCCCAAACCCACACAAAGGGAGCTTTGGCTTCGTGAGGACGTGCAGGATGGGTGGTGGCCGTGGCTGACAGCTGGTGGGGTTGGGGCAGGCTGTCTGATGGGACCTGTTGCATGGAGAAGGACCAGGGCTCTCCCAGCTTTAATCACGCTTTGTGTCCCTGCCTAAGCTCCTCCTGTGCCCAAATATCTCCATGGACTGCCAGAAATGAGTGTGCCAAGCATGTGTGGAGTGTGCTGGGTGTGCAGACAGCACTGATGAAAGCCTGCTCCTTTCCATTGCCCTGGTGTAGGAAATGTCCCTGGGCCTGCAGGGACACAGCCAGCTCTTGTGCACAGTACCCACGCACTGTGCTGGCGTTTCAGCCAGGGAGCATTGGTTTGAAAAGCCCCTTTTGTGGTCTGGAGAGCAGCGTGACCCTGGCGTGGGGACTGCTGTGGGACAGCTCTGCCCAGGGGCTGTGGCCTGTCCTGCTCAAAGCTCACTTTTCCCTCTGACCCTTCCTCGCCCTGTGCATGAAGGTGCTGCAGCTCTGCTCCCTTGGCTGGCCCCGTGGCTGCGTGGCTGGGGCAGTCCCTGCGGCAAGGTCAGGCAGCCGCACTCTTCCTCCAGGAGCAGCTCCTCCAGCTGTCTGGTGTGGCTGGTATTTCTCGCTTTCCTGTTTCCTCCTTTCCCTGCTGGACTTGCAGGATGCCCGCAGGCTTTGGCTTGGTGAGTTGCCAAGGAGTTAAACCCATGATTACTGTTCCTGTCTCCTTGCAGTGCCGTGGGTGCAGGCCGGAGCATCCTCCTTTGGGACATGAATCGTAGTTCCTGCTGGGATTAGATTCCTCCTGGCAGGAAGTACATCCCAAGGACCTGGTCCTGCCTGAGGATTGTTTTCCTCTTTCTTTGCCGTCTTTCTTACACACAATTGGGTCCTCTGTGTTCCCAGCACGACCCTGTGCAGCTTTGAGGGAAGGCAAGTTAACTCCCCCTCACTGCTATTCTATGACAGAAATGAGGAATCTGCCCCTGAAAGGTGCCACAGTTTCTCCCCACTCTGGGGATTCCAAAGTAGGAAAGGAGCATCAGGAAGCACTCCACAGCACATGAAGACACAGACTTTTACCCTCTTACTGAGTGTTACAAACCTTGATTTTGGGTGGCCTTGGCTCTGCTGTCTCTGTTTATCCCTTTGTAAGCTGATGTGATGCTTTTTTTCCAGCCCTGAGTTGCAGTCTGGTTGGTTTGGGTAATGTATAATTTTGCTGGGGGTGATCTGTAGGTGTATAGCTGGGCAGAGGGATGGAGGATCTAGTTCATCCTGATTGCACTTTGAGTTGCTGTTGTCCTCTTGTATGGCCTTTCAGCCTACCCTGGGGCTGTTCTCACTACCCCAGCTTTCTTCCAGCTAGGGAAAATGTTAGGCTTTAGAAGGTATGTCTGAAAGAGTTACATTTACAACACATGAATTTTCATAGTGGTGTGTGTTACAGGAAGACAGTACCTGTGTTCTGAGCTGGGTAAATGGATAACCACAGAATGGTTTGGGTTGGAAGGGGCCTTTAAAAACCATCTCATGGGCAGGGACACCTTCCACCAGACCAGGTTGCTCCAAGCTCTGTCCAACCTGGCCTCAGACACTTCCAGGGATGGGGCAGCCGCAGCTTCTCTGGGCACCCTGTGTCTCCTCACCCTCACAGGGAAGAATTTCCTCCTAACATTCAATCTAAATATCCCCTCCTTTAGTTTAAAATCATCCCCCCTGTCCTTTCACTCTGCCCAGGTAAAACATCAGCCCGTGTGCTCAGCAGAAGCCAAGGGCACAGCTCTTGGCACCATGAACTGCTGGGGCACAGGGCACCCCTGTGCTGCCTACACCCATCTGCTCTGCTCTGTGCCCCAGGGCTTCGGGCTGCCTATTCCATCACCTCTCCTTCTGCCATCAACCTTTCCTCCTGACCTTTTCCTCCTCCTTGGTGTCTCTGGTGATCTCTTATCTTCAAGGCACGTTTTTCAGTGTGTGTTTAGGCATCTGTTAGTGCTCTCTGGTTCAGGGTGATGGTTTTATAGTAGGCATGTGGGTGGTTCTGGCTGGATCACCAGTCTAATGGGAATGGAATGAGAAATCAGGGACACAAAGTGCACTTTTCCAAGAAACATTAGGCCTCCTGTGTGCTTCTGTGGGTGGATAAAGCCCTGCAGCCTGCCCCCAGCAGCTCCCCCACCAACTGCTGTGCTCTCTCCCTTCCAGACTCCCTGTATGTCTCCGAGTACTTCTCTCAGAGTGCACAGAAGCTGTCCTTCTACAGCTGGTATGGGAATGCCAAGCTCTTCCACTTCCACGTGCCAGAGGACACTGTGCTGCTGCGCTGGCTCCTGCAGGCATCCCGGGGAAAGGGCCCCGAGTGCACCAGCATGGAGATCACTGTGTATGTATGTCCCCGTGCCAGGGCTTGTCCTGGTGGCTTCTTGTCCCCTTGTCCTGGTCAGTTGTGGCTGGGCAGTTCCTCAGCTGCAGGAGCTGAAGTTTCTTCATGTAGCAGGACTGAATCTGTGTTTAAACCTGTAGGAGTGTTTAGTGTTCGTGTTACCAGTGGATCTGGGGCTGCCGTGTAGTGTCCAAGAGACCCTTTAGGACATTGGAGAGAGCTTCACAGTGAGGCAGATGTGCTGCTCAGAGGTGTTCCTGGCCTGGCAGAACCTGCACATGGTGCCAAAGGATGTGGCAGGACTACAAGGGACTTGAGGAGATCCAAACTGGTTGGAGATGGGCAAAAGCCCAGTGCAGAAGAGCTGAGGAGATTTGGGGGCACTTTGTGGAGCAGAGATAGGAGAGGAATGTGCTGTTGAGTGGATACAGGAGCATGAGAAGATTGCAAACTCAACATCAGTGAGAGAAATGCTGCTTAAAACAGTACTTGACTTGTTGAAGGATTTGAAGTCCAAAACTTGCCAGATTTTGAGCTTTATCTTCGGAGGGCACCAAGCTTCTTCAGCAAGTGGTGCCCAGGGAGTCACACGGGTCTCTGGTACCCATTCCACAGAGATCTGGGAGTGACTGAAGCTGCTTGGCTTGTGCTTCCCTGGTCTGTCCTGGGGAGACTGGCACTCCTAGTTGTTCCTGAGCAGCCTGGCACAGATGATCTTCCTCCTTTCTGCTTCCCAGAAAGGTTTCCAATAGTTTGGGGACATGAGGGACAAGGCAGCAGCTAAACAATAACCCAAGAAGTGATGGCTAATCTAGATAAGCTCCAAGGGGTAATAACATATCACCTGTCATGTCTACTTGCTGGACCTGTTGCAGTGCAGTCCAAAAGCAATTAAATTAAGTGCCAAATTGACTGAATAAATATTTCCCACATTCCTCAGCTGTGTGTGCTTCTGCTACTTCAAATGCTGGGCTTATCTGGAAAGCAGAAGTGCTGCTGTACTGAAGTCTGCAATATGGGCCTTTCTTGGAAAGTCTCTTTTCAGTCTGTCCGTTCGCCTTCCTTAAAAGAAGAAATTGGAAGATGTGGATCTTAGCTAGAAAATTAAAGTTCTTTGTGGATGAATTTCCCTATATGGGGAATTTGCTGATGGCTATAAAGCAGTAGTCTGTGGGTGGGGTTTAGCCTTAGCAAGTGTTGGAAATTTGCTTCCAGGCTTAATGGAACCATGTAAATCTTAATAAGCTGCCAAGTTAAACCAATCTCTAAATAAATCGCAGATAAGCTAATAGCAGCCAATCCTCACCAGATGAAAATGATGACTCCACTCGAAAATGTGGGGTTTTCCAGCCTGCTCCCTTTCCAATCCCAGGCCAGTTTGTATCCCAGTTTATCTTGCCGGTGTCTGTGCATCCCTGAGTTTGCTCTCACTGTGGTTTCTCTCACAGGCACTTTCGCCATGGAGCCCCTCCCGTCATCAACCCTCTGGGCACTCGCTTTCCTGCCAACGCCACCGTCCGTCCCTCCTACAACATCAGCATCACCCTGAGCAGTGCAGTGCAGAACACCACCTTTGTGAACATCACCACCCCCGCTGCAGGGGACTGGTTCATCGCTGCCCACCTGCCCGAGGCTGCGGGCAGGATCGAGGTGAAGGTGAGGCTCCTGCCCAGTGCCCTGTCCTGGGTGTCTCATCACAACCACAGCTGACCCCTGTGCTCTCCCCTCCTGCAGGGTTTCTCCACTCCATGCCCCTATATGTTCCAGGCAGATATGTTTGTGCTCAGACTCACTGATATGCCTGTCCTGGAGCCTGGTGTCCCCATGCCACACACCGTTGTGTCGCCTGCTAAGCCACTGCATGTCAAGTGAGTGGGAGCAGTGGGTGGGCACCTGAGGGCATGGTGGGGTGGGATTTCCCACATGAGCTGCTTAGGGGAAGCCGGAGTTGTTCCCACGTGAGGCTGGAGCCTTTTGCTGAGCTCCCTGCAGCAGTGGTAGGGTCTGACGGGGAGCACACGAGCATCCTTCTCTGACTCTTCGCAGGTGGTCATAGATTCAACTGCAGGAGTTTTAGTTCTTCAGATGTTTGCCTTGGGAAGGATTTTCACAGCACCAACCAGGGCAGTCTACCTCTTGTCACAAAGCCCTGGGGATCTGGCTTGTGTTGAGAGTACAAGCTCTGCCAACTGCTGCTCCCTTCCCCCGCAGGGTCTTCGTTCCCAAACACGCTGCAGGGATGCGGTTCCAGCTGAGCAGCTGCGTCACCAGCGAGCAGAGAGCCTGCACTGTGAGGGTGCTGCTGGGCTCCATCACCCTGCCCCAGTCCTTCCAGAGGAGCCTCACCTGCACAGGGAGCATCAACTGCAGCCTGGCTCTGGACTCTCCCCCCTGGGAGAAGTGGCTGCAGATCATGGTGGAGAGTCTTGGCCCTGCCAACGCCAGCGTGTCAGTGGAGATGCTGGCTTCTTTCACAGGTGGGATTCCATGCTCTTTAGCCATGAGGGAAGGACCAGAGGGAACTGTGTGTGTGCTCTGTCCCTCTTGAGTCTTTGGGTGCCTGGCTATGGTGCTCTGTGCTCCCCATCATGCTGGTTGCCTCCTCTTGGATGCCCTAGTTTTTGCTTTTGGGACAAAATTGAAAACTCTGGTGTTCACTGCAGAGAGGCTTTTGCTAGAGCTTCCTGTTTGGAAACACCTGAGAAGTTCAGTGTTATTTTTCTAAAGGTTGTTTGGGAAGCAGTGGCTGGCTTAAAATTTGGTGGGGAAAATAGTTTTCTGTGGTACACCAGACTAAGGCTGTGTTGACTACCAATTGGCCAAAAGCAGGCTACAGGCAGGAAACCACGGAGGTTTGCTTGGGGAAATGTTTGGAGTTGTTGTAAGGAGGTGTCACCATTCCCAGTGACACCATGTGGCTCACAAGGTCCTTGTGATTGTCATTGTGGCACATTGCACCTATTACATGACTGTAATCTCTGCTTGACTGCTGGAAGCTCACCAACTAGGTACATTGTTAGTTTTTTTCTGCTGGGGGTTTTGCCACCTTCTCTTCAAAGCAGAACCTCATCCTGTGTGCTGGAAGACCTGGCACTGTCAGCAGAGGTGTTGGAGGGTAGCACAGGAGTCTCTGGGAGCAATGGACAGTTCCCACCGTGGAACTCCAAGTGTCCCACTCAGCTCTGTTTGCTACAGTGTGATGGCCTGTGCCCAGAGCTCCACTGGGTTGGCTTCTCCCTCCTGCTCAGCTTTGTTTGCTCACATATGGGGAGCTGGGAGGGACTTTTGTGCAGCCTGTGGCTGTGGGAGAGCTGAGTGCTGAGCTCTGCTGCTGGCAAGTGAGCACTCCCTGGGCACTCCTTGCTGGTGCTGTGTTATCCCTCCTTCTGTTCCCCCTTCCCTGCAGCTCCAGGGTGCTTCCACCCGCTGTACCACTGTCTGGCTCCCAGCATGTCCAAACTTGTGGGTGCTCCTCCTGCAAAGATAGCACTTGAGGGACAGATGTAGAGCATGAATCCCCTGAAACCCCCACTTTGTGCTGGATCTTCTGGGGTCCTGCCTGGGTGAGGTGCTGGACCTGGCTGTGCTGATTCCTCTCCTCTTTTGCTCTAGTTTGCAGACCAGGAAGCACCAGTTCCTTCCTTAACTTCATCAGCCTAAACCAGAGCCAGGCTGGTGCCAGACCAGCTGCGGGAGAGGCTCCACACAACGTGTCCAGCCAGAGGAGCTCCTGCCTGCAGAGCCAGCCCGTGGTGAGGGAGGACCTGGATGTGGTGTCCGTGCGCTACCGGCTCCTGAATGGCCCCAGCGTGCCCGTGAGCTCCCTGACCCCCACCCTGCTCCTGCTCAACCTGAACACGGGCATGGACAGCGGGGGATCCCTCGTGGTCAATCTGCTGCTCAACAAGGTGTGCAGGCTGGTTGATGGGATTCTGTCCCCTTGGCAGGGCTTGTCCCTGCTCCTGGGCTGCAGCTCCACAGGTTGTAGGTACCAGTGGGACTATTTCTCTTTCTGTTGTTACAAAATACTCTGAGCCTTTTTTAGCTGCTGCCAGCATGTCCCACCTGCCAGCTCCAATTCAAATGCCACAGCCTGCGGCATGTGGCAGCAGTGACGCAGAGGACACTAAATGGAAAGCAGCTGCAATGGCGTCTTCTCCATGGGAGCCTGGCACCTTGCCACCAGGAGAGGAGGCTGAGCAGGGGAACCCAGGGATGTTCCTGTCCAAGTCACTGATTCCCAGGCTCCTTCACCCCACCACCACCACCAAAATCAGCCCCCTGAAATTCCATCAAACTTCCTGGGGGCTGGACCAGGGCTCAGCCCTGACGTTCTGTGGACTCTGAATTGTGTCTCCCCTGTGCTGGTGCTGAAATGAGGTGTGGATATCCCAACTTTGGGGCAGTTCCCCCGGCAGGGTCCCCCGTGAGGGTCTCTTGCCTCTCAGCCGTGACACAACACGGTGGTAGCACAAGGCCCAGTGAAACAGAAACCTTCTGAATTGATGGGTGGCTTGACCTGAAGGATTTATTGTGGGAAAGGAATGGTGCAGGAACATGTCATTGGGGCACTCTAACGTGGGACACTCCTCTGTTTGCACAGACATCTGTGAGCCTGGCCAATGCCACCGTGGCAGCCTGTGTGAGTGCTGCTTCGCCAGTGCTGTCCCCCAATGCCACACGGAACTGCAGCACAGGTAGGAGAGATGCTGGCACTGCCACCAGCTCAGCTGTGTCATCTCAGGGCTCTGCTTTTGGACCTGGTGAGCTGTTAACTGACTCAGGATTTTGTGGTGTGTCCCAAAAAAACCGATTTTTGCACAAACCCTCATGAGGTCTTTGTGCTGACACATTCCCAGGGTGCTGAGCTACAGGTGGTGGTCTTGACACCATGAGATAGCCTCCACCAAAGGAAGGTCTGGCTACCAGCTGGGGCTCTTCCAGCCTTGTTGGCAGGAGGTTTGGGGATGGTGAAGGTACTGCTGGCTTGCAAAACAGCTAAGCTGTGCACTGGATGATTAGCCAAGATAACAGGCTGTTCCAGGTGCCCTGTGCTGCCCAGATATGTACCAGGAACTGAGATGAAAGAAAAAACAGATCTCAAGAAAAAGGGTCTTGAGAGCAAGGGTCTTCCCCATGCCTCTGGTACCTCCTGAGCATGGGAGTAAGGAGCCACAGGAGGCAGCTGATTCCTGTGTGGTCAGTCTCAGGCTGGGATTGCTGTGGGCCCTTCTCCTCAAGCCCTGACACATCACAGCACTCTCTTTTCTCTCAGCTTTTTCCCAGGGCTACCCTCTGAGCGTGAGCACGTCCTCTGCAGAAGCCATGCTGATTGTCCTGTACCCCCAGACAGATGACTGGTTCCTGTCCCTGCAACTCCTCTGCCCCAAGGGACAGGGGTGAGTCTGGATCTCATCCCACTACATCCCACTGCCCTTGGATTGTGTGAGCAAACCTGACCCCCTGTCCTGCTGCCCAGGCTGTGGGCTCCTCTCACCCGGTGGCAGCTGAACTGGGGCTGCAGAGGGACAGGAAGCTGGGTGGCCCTTGTGAGCACCCAAGCAGCTTGTTTGATGCTGAGCTGGCACACCTCACAGAGACTGCAGATGGCAGAGCCTGCCTTGCTGAGCTTCCCCTTCCCCAGGTGGATTCAGAGGTGACAAACTGGGAAATAATTGCTGCTGTCACCCTTCTGGGAGGTCTCTAAGGTGCAGGCAGCTGTGCCTGAATTCCTGCTGTTTGCCTTCCTGCTGATGTCTTGTGTAAGGAGCCAAGTGCATGATGCAAAACATGTGGTTTGCAGATGCAAAACACTGGTGACACTGGTCCTGAGGCATCTGCCATGAGGGTCTGGGGAGATCTGACACCAACCTGGACATCAGTTTGGCAGCTCAAGTGGTGAGGGAGCAGGCTCTGCTCCTGGCTCCTGGGGGGATGGAGCAGATCCTGAAACACCAGGGAGCTTGCACAGAGGAGCATGGCCTGACCATTGGGGCAGAGCACAGGGCTGTCCCAAAGCCTGTGGCACCAAGGGGACGTGCTGTCCTTGCAGGGAATGCAGCAGTGCCGAAGCCAAAGTGACGGTGTTCGCGTACCTCACCCCCTGCTTCAACGACTGCGGGCCCTACGGGCAGTGCAGCCTCCTGCGCAGGCACGGCTACCTCTATGCTGGCTGCAGCTGCAAGGCTGGTGAGTGCCTTTCCTGGGAGGCTTTGCCATCCTCCCTGAGGGGAAAACACAGTTTAAAATGGTGGTGTTTGAGTGGGGGAGCCTGGGGTCTGCCGTGGCCGGCAGTGTCACAGTGCCTGGGGAAGTAAAGTTTTGGGAAGTGCCACGGGGTGATGGGGAATTGGGATGAGGACAGCTTGGAGTACCCCAGGGCTTAGAGAAGTGCTTCTGAGCATCCCCAGAGAGATCAGGGTGCCTGAAACTGCCTGTGCCAGAGCCTGTGCCTGTCAGGGAGGTTTGCTGTGTAGGTTCCTGGTACGGAATGCGACGAGGCCGGGCTGCGGTCCCTGTGTGTCTCCTGCCAAGAGCCTTAGACTCAGAGGTGCCCCTGGAGGAGGAATATCTGTGTCAGCTTCTAATTATCTTAATGGCCTGGGAAGTCTGTGGTGTAGGGAAGATGAGCTCTGCTGTGCTTGGGTGGGTCTGTGCACCTGTTCTCAGCAGAAGGACAAGGCAAACTGTGGTTCCCTGCTGCAGTGCTGCTGATGGGTGAGGAGCGAGATGGAGAGCAGCATCCTGATTTCCCCGAGGGCTGCCAGGTTCTGGGAAGCACAGAGCACCTTAAGGCAACTGAGGAATCAGGCTGAGGACAGCTTCCTGCTGAATCACTCTGAGCAAAATGCCCCATCTGCATATTCATGACCCAGAAATAAACCAGAGAGAGTAGGTTCCCTGGGCTCTGCCTGGCAGGGAGCCAGCACACGGGGCAGAGCTGCAGCTGTGGGTTCCAGTGACTGGAATGAGATGGAAGCTACACTTAACTCTGCTTCTTGACCATGGAGTGCCTGCACATACCCCAGCTGCCCTGTGGCTGACCTCCTTTTTTCAAAACGAGAGCATGGGCATCCTAATCTTTAATTAAAATAATTTAAATTATTTTTAAAAAGAAGAGGCAGATTTGTGTTCATAGAGATTGCCTCATTTCAGCCCTTGGTATCCAGTCAGAGGGTGAGAGTTGTGTTTTGTGTCAGGCACTGTCCTTCAGGAAATTTTCACTCCCAGTCTCCTGTGCAGCCCTGGATGTCACCATGGGCTGAGGCAGTGGGTTTGTTCAGCCTGTGGAAGAGGAGCTGGACTGGGACCAGTCACACTTTCTGCTGCCCATGGAGGTTACAGGGACCCTGAAGCCAGCTATGCTGGGTGAGCACAGGGGAAGGGCAAGAGGCCACAGACACTGGCTGCAGCAAGGAAATTTTCTCCTAAATTGAAGAAAACACATTTTTTTCCCTGCCTTCAGAGTTGTTTGTTTTTGCACAGGTTCCAGGTCTCCATCCTTGGAGATCTTCAAAAGTCAGTTGGGGAAGGCCCAGAGCAGCCTGGTTTTGGGTTTGCCCTGCTATTACTGCTGGTAGGAGAGAGCCCAGTGGCTTCCTCAGTGTTGGGGATCATTCTCCACCTGATTCCTGGGATCTGTAGTGAAGCATTTGAACCATAAGTGCTTGATGTTCCACCAGCAAGTAGCATGTGTGTTAAGTTACTGCAGGTCAAAGTGCCAGTCTGGATGTAGGATGGCCTCTGCTACATGGGGATAACCTGGGGAATGTCCTCAGGGCAGCCAGGCACTCAGCTGATCCCCAGCATTCCACAGCAGAGTGTGGGAGGATTAATGAGACCACCCTGAGAGCAGGAGCAAGAGAGGCTGATGGAGAAGGGGCTCAGGGGCAGTCTGGGTGTGGGATTGCTCCTTCTCAGGCATCCCAGGCTCCTGCTGCTTGCTGTGGGAGGACAAGGTAGGGCTTTCGAGATCCACAGAGGGCTCTCTGTCCACAGGTTGGGGCGGCTGGAGCTGCACAGATGACACCAAGGCCCAGACCGTGGGCACACAGAATTTGGCCACACTCCTGCTCACCCTGAGCAACCTCATGTTCCTGCCGGCCATTGCAGTCGCTGTCTATCGCTTCTACCTGGTGGAGGCTTCTGTCTACACCTACACCATGTTCTTCTCCACGGTAGGGACTGCCTGTGTCCCCTGGCACCTCCCCCTGAGCTCTGGGAATGCTGCACCAGAGTGAAGTCCTTGATGGAGCAGCCCATCCTGGAGCTCCACAAGGAGCTTCCGGGATCACTGGACAAGCACCTCCATGGGCATACTGTAGTATCCAAGAGTGTTAACGGGTTGGAATGGACCTTAAAAGTCACCTAGTTCTATAGACAGGGACACCCCCACTAGACCTGGTTGGTCAAGGCCTTATCCAACCTGGATTTGAATACTTCCAGGGCTGGAGCATCGACAGCCTCCCTGGGAACCTGTTTCAGTGTCTCACCATGCTCACAGTAAAAAATTTCTCCCTAATATCTAACTTAAATTTCCCCTCTTTCAATTTGTATGTGTTAGTCCTTGTCCCATCACTCCAGTTCCTGAGAATAATCCCTCTCCAGCTTCTCTGTAGCCCCCTTCGGATGCTGGAAGGTGCTATGAGTTCTCCATGCAACCTTCTCTTCTCCAGGCTGAACAGCCCCAACTTTCTCAGCCTGTCTTTACAGAGCAGGTGCTTCAGTACCCTTATCAACTCCATCCTTCCTCTGGACTGGCTCCAGCACTATGTCCTGCCCTTTCAGAGCTCCTGGGATCGTCCAGGGTGCTCTACTTTCCGTAAGGCAACAGTGGTTTGGTGGAGATTCTTGGAGCCACTGCAGGAGGCATCCTGCCTCTGGGCTGAGCCTTCTCCTGCCTCCCCCTCCCAGAGAGCTGTGTGGTGCTGCTTGGTTCATACTGACCATTGCTTTTGTCCCTGGCTGCAGTTCTACCACGCGTGTGACCAGCCAGGTGTGGCCGTGATGTGCATCATGGACTATGACACCCTGCAGTACTGCGACTTCCTGGGCTCCGTGGTGGCCATCTGGGTCACCATCCTGTGCATGGCCCGCCTGAAGAGGATCCTGAAATACGTGAGTGGCAGGTGTCCCCACATGGCCCAGCCAGACCTGAGCCAGCCCACAGCTAGTCCCCTGAGTCCCCTCACCACTGTATTTTAATGACACAGCTGGGTGACAGAGCCTGTTTGTCACCTAACGCCACCCTGGGTTGTTTTGTCCCAGCAGTTTGGCTCGTGAGCCTGCGTGCTTGTAAAGGCTGGGCCTGAAGATTTCCCCTGAGATTTGGGGTAAAGGTTTGTGGGTTCTGTGGTTTCTCCTTCTTGAAGGTGTTTTTGCTGACTCTTGTGTAGACGCAGAGCTGGGTAGCCAGAAGAGGTTCTCCTTGCCTCTGGCATGTCTGGCTGTACTCTCTCAGCAGATAAGCTCCTGACAGCAACGGTGGTGTCTCTTTTGCAGGTCCTTTTCATCTTGGGGACCCTGTTAATTGCCATGTCCCTGCAGCTGGACCGCAGAGGGGTGTGGAACATGATGGGTCCCTGCCTCTTCGCCCTCTTCATCATGGTTACAGCATGGGTAAGTGAGGGCAGCCCGGCAGGACCTGCTGCCCTTTGCTCCCCATGGGGAATGGTGGTGGTAGAGCAGATCCGAGGCTCCAGCCCATCCACAGGCATGGCTTGAAACCCTGAAACACCCAGGTGGAGGGGGCAGGCAAGGGATTCACCTTCCAGTCCTGAAGCAGCTGAGAAATCCCCTGGTTCTGGTTCTGAGACCTGGAGCTGCAGTGCTGTCCCAAACACGGGCTGTGGCTTGGCTCTGGGCAGGAGCTGTAGCCTCTGTGCTGGGCTGTGGTGCCAAGCTCTTGGGGAGCTTTTGCACAGCAGAGATGGGCCCAAGCAGTGGGGGGGCTGAATTCCTCAGGGACAGCAAGCAGCCTGGGGAGTGGCAGATGCTCTGGGGTCTGTTTCCCCCCTACCCCAGCTCTGCCTGGCTGCTTAACCCCTGTGTGCTCTGACCCCCAGGTTCACCACGGAGCAAAGCGCAGGCACTGCTACCCCTCCTCGTGGAAGCGCTGGGTTTTCTACCTCCTCCCAGGGATCGCCTTGGCTTTCATTGCCATCTCAGTGTACGCTTTCATGGAAACCAATGAGAACTACTACTACACCCACAGCATCTGGCACGTGCTGGTGGCTTGCAGTGTTGCTTTCTTGCTCCCTCCTCGGGACAAGCATAAGAAGCCCTGGGCCTGGCCCCAGAAGCTCACATGTCGCTATCAGATCTGCCAGAACGACCGTGAGGAGCTCTACGCTGTGACCTGACCTGTCCTGGTCGCAGGGGTGGAGGGATGGGGAAGCTGCTCTTGGCTGTGGCTGCCCTGCACACGGGTCAGTCCTCTCATGTGCTCATTTCCTGGACAGGAGGGCACAGCCTGGACTGGGTTTAAACATGAAGATGGTCTGGGCTGGTCTTTTGGAGGCAAATTTGAGGCCACCTCTGCTTTTCTGCTGGGGTGGGGCAGGCTCTTCATGGTTCAAGATCAAGGAATTGCTTGTCCCCCACCTCCTCATAGCCCTGGGGGAAATTGCCAACCCTTCTTCCCCCACTGCTGCATCCATGAGGCTTGGGCTTAGCCCACGCTAAGCTGGAGCCAAGGCTTTGGCTGCTGAGCTCTTCTCTACACCCTGTCCTGGTAGAGGATGTAGGACAGGGACCTCCCCTGCCATCCTGCAGTCAGCACTTGAACCCAAGAGAAGAACACATTTCTTCTGTTCTGGGGAGCAAATGCTGCCAAGTGCTCTTGGTGCTGATGGGGAGGGAGGGAAGGAGCTGATCCCAACACGTGCTGGGCCCTTGGCTTCCATCTCCTTGGAGGTCTGGAGCCTCTTTCCCTCTGAAACAGGTGCTGCTGCTCTTACCTGGTCCTGATACTGTGGGGGATGAATAAGACTGGGACTTGGACCCTGGATTCAGGATCAGACCTGGCAGGAATGTGAAAAACCCCATGTAGGGACATGCAGGAGGAAGCAGCAGCATCTCGGCCAGAGCTGTGAAACCCACAGCAGTGCAGGGTTTAGTCTGAGTTTAACTTGAGCTCTGGAAGGAGCCAGGCTGATGGTGTTCAGGGATTCACAGTTTTTCTCTTTTTGGGGGGTTTGGCATGGGCAGGGCTCTCTCTGGGGCAGCACAGGTGGTTCAGGGTGGTGCCTGAGCTGCTCCTCCAGTCTGCTGTGCCTCAGAGCCTGGATGTGCTGCAGGGTCCTGAAGCCACAGCAGTGTCCCAGCCCAGCCAGGAGCATCACCAGGGGCTCCCCAGGTGGCCAAGGCCTCCTTTGCAGTGTGTCTCACCTAAGCCTTACTCTAGGGCACACAGAAAGCAAGGGCAGAACTTGGCAACCAGGGGAGTTGTCTTTGCCCATCCTTCTACAGATAAGGGCTCAACTACATTGTTCCAGCTGTGCCAGCCTGGTGTGTGCTGCTGGGAGCCCCTCAGCTTTGGGGAGGAAAGAGCTTTTAATGAAGGATTTGCCTCCTCTGGGTTCTTTCTTTGCTTGGAAGAGCAACCAGCTCAGCTCTGCACTTTATCCCTCTGCCTCCCCTTCCTCTGCAAAGTCCCCCTTTCTAAGCAGGTGCAGGACAAGTGAAGGACACTTGTCCACACCCAGCAGTGTCCCCCCCTCACCCGTGTCCTCTGCGTTTCCTTGTGCTGCTGCCATCCAGGACAGCACGGTGGGAAGGGGGACATGGGGCCCTCAGGGCTTCCTCCCACTTCTACCACTTTTAGGCACTTTTTTTCCCCTGTCTCAGTTTGCACATTGGTGCTGAGGCCCCAGCACCATGGCAGGCGACCACTGCTCCTTCACAGCCGTGCCGTCCATGCCAGGCCACTGGTGACACCCAGGTGCTGCCAGTGGGACCTGGGTGCCACCAGACAGGTCTGGATGCTGCCAGTGTCACCCAGGTGCCACCAATGGGACCTGGGTGCCACCAGATTGGCCTGGGTGCCACCAGACTGGTCTGGATTCTGCCAGCATGACCCAGGTGCCACCAGTGTGACCTGACTGCTGCCAGTGTGACCTGGGTACTGCCAAGGTGGCCTGAGTGCTTCCAGTGTGACCCAGGTGCCACCAGTGTGACTTGACTGCTGCCAGTGTGACCTGGGTACTGCCAAGGTGGCCTGAGTGCTTCCAGTGTGACCCAGGTGCCGTTGGTGTGACTCAGGTGCTGCTGGTGTGGCCCAGATGCCACCAGTGTGACTTGACTGCTGCCAGTGTGACCTGGGTGCCACCAGTGTGACCTAATGCCACTGATATGGCTGGGTATTGCTGGTTATCATAGAAAGCAATAACTCCTCATTGGGCCTTTCCCTTCAGGGATTTCCATGCTGGAAGCAGAAGCTTTGGGGCAAGAAATCCCACTGACCTGATTGTTTATTTTGTGTTTGATCGTTAATTTTTGCTTTGCTCCCTCCCTGCTGACCTGGCCTTGGTGCCTCCAGGTGGGAGGGTTATTTACTTTGGGAAAAATCTGAGCAAATTCCTGTGTCTGGGAAAAAAAAAAGTTATTTTTTTCTTTGCTGTTACTACTTGTGATTATTTTATATGGTAAATTTTAAAGCTTACAGTTTTATAATTTAATAAAGGTGATGGTATTTGCGGGCAGGTGCCTGGTGGCTGCAGTCACACAATCACAGGGCTTCAAGGAGCCTCATCTCATCCACCCCCCCTTGCCCAGGCAGGGTCACCTGGAGCAGGTGACACAGGAACATGTCCAAGTGAGGTTTGGGATGTGCCCAGAGAGGGAGACCCGTGGGCAGTGTTCCAGGGCTCTCCCACGCTCCCAGTGAAGTTCTCCCGCACAGGAAGACTGAATACCCTGAGCGGGAAGGGCCCCACACGGATCACCCACTCCAATTCCCGGCCCCAACACTCCCACCCCGTGCATCCCTGGGCAAACGCTCCCGGAGCTCTGGCAGCCTCGGGCGTGCCCAGCACCCTCTGGCGCAGAGCCTTT
This sequence comes from Catharus ustulatus, assembly GCF_009819885.2. Lineage (NCBI taxonomy): Eukaryota > Metazoa > Chordata > Aves > Passeriformes > Turdidae > Catharus > Catharus ustulatus. The sequence continues at coordinate 2,977,312 of NC_046236.1, read as the reverse complement.
CCCTGATCTCCAGCCTGCCCCGGCCCTGGCACAGCTCCAGCCCTTTCCCCGAGTCCCTTGAGGTGGAGCTCCAGCGGTTCCGTTCCTGCCCATCCCTGCTCCTGTGCGGTCGCCGCCGGGAGGAGCCGGCACCGCCCTCAGCACCCTCCGCGCTCGCCGGGCGCGAAACGAGGGCGCGGCGCGTCCCCTCCCGGCCGCCGTCGGGCTCCGGCCGCGCCAGCCAATGAGTGGCGGCCGTGGCCCCGGTCGGGCCTCGCGGGGCGGAAGTGGAAGCCGGGCCGGGCCGGACCGGGCCGCGGGGACGGGGCCATGCCGCTGCACCGCTTCCCGCCGCGGCTCTGGGCCGCCATGCGGCTGCGGGAGGGCATCTGCGCCCGGCTACCGCAGCACTACCTGGCCTCGCTGCAGGACGACACGCCGCCCACGCCCGTGCACTGGGAGCCGCACGGCCTGCGCTACCGGCGGAACCCGCGCACCGGGCAGCGCGAGCGCGTGCAGGACGTGCCGGTGCCCGTGTACTTCCCGCCCGCCGCCAACGAGGGGCTCTGGGGCGGCGAGGGATGGATCCGCGGCTTCCGCTACGCGCGCAACGACAAGGTGAGCGCTGCGCCCTTCCCCGAGCCCGGGCCGCTGTCACCGGGGCCCGCTGGCCGCGGCCTCCCTCCGGGGCAGCCCCTGACGGCCGGACCGTGCCCAGCTCTCCACCAGGCTGCCCAAGACGTGGAAGCCGCAGCTGTTCGAGCGGCAGTTCTACAGCGAGATCCTGGACGCCACGCTGACCATCACCGTCACCATGCGCACGCTCGACCTCATCGACGCCGCCTTCGGCTTCGACTTCTACATCCTCAAGGTACCGCACCCGGAGGGGCTCCCGGCCAGGCAGGCTGTGCCCACGCCGCCCTCACCCGTACGGTGGCAACCAGGGAGGCCTAGATTCAGGCACAGAAAATCCCAAGTTGGAATAGACCCACAAGGATCATCGAATCCAGCTCCTAGCCCTGCACAGACACCCCAACAATCCCACCCTGCGCCTGAGCATTGTCCAAACACTCCTGGAGCTCTGGCAGCCTTGGGGCCGTGCCCATTCCCTGGGGAGTCTGGGCAGTGCCCAGCACCCTCTGGGGGAAGAACCTTTCCCAAAATCCAACCTGACCCTGCCCTGGCACAGCTCCAGCCGTTCTTTGGTCCCATTTCTGTAACAGGGAGCAGAGATTGGAGCTGCCTCTTGGGAGGAGCTGCAGCCTGTCTGAGCTCTGCCCTCAGTCTTCTCTCCTCTAGGCTGAACAACTGCTGCTGTTAATGTTTTAATGCAATTCTAATACTTCCAGCCTTTAATACCCTCTTGACTGAAGCCCTTGATATTAAAACTCACACCTATGATCAAATTGTTTCCTGAACAAATCTAACAGATCTTTCCCTGGCTTGTACTGGCTTATACTGTACCAAATATGGAAAAGCCCACCAGGGGAAAAGTCGAGAAAAGTTAGGGGGGTTGGTCTGATGGTCCCTGTGTGGCTGCAGGAAGCCAGAATTGGACAAAAGGAGGCTGGACAGCCAGACTTTGGGCCAATCACAGGAGCTAAAAGACATACATTTAGGAGGTGATAAAAGGAACTGCTTGGAAGAATAAAAGGGCTTTTTGGTCAAAAGAATCATGGGTACCTGTCGTGTCTCTCTCAGGGGGCTCGGGTACAAAGCAACAAATGGTGCCCCATGTGAGGAACTAAAGCAACATTTCCCCTTCCACACATGTTCTGAGAGCCTCTGCTGTGTGTGGATAAACTGCCAGTGCTGTCAGTGTGCTGGGAGACTGCTGTGCTCCCTGGCAGCTGGTCCCTTGCTGCAGCCTGACTCCATGCTCCCTTTCTGCAGACTCCCAAAGTTGACATGTGCTCCAAGCTCGGGATGGATTTGAAGCGGACGATGCTGCTGCGCCTGGCCCGGCGGGATCCCAAGCTACATCCCAATGATCCAGCCAGGAGAGAGGCCATCTATGACAAGTACAAGGTGCGTTCCTGGCCTGGTGTTTGCTGCTTGGATGGTCACCCATCACTGGTGTTGGTGCTCCTGTGCTGAGGGACAAGAAAATATAAACATCATCAGGTTTTTCTTGTCTCTCTGTGGGCTCTGAATTTTCCTAATTTAGGGACACAAGAAGCAGTATTTTTGCTGTGATTGAGGTCAGTGAGAGTCTGCAATAAAAAACAGTAAGAATTTGTTCTGCCCCTGGAGGGAGAAGCCCAGAGTGCCCATGTGCTGTTCAGTTTTGTCCTAGCCTGGAAACACCACCAGCACTCACAGCACATGAGAAACAGCCCCAGAACTTCGTAAAAGAATTGCAGGAGCAGACACAGCTGATCAGAGAGCAGGACCCTTGCTAAGAAGAAAGGAGAGAAGGGAAGAAGACCTTGGTTGTTAGAAATGAGGGAACAGGGCTTTAAGATTTGTCCATAGTAACTTTCCCACTGAATCACATGTTTGTGCCCTGGGCATAGAGAGGATTTGCATCTTGATCACCTGCAGACTGTGCTACCTTCTTCTTTTACCACAGGAATTTGTGATCCCAGAAGAAGAAGCTGAATGGGTTGGCTTGAGTTTGGAAGAAGCCATAGAAAAACAGAGGCTCCTGGAAAAAAAGGTGAGTTCCTGAGGCAGTGCTCAGCACTGAGGTGTTGTGGCTGCACGTGCAGCTCCTTCATGGGGTATGTTCACCCACATGCTCCACTACACACTAATGGCATGCAACATGAGGAGGGAGGGAAAGGAAAAGGAAGGAAAGGGATCCTTGGGAGCTACTGATGATTCTCATCTGCTCTCAGAACTGGGGAAGCTGCTGAATGCCCGACACAGGTGCCTGCCCTCTCTGAGGGAGGATTACAGAGCTGAGCAGTAGCTGTGGCACCACAGGTTGCCATGTTCAGCCCCTCAATAAAACCCAGTCACATCTTCCTCTGGTTTTAGCTGCCAGCACTCCCTGGGCTCCCCATTGCCCTTCCTCTTGCTGCTTCTTAGGTTCACTCCTTTAACATGGTTTATCCTGTGCTTTGTTGCAGGACCCTGTCCCCCTCTTCAAGGTATATGCTGAAGAGCTTGTCAGCCAGCTGAAAGAACAGCAGCAGGCAGTGCAGAAGCAGTAGAAGGAGAGAAACCTTGGGAGAAAAACCCCTGCTGCAGATAAAGCAGTGGGTTCAGGGGCTCTGATGCCTGAACCACACTGGTGGTGATGGGGCCACGTGAAAACCACTCTCCTCAAGTGTCATGACAGCCTACATTCAGTGAGGACCTGTTCCTCTGGGCTGAGGAAAGAGTTTCTATGCTGAGACTTTGAGAGTTCTTGTCAGACTGACTCAGTGTGGATCTTCTGTACGAACAGTTGGCTGCTGTTGAGAGCCTACTTGTGATACAAAATACACGTTTTGGTATTAAGAACAGTAAACTTCCCTCTGATACTTATTTTATTAGTGTGTTGTAGCAGGGACTGTGAGACACAATGTAACTTAGATCAATCCCCAGCTTCATCCAGCCCAGATGGTTGTGCCTCGAAAGTGTGACCCCAAGCTCATCAGCAGGTGGGGCTGAGCTCCCCAGCACAGCTCACTAACTCCTGAGTTACAGTCCTGTTTCTGTTGTAAATTGGTGACTTTTAAATCTTATTTTGTAAAAATGTGGTTGAAGTGGATGTTGAAGTCTTTACTGCTGTCAGGCAACAAGGGACTGCAAAACACTTGTCATAATTACAGGCTGGTGAACAGCCCTGGGAGTCCCTGGTGTTTGGAAGCTTTATGATGGTGCACTGAGTTTCTGGGTGGATCAAAATCAGCCTCTGCCCTTTTCCCCTCAGCTCTGAGGTGAGAGACAAGCACAGAGCCTGCAGGCTGAACCTTGTGTGGATCATTCCTTGCCCCTAGAAGAGACTGTGCCTTACCCCTGCCTTGAGCTTCCCTCTCTCTGGCACATCAGGGCAAGTGCACTGCCTTGGTTTGTGAGCCACAAACTGGACTGATGAGAGAGAAACTGGGCTTGTGGAGCAGAGTGTGGCTCAGTCCCTCTGCATTGGAACGGAGTAGGACCACAGGGGAGTGGAGATTGCCAGTGCCTTGGGGGTTTGGGGGAGGGAGGACACTTGGCAGGCCATGCTGGGGGTTGGGGGAGGGAGGTGTTTGGGATCTAAACAACAGCATGAAACCCAGACTTCTCTGCTGTTCTTTAGGACAGAGAAGGGGCTGGAGTCCTCCTAAGGGGTGTTTGAGCCTGCACAGGAGCCTGGCACAGGCTGGTAGGGCTGCTGGGACTGCCAGACAGGGCTGTGCTGTTCTTGCAGGGGCACAGGGGGAACAGGCTGGGTGGCAGAAGCTGGGATGTTTCCAGCCTGCCTGTGTGTTCCGTCCCCAGCAAGTCCAGGTTCTCAAGAGCAAACTGGCACAGAAGGTCATATTTGCCTAATTAATGATTGTGCAGCTAGGCCAGCACAATGACATTTGGTTATCTTCTCTCTCTGCTGCAACTGAGCTGAGTAGGAAGCTGCTGCCCAGCTCCTCGGGGACCCTGACACTCTGCCCTCGTTAGAGATAATTAGCTGGGACAAGCTCCTCGTTTGACAGCTCTGCTCATCATTAGGGCCAGCGCAGCTCATGCATTTTAATCCAGCTCCCAGCAAAGCCTCAGCCCGTGGCTCTGTCCTGGCCCCCCTGCACAGCTTTGCTGGAACGTGCCTGGCCTCCCAAGCCTAGCTGGATCCTGCCCAGCCCTGTGGGGTCCCCGGTGCCTTAGAGCTCCTCGGCACTGAGGGAGCTGCTGGAAGGGGCTAAGGGGACAATGAGCAGTCCCAGGGGTGGAAGGTTTTGGTTCTGTGGAACTGTGTGTCCTCCCACGGCTGGAACCGCCCAGTCTGGACCCTGACCGTTCTCCAGAGCTGCTCATTGGGCATCTGCAGGATCTGCTGCCACAGGAGGGCTTGGTGGGTGACAGGGGGTAGCAGAGCTTTGGGGGAAGAGCTCCTGTCCTGCTGAGGGTGAGAGTTCTAAGGGGAGCACTGCATGAGCACAGCTGGACCTGCAGGAGGTTTTCTGGGGGAATCTACTTGGGATATGGTGAATTCTGACTTTCTGTCATCCTGCCTTTGCAGAGACTTTCTTCTTGCTCCTTTCCTTATACCCGTGTTGGATGTGGTCCAGAGATGTACTCTAATGGATTACTCTGCTGCCTTGAGGGAAGCTGCAAACTGTGGACCAGAGCTGCTGCAGCCTCAGGGGAAGCAGAGTTGGAGTACAGAGGGCTGCTGGACACAGCAGCAAGTATCTGGAGGTGGGGAGGGAACCCCTGTGCAGCATTTGGGGTAGTTTGGGCTACAAACCTTCAGCCAGGTTACCTTGAGGAGGTGAAGCAATGACTCAGGGCCCAGTGTTTGACCTGTCCTGATTTTACAGTGCTGGCTGCTGCTGGAAAGTTTGCTGCTGCTTGAGGGATAGTGTTTCCTGTCTGGCAGATAGTGGTTCTTTTGCTGCCCTGACAGGGGGTATCAGAGGAACTGGTAGTTTGCCATGACAGCATGTTCTCAGGAAGCCACAGATGCCACAAAGCCACGGGTGCAAGTAGGTGCTGTCAGCTTGAAGGTAAAATCTACCCCCGGACAGGGAGGGCCCGGCTGCCAAGCACAGCTCAGACCCCAGAACTGCCTCAGGCTTCTGCAAAAGTCACCTGCCTCCTGCTCCTGGCCCAGAGCCAGGCACAGGCACGCGAAGCATCGGGAGGATCCAACACCAGGCTGGCAGCTGGCAAGGAGGTGACAGCCCCCAACAAACTGCCAGAGAGCCCTGCCCAGGGTCACCTTGGATCTGGCAGCATTAGATCAGGCTGGGATAGCAGTGCTTGGAAGGCAGAATGATGAAAAATTATCTCATCCAGACAGCAGTGAAAGGATGATGAATGAGAGGCTAGGAGAGGCACACAGCATTGGGAAGTGAGATGGTCAATCCAGGACTGAAGGATTCCTGTTTAATTCGTTCCTCAGGTATCAAAAACATGACATTCTCTTCAACAGTCCCAGCAAGCCACAAATAAGAAACTGCCCCTGAAATATGAACTGTGGGCCCATGTGCCAGTTTGTGGTAGGGAATCATCCCCAAACCCAACATTGCAAAGTAATAAAGCAGAGAAAGAAGTTAATTGTGGAAAGCATCCAAGCAGGAAAGGTCTTGGGTAGGATGGCTGGACTAATCCTGCTGTTTGGGACTTGGTGGTTCTGAGTTCTGGTGTTTGCTGTATCTTGAAGCAATGTTTGGGTTTTGCCTGTCTTGCTTGTGATTCACAGCAGGTCAAAGCCACTGTTCCAAAAACCAGTTTGAGATTAAGGCTCTGCTTCTCAGGAAGTGTTTTCTTACCTGTTTGTCTTCATGACTTAAGCAGCATTTTCCTTGTAAATTCCCAACAAGCCCCTCTGTATTCAAACAAAAGGGATATTTGGGGAGCAATAGCAAATGCAGCATGTCCTTTCCAGCTGGTCTCATAGGTAAGCCTGCCTTTCCCTCCTGGCTTGGAGGCTCTTGGTTTGGAATCACTGTTGCAAGGGGATGTGACTTCTAGGAGTGCTGTGAATCAGCCCAAACTTGGTGTCAGCAGAGGTCAAAATGTAGCCTGAAAGTCATCCCCCATGCTGTGGCATTAATCAAGGAGACATGAGACTGAGAAACTCACTTGGACAATTCCAGCAATTCCTTTCAAGTATCACTGCAGTGTTTGTTTTCAGATCCACAGGACTCAATTCCTTCCAGACAGCTGGTCTGGGATGCTCAGGCTGTTGGGGCTGGGAGTATGTGCTGTGCTTACCCCCACAGCTTTGCTCTCTCCCTGGAATTTGCTCTAGGGATGAGCAAATATCCTGGTGGCTCTCCCCGTGAGTAACAAATCATTCTGGATTTTGGGGATCAAGATGGAGCTGGGCTCATTGCAGAGGGAAGGACAGGAGACCATGGTGGTGAGAAACACTGGTTGGACTCGACAAAAAACTTCCACAGGAGGGTGGTGCAGTCCTGGGACAAGATCTGGAGAGGCAGAGGTTTCCAGAAGGACAGGGTGAGGCCCTGAGTGACCCACTGGAACCTTGCAGCCAGCCTTGCTTGGAGCAGGAGCCTGGGCTGAGACCTCCAGAGGTCCTCCCAAGCTCGCTGTTCTGTGCTGCAGCTTCTGAGCTGTGGTTCCTCCCTGCAAAACCCTGCAAAGAGCGGCTGGGTCATGGTCTGAGGAAGAGCAGCTCCCTGGTGCTGGCTGGAGGGGAAGGGCAGGAGGGGAGGGAGTCCAGTAGCTCTGGTCCCTCTCTCCTCTGGGGTATGGACAGGGACCCTCCTGCCTGAGCTCCTTCTGCAGCCACGTGCTGTGCTCTCACTTCTGCCATCCACCCAAGGAATTGTCTCCTGTGCCAAACCATCACCTCCAGGATAGGTGGCTGCAGGCAGGGATGGCAGGATGGAATCACTGGCCACGTACTGGATCACCTAGAGCCCAGTGAAAGAGAGCAGCAAACAAGCTGGTTCTGTGTGAACATCTCTGGGGCTGTCCTGGGGCTGAGCAGGCCCTGGTGGCTCTCCATGAGTGACTGCTGGCTTTTCAGCCCTGCTGGTTCCTGACACTCTGCTCATCCTGGGCAGCTGCCCCAGCCCTGCAGGGGATGAGGTGGGACAGGGCGTGGCCAGTTGTGTCAGGGCAGAGCTGGTGGCCTGATGGTGGCAGGGCTCTGGGGGGCACTCTCTCTGAGGTAAGACCAGTCTGCAACCAGGCAGGGTCTGATTGAACCTGAGTAGAGATGGAGAGGGACATGGAGGCTTAGTTGTTACAGTAAGGAGTCATAAGAAAGAAAAAAAGAAAAAAAAAAGAAAACTTACAAAATCTACATTTGTAAATGAATTGCCAAAAGCTCCCTGACAAATTCTTGCCACCATCTCCTGCAGCTGGACTGAGCTGGACTAGGGACACTGGAGAGGAGGAGATGGACACACGGACCAGGGGCAGGCAAGTGGAGTTCCCTCTATTTCCCTCTCCTGCCACACGCTGTGGGCTCAGGCTGGGCTCCTCGGCTGCAGGAGGAAGAGCTGAGAGGGGTGGCCACACCAGGTCTGGACTGGCCACAGAGGCCTTTGCCTGGCTGGACTCTGCTGCTCTGTGCATCCATTGCACACATTTTCCAGGCAGCCATTGCCATGGTAACATGGAAATGATGCTGGTTCAGGCCAGCCGGAGCACTCAAACACAGAAAATGGCATTTCTGAGGTGGGAGCAGGGCTCTGCTCACAGGGCCTCTGGGTACCCAGGGATGTAGCTGCTCTGAGAAGGTCCTTGTGCCCTAGTGCCCCCAGGGATGTGTCCCCCAGGCAGAGGTGAAATGGGGTGGAGGGAGCAAACAGGATGGGACATGCTAGCAAAAAGGAAGCAGTGGGAAGGGGATTTCTCTGGCAGTGCTACAGGTATGGATGGGCCAGGATTTTTGTGCTTCAGCCAGATATTTATTTCCATGGGGACTACTCACACATTCCAAGCCATTTTAATTTCCTTTAAATTCTGTGAGACCCCTGCTGCATGTGTAGTAACACTCAGGTGGACTTTCCCAGATGCGTCTCACTTGCCCAGCTGGATGTGAGATGACTCTGCCCCCACAGCCCATAAGTGTCTATGACTGCTCATTTTATTCCTTAGGATGCTGTCCCTTGACTTTTGAGGCTGGTGGAGGACCTGAGCTTGGTTAAATTCTTCCCCCTAAAAGCCGTGTATAGATTGGGAAGGTTTCAAGGGGTGGAAAGTCTTTACTCCTAACTTTAAGCTGCCTTGCTCCAGCTCTGGGAATGGAGCTTTGTCATGCTTTGCTCCCAGGGCAGGACTTTGCCATACATGGAACTTTCTCCTCTTTCTCCCCATTATCCTCTCGGTCTATTGAGCTTCAAGTCTTGCTGCAAGGCTTTTCGTCTAGAAGTCATTAGTTGTGGCTTTTTCTTTTCACAGCAGTTCTCTACCACCATTTTAAAGTGTGGAACCTTATGCCAGCACCAAAAATGGAGGGAAGTCTCCTTGGATGCACTAAGCCAGTGGCATTCCACCTGGCCAGGTGGTCCTGGAATGTGCAGAGTTGAAAGTAGTGTGGAAATCACTCATATCCAGACTCACTTGTCGTGCTGAGCTCTCTTCTCTCCTTTGAATGCACCTTTTATTGTTGTGGGTTTTGGGTTTTTTCCTCTGTATTCTGCATGATATGCTGAAAAACAAGGTGAATTCAGGCCTTTGTAGGGCTCTGGGAAAGATACTTTGTTGGAGGGGCTTGTGGAGCCACTCTCTGCAGTGGGGAGCGGCTCCTCTGTGGGGGACCAACAGGTCCCGGTGGCAGGAGGGAGTGGAAGGCGACAAGACCCTGGCAAGGGAGCTGGCGGTGGGTGTGTGTGGCTGAAGCCGTGATGGCGTGTGGCTACAAGCGCTGGCTCAGAGCCGCGAGCCGGGAGTTTCCATGGGAACTGCCGGAGGATGCTCGGAGGGCAGCGCGGGCTCTGCCGCCACGGCCCCAGCGCAGGTGGGAGCTGCCCTGGCTGGGGACCCGCAGGTACCTGGGAGGTACCAACTCATCCTCAGTGCAAAGGGAGCGATCCCCTCTCAGCCAAACCCCAGAGCATTTCAGAGACGCTGCCTTGAACCAGGGAAAGCACAAGAGCAGCCGCAGGCAGGACCAGAGCACGGCAGCGCCCGGAGCAGTCCCCGGGCTGTGCCCTGAGTCCCATCCCTGAGTCCCAAACCTGCCCCCGTGGGCAGCAGAGCCCAGAGCAGCCAGTTTCCTGGCCCAGAGCACAGCTGGGGCTGTGACACCCTCCTTGGTGTGGCTGCGTGCTGCGGACCCGCTCGCTGCACTGGGGATGATGCAGTGCTTGGCTGGATCGGGGCTGCAATGTTTGAGCTGAGCCTGGCCACCCTGGGTTGGCTGCTGATGAGCGTGGGTGGGGAGAACCCACCCTTGGTGCCTCCCTTTGCTTGCCCAGCACTGGGACCAGCAGTGTTGGCAGCAGCTGCTCCAGCTGGCTGCTCCAGCCAGCTCCTTCTCCTCCACTGCTCTGGAAGCCTTTGGTGAGCACACTGTCACCAACCCTTTGCCCACCATGGGAGCTTTATTGTGGGCATCATCCATTGCTGCTCCCAGGAGACAGGCTTCCCTTTACAATCACCCTAGTTTCCCAGATGGAGGGTGTTTACTCTGCTGCCCACAAAACCCATTTCCAGGAGTGTTTCTGCCAACTCACTGGTACTGCTGTCGGGGTCAGTGACCTGCCCTTTCCAGGCTCTCCCTATGATACGTGACAAGGAAATCTATTATCACATCTGCCAGGCTCCAGACAACTCTTTCTGGCAGTAGATAGGTAGGATCAGCTGGTTCACCCCCAGTTCCTTCAGAAGCCCTGGACACACGTGCTGCTCCATGGCTCCTTTCTGCTCTCTTCTCAGCTGGGTTCATGCTGACATATGTGGTCACCTTTGTCTCCTCTCTGCTCCCCAGAGTGGAAAGCCCCCAGTTCTCCCAACAATATAATGAGCTTGAGCAGTCTCCTAGTGCTCCTCCTGCAGCTGCCCTGAAGGACTGCACTCTGGATTGCTGAGGAGGAAATGGGAAGATGACCTTGGCTTCTTTCCCCTCAAGCCCACACTGTTCTCTTGCCTTCCTGTCCATTTTCTCCAGATCTCTTCAGCCTTTAGATTCTCCCTAAGACCCCTTTTTTCTCCACTTTCCTGGAACTGCTGTTTGGTGCCAGTAATGACATTGCAGGTCCCATGCCAAGTGTTCCAGCCAGCAGGGCTGGGCTGGGCCGTTTGCTATTCTCTTGCTGCTGCATCCATCCCTGGACCATGAGGGTAGAGCCAGGACCACATTCCCACCTGCAGGACGCACTCAGCCATAAGCATGAACCCATGTCCACATCACAGGACTGGTGTCCAGCCCTGAGCTCTGTCTATCATCGTTAACACCTCCCGAGGAGCGGGAGGCTCTGGCCCTTGCAGACCTGCCTCAGAGCAGCTCAGCAGGAAGGCAGGAAGCATCCTAGGCTCCAGGGATGAGCATGGCCAGAGGTACCACTTCCCCATTCCAGCCAGCACCATGAAGTCAGGAAAAGGGATGGTCAATCCAGGCAGTATGAGTTCCCTGGTAGAAAACCCCAGTGCTGTGGACAGGAATCACGAATGGCAGCAGTAGGGAAGGAGAGAAGAGGTCATGGAGAATGGTTTGGCCCCATCCTGGCTCTTGGGATGAGCCACTGCGGAATCCCTATGGAAAACAGAAGAAATGGCTGGTAGGGCATCGTGTGTCTGCACCCAGTGCCACTCCTTGGAGGAGGATGATGATGATGTTGACGGTGATGAGCCATGATGGTGCAGGAAAGCCTTGGCACCGCGGCATTGTGCAGCAGGAGCAATGGGAAAGGCTGGCCAAGGGAGGCACCGCTTTCTGCAACAGCCTTCAAAGAGTTTCCTTAAGTGTTGCTGCTCTTCAGGGCCTCCTCCTCCAAGAAAAAAAAAAAAAGTAGGGAAAAAAGGAGATGAGGAAGAGCAATCTCTGGGTGCGGGATGAAAGCGGCCTGTCTTGACTATTTACCCAGCAATTATAAGTAAATCGGTGGTGCCTAACGGGGCCGGTTGCCATAGTGACGATGGGATGGAAGGACCAGCATTTGGTCCTGGCTGCAGCCAATCAGGCTGGGAAGCCCAAGCTGCAATATAAAGTAAAGATTCCCATCTTCCAGCCACGCACTTGCCAAGAAAGGGAAATAGGTTCAAGAGTCTGGGGAGAAAAAGTGCTGCGGCCGGCGGCAAGCAGGGCGGCTGCTCCCGTCATGGCGGACTGCGAACGCCCGGGCAGGTGAGAATCCCAACTCTCCCCATCTCCCGCTCATTGTTCTCCCGCGCCGCGGTCCCTCCGCGCCCCACCCCACCCACGCCGTCGCCCCGACCCCCTCGCCCCGGCACCCACAATGAAACCCCCCTTCGGGTGGGAGACAAAGAGAGGCGGGTGGAGAAAGGCTCCACCATTCTCCCCAAATTGCCATCGTAGGCCTTTCAAATCAAATTTCGCAAAGCAGCTTCATCAAAGGCCCCCAGCTGAGAGGCACGAGCCCCATATTCCTGCCCCCCCGGCAGGTCTGGGGTGGCGCGGTGATCCCATACAAAGTCGGCACCGCTCCAGAAGTGTCTTTGCAAAAAAAAAGGAAAAAGGGGGGATAAAAAAAAGGGGGGGGATATGGAGATAAAAAACGCAAGCGAGAAAGAACGGCGCCTAAATTGCTCATCGTCTCCCCATCTCATTACTGGCGACTTCTGAGGACGGATATTTCCAAAGGCTGCGATGAAAGACTCGTGAATGGAGCCCCCCCCGGATGAGATCAAAGCCCGAGGCTGGGACGCCAGGGTGTGCCGGAGGAGGGGGCGAGGGCCAGCGGCGCCGCAGGATGCTGGGGGGAGCCTTCCTCCCCTGCTGCCACTGCCCTCCATGTTTCCCGTTGTCGCTGCCGCCACTGCCTGACCCATCTTGCAATGGAGACCAGGGACAGTGGCCAGATCCCAACGGCTGGAATCGAGACGAGCAAACTCCCTTGGCTCACAGTTCGGCAACTCTCCCAAAATTCATGGTTAATAAAGGAGCTTATTCCGTCTGGGACCTCTCCAGACACCTCGAATTGCAGATGAGCGGGTGGCTTCCCCACCACTGGAGCCCACTCTTTGGGTCTCTTCTCTCCTCACACCGCGGCATCGCCAGCCTGGAGAGCCACCAGCAGAAGGGCCGAGGACAAAGACAGGAGGACAGAAGTTGTGCCACTTTCCCTTCATGCTGTCTCCCTTCAAACACGGGCTGCTTTCTTCTGCTCAGCTGTAAATTTGGCTCCAGGCAGCGTTCCCACCACCGGCACCACCGGCAGCCGGGCGCCCCATCAGCGGCACGGAGAGCAAACTCACAGATGGTAAAATAAGAGAGTCGTGTAGGGTTCAAAGAGACCTTCTATGTCAATTGTTATATTATTAGGTAAACTCCAAGAAGAAAATCTTTTAATCCACTGTGGCTAATCCAGTCCACTTTTGTTGGCCAGGACATATTCAGCATCAACAAAAGACTCTGGCCGACGGACACCGGCATACATAATGTATTGATAACCGCGGGAGCCGGCTCGGCAGCAGAAAGAGCCACTGCTCAGGCCAGCAGCGGGGGCCAGCAGGAGGATTTGCCCGACTTTTATCAGTTTTGTTTTCATTTCAAAGAACGCGGCTGATATTTGCACTGCGCTGCTTACCAGGGGAGCACAAAGAGGGCAGGGATGTTCCCAGCTCCAGCCGGCCCTGAAAGCTCACCAGGATCCTGCCAGGACCTCAGTGGGACCCTCACCCCTCACTGCCTCCCCAGGGCAGTGGTGGCACAGAAAGCTGCAAGGCCAGGTTGGTTCTGGGCCTGGTTTTGGGGTGGTGGTTCCCATGGGGAATTGGCAGCTGGGGTGGCTCCCCTTAAATTAGCCATGCCCTGGGATTTACCCTGGGAGGGTGCTGCTGCCCTGGGATGGGGGAATCACTTTCCTCTAAGGAGATGGGATACAGCTGATGTGGGAATAGAAGTGTGCAAGCTGTGAAGAGCCGGCACTGCTGAGAAGTGGAGATCACACCTGGACTCACCTCGTCTTCCCAACACGGCACAGCAGAGACTAGAGCCGAGGAACCTGGAAAAGAAATAAAACCAGCAGCAGCAAAGGGCAGGTGGGACGTGAGTGGGGACCTTGTGGCCACAGCCCAGCTGATGTGGCTGTTCAGGCAGCAGGAGGTGGGAGCTGGTGGGAATGAGTTGAGAGGGGTTGAGGTGGCAGCTGTGGATGCTGGAGGTGAGCGGGGCACACCAGCCACACACCCCCTCCAGGCACTGGGTATGGCCTGTCCTGAGCAATGGGCTCCCCTGGGACAGCTCTGGGTGAGGGTCCACAGCTGGGGTCCACAGCAGGGCAGGAGGGCATGGATGGCCAGGCTGGGCCCACAGTGATCAGCTATGAACCACATGGCTGGGCAGGCATTGGTGGCCACGGGATGAGGATGGAGCTGAGCCAGCAGGGCACTCTGCACAGCAAGGAACTGGGGTTTCCAGTGGGTGTGACCTCACCCAGGAGCCCATGGCCCTCCCAGGATGCCCCTGAGTCCAAAATGTCCTTATTCCTGCTGTGGGTAGCTCAATGCTATCCAAGGCCAGTGGCTCATGTGTAGCCATGAGGATCTTCAGTAAGAACATGGAAAGGAAACAGCAGTGGAGAAACCAAAAGGACTCACTTCCAAGAGCCCAGAGGGCTTGCCCAGGTTTTTGTGCTCATGACAAGGGACAGGAGTCCCTCTCCTGAGGGTGGGGGGCTCACTGCACCCCCAGATTCTCGCTGAGGGGAGCAACGGTATTCATCAACTGGGAAAGTGCTTACAAGGCACTGACAGGAACAAGTGACCCAAGGAGGAAGCAGCCCCACAGGGATCTGGTTGTTACTGCAAGCCCCAGGTCAAGCTGTTGTGCTCTTGCTGCACTCACAGATACTGACTGTGTACAGAGAGTACTACAGACTCCCTCCAGTGGGGTTAAAATGGCCAATGCCAGAAGCTTCTGCAGGGAATGGATGCACAAATAGTGATTAAGCAGAAAGCTGTGAGTCACCAGCCCTGGACAGTCCATCCTGAGATTCACCAGGGATCCAAGGGACAGGAGTCAGGGTTGTGGATGCCATCTAAAGTAGAGGCTCTTTGGAAGGCTGAAGTGCAGTGGGGGCTCACTGAGCCTCCCTGCCCAGCCCAGACAGTTGCTCTGATCATCACCAAGGCATTCCCAAAACTCCCAGCTGCTCCACATGGTCCATCCAGAGGTCTGCCCAGCACAGAAGCTGCCAGGCCACACTGACACATGAGGAGCACAAACCACCTGGGAGACAGAGGATGAGAATTCAGGTTGAATTATTCACTGCCATCAGGAAAAATTTTCATGGCAGGGGTCTCTGGGCAGCTGTTGAATGCAAGACTAAGATAAATAGGAAGAGTTAAAGATGTTCAGTTTTGGAGACCTGAAAATACCCCTCTGTTGGGAAGAGGGAGACATGGAACTCCTGGCCAGACACCTCTGCTCCATGTCCCACTGCAGGCCAAAGCTCAGATGGCTGGGATGACTTCTGGCATTGACTGGTGTCTTGTGGGACTTTGCCCACGAGGTTGTCACCCAAGACAAGGGCATTCACCTCACAGCCCCAGGAGAGGCACAGAAGTGTGGGAAGAGGAACCAAAGTCCATGTCAAGCTCCTCTGTGACACGTGCTCTCCATGACATGGCCTTGGCACACTGCAAAAGATGCTGCCAATAGGAAGAGTCTAAGTCCAAGGTCTGGACAAGATTTGGAGTTGTACATCTGTTTCCAGTGTTTTCTCCTGTCTTGAGCCTCTGTAACTATAAAGTATCAGGATGAAATACAACACAAGGTTGGATTTGCTCACATTTACCAGCCATGGGTTCTCTGGAGGCTGGTCGTTGTGCCAGCCAGCATGTGTTTGTGGCAGGACTTCTGACAGGAGGTGCACTGGTAAAAGAATGCCCAGCAGGACAATCAAAGTGGGAATCTGTTCTCTGGCAGAACACCAGGAGAGCCCTGTGGTGAGATGGCCAAGGCTGTGGGGCTCTGGCTGCCGTCAGCTCCCACCATGGGGCACAGGAGCTGCACAGGCTGAGGGACACAGCGTGAGCACGAGGGCAGTGTGGTGGTTGGACATGACATGGTTGGACACCAGGTGGTGTCTCCAGCCCTGCAGAGCCAGGGAGTGGCAGAAGCCTCCATGTCCTGATGGGGACAAAGGGCTGGGAAGCAGCTTCATTGGAAGACAGCCCAAGGCTTGGCTTCTGGAGGAGATGGGGCACTCAAAGCTGCCTGGCCTGATCCTCACATCTCCAAGGAGCAGTTCTTGTAATCTTTTTCCCAGGGAAGTGGGATGCTATGGGATGCTCATGATAACAATTCCATGACTCCACCTGCTCCCAGACATTCTGTCCTGGAGAGGACTTGGCTCTGCTGTGGTTCACCTGCCTGGTGCAGGAAGGGGAGATTTTAGGAGAGAGGCAGCCAGGCAGGGAGGTGCCAAGTGGTGACAGGGTGACAGGCCCAGAAGCACTGGCAGAAGAGGACAGGGAATCCCATGGCTGACATCCAGTGCTGGTTTGCCTTGGCTGTGGAACAACTCTTGGATCCCTCCAAATATAGACTTCTCTGAGATTGCTCCCACATGATTTTGTGAGCAGTTTTTCCAGTTTTTGGTCAGGATAAGTCCAACACTTTCCATATCTGTTCACCTCATGCTGGAAAGCCTTGAGATGAGTCAATGCAAAGATGACCTCCTGGGCTGGGCTTGTGCTGGGCCAGTTAAAGCAGCAGAAGAGTTTGGAGACTCTCCTTTAAATGTGTGGGAAAATGGCACCCCCAGCCAGGACTGTTCTCTGCAGGAGGAAGCAGGTCAGCCCCAGGCACTGCTGGGCTAGAATTTTGGTTGGTCAGGTCCTCGGCTGGTGTCCACCAGCACTGAGCCTTTGTGGTACTGTCCCACTCACGCCCACCATGGGGGAGGAGCCCTCTAGGGAAACCTCCAGTGACCCTTGGGCAGGTCACTGTGGGTGAAGGGGCTCCAGGACCTGCCTGTGCTGAGCCCTGGCCACCTTTAATGGGTGCTGGTGACACACCAGTTCAGGGGTCCCATCCCTCAGCTCAGCCAGGAGGGGTGGCCCTGGCTGGGGAGGTGGCACAGGATGGTTGCTCTGAGGAAGGGCCACCTCAGAGGGAAGATGGCCAAGGAGGGCAGCCCCACCTGCAGCTGGGGATTTTCAAGGCGCTGCTGGGAAGCAGGAGGTTGGGAAAGGGGTGACGAAGGCTGGAGTCTCTGTATGGGTAGAGAGAGATCCCAGAGGGTCTGTGACTATCCCACCAGAGAGCTGAAAGAGCAGAGGCTCCCAGAAGTGTCCTGCCAGGACTGGGGTTCCCCCTGCTGGGGCTGGCCTGTTGCCCTGGCCTGGAATACACCCAGTCCTTCAGCACAGACAGGGAGCTGTGCCACAGAAGAGCCCAGCGAGGGCTCTGGCTGGCAGACTGTGACCTCCTGCCAGCACAGCTGTCCTGCCTGACACCAGCAGCCACCAGGAGCCCACCACTGGCAATTAGCTGCCAGTGGCAATTCAATTCTGGCTGCCTGGGCACCCAGAGCCAACACTTTCCCAGGGCATGGCATCACTCAGAGAAACGTTTGGGGCATCTAATGCCCTGTCTGAGGAGTTTGAGTCTGAGAAAATAATTCTGCAGGAGAATTAAGAGGCGGAAATGCTGTGGGGCTTCCCTCAGCAGCACCCGATGTGATCACAGGGACGCTTTGCCCAGGGCTGGCTGGGTTTGGACCTCAGCAAAGCAGCCACAACCTCAGCTGCCATTGTCACTTCATAGGCTCAGAGCTCTCCTGGTGAAGGACAAGGGTGAATTGGGACCTAAACTGTACCTGTCAGGCACAGTGCAGAGGTAAAATTATTTCTAGAGTTTGCCCTGGACGCATGACCGTTTCTGAGATGTCCTCACAAGCCTCCCTGCAAGGCCGACCATAAACCCGCGGGCCACTAGGTGGACTCACAACAAACCAAAATTGCGGGATAGAGAGCTCGCTGAACACATGCTTCATCTCCGGGGAAAGCTTCGGCAAAGCAAAGGCACCGTCAGCGCGAGTCGTCCCAGGAGAGAACAGAGAAACAGCCAGTGTCCAATTGGCCACTGCCAGAGGTGGAAAATTAGCCAAAACATAGTCACCAGGCCTTACTTGTCACAAAAATGTTGCCAGCTCCCTGGGAGAGCTGACCCTCCAGGACGAGTGAGCCAGGATTGTGGGGACCAGCTCTCCAAGCTGCTATGCTGATGGAGATCATATCCAAAGGGTCACACTGGAAACCTTGGGGCTGCAGGACA
Source organism: Catharus ustulatus (assembly GCF_009819885.2). Lineage (NCBI taxonomy): Eukaryota > Metazoa > Chordata > Aves > Passeriformes > Turdidae > Catharus > Catharus ustulatus. The sequence goes on along the minus strand of NC_046236.1, from coordinate 2,959,317 downwards.
CACATCGAGGCACCACCGAGCACTGAGGTGGCTCTTGCCAGCTGAACTGGTGATCACAGTTAAGCCAGAAGATCTTGCCCAGCATTATAAAACAGGTCTGTGAGAGTGGAGCAGCCAATATTTCTGCACTGACCAGCCTTCCCCCAGCTCCCAGCAGCCCAGGTCACAGTCAAGAATGGCTGGGTAAAGGAAATCCATCTTCCCCAGCACAATCAAGCAGGCTGTTCTGGGATAACCCTGCTGCAGGAACCAGCTGTTTCCATGCAGCTGTTCCTTGCGTTCTCATCGCATCCCACTGTGGGGACACTGGAGCAGAGGGCAAGCAATGGCCTGGGCAGGTGGGTGGGCCCTGGCTCTGCAGTGGGGCTTGGGAACCAGGGACAGGGCTGTCCCCTGACACTGGTGCTCCCTCCTGCCTCAGCTCTGTAAGGTGGGATCATTTCAGCATGGATAACCACTCCAGAGGCCCCATGCTCAAGACAGAGCACACCCTGCTTCAGACATTGCCCTCTCACAGAGAGGCAAGATGTGACCATGGGAGCAGGTTCCACTCCTGTGAGTGGGGAGCACAGGGTATCTCTGCCCAGCCCAGCTCCCCTGGAAACTTCTCCTGGACAGGGGGGTCCCAGCAGGGATGAGCTGACATCTCTTCTCTCCGCAGAGTGGCATTTCTGGGATGTGTGTGGACGGCATCCCACCCTTGGCACCCCAAGAGGAGCAGCGAGCCTGGTGGTCTGGAGCATGGAGAGGCAGGAGTGCAGGGCACAGGCCTGGGCTGGACCCCAAAGGTGGGTGCAGGAAGGTGTGGGGGTTGTCCCTGGGGGGTGCTCACCTTCACTGGCTGGGGATGAAGAGCACAGGGCATTGGTGTTGCTGCTAAGCTCCTGTGCCATTGCTTTTGGCAGAGAAGGGTGATCAAAACCAGGGGACCTGTCAGGGTCTTGGATGTGACTGGGTCTCAGATCTAGCAGGGGTCTGTGAGGGTCCTTTGCTCTGCCAGATATGAGAACCTTTCCCCAGAAGCAGCACAGAGGCCAGGTGGGGAGAGCTGGGGAACACACCAAGGATCTGTCACCCTTATCTGTTTATCAGTTCACACACTTCTACATCACAGCCCTGTGCTGGGATGGGAGCCCAGGGCTTATCTGGGGTGGGACAGGAGTGATAAGAGAAGCCCACGTGAACAAACTGGGCTTAGTGCAGACAGGGCAGAGGAACATTAGCTGATGTGGTCATTGGCTGTTACTGGGGTTATGAATGCTGCAAACCAAGCAGAGGAGAGTGGCCATGAGCTGCTGTGACTCTCCTTGAGCTGGGTGGAATGGAGGAGGAGTCTCCAGTCCTGAGCCCAAAACATGAGGCTAGAGGTGATTGACAGTCAGAAAGGAGCTGGGGTGGTCAGAGGGCTGGTGGTAGAAGGGTCACAGAAGTGTGGGAAGACAAAAGTCCACATCAAGCTCCTCTGTGAGGAGGGTGCTGGATGAGCAGTGCATCCAGAGCAGCCTCCCAAGGCATGGCATGAGCTTGTCTGTGATCTTTTTTTGGGGAAACATGAGGTTTGGGGGCTCAGTAATCCAGTGGAAAGAGCAAAACAGAGCTGGGGAAAGAGGCTGATGCCAGGGCTAGAACAAAGAGAAATGCCTGGAGATGAAGGCAAAGCAAACCCCTGGGTGAACAGGCCAGGGTGCTGGGACACTGCAGGGGCTCAGGGTTATGTACTGGGGTTTTCATCTGCCATTTGGGTTTCTGCACCACCATGGGCAAACACTGGCAGCTGCAAAAGCCAGTTCAGAAAGCTGCCTTAGCTGGTCCAGGCCCTCCTGCCCCTACATTCTGGAAGAAGGTCACCCTGGCTACATTTTTTTCATTTTTGATGTGAGCAATGAAGCTTTTGCCCCATCCACCTGCTTCAGGCCTGTACCCCAGCATAAATGGGATTTGCAAGCAAGCACCCATGTGGGAACAGGAGTGAACAGTGAAACTGGGATGATTTTTCTGGAGGGGATGGCTCTGAGTGCTCAGAGCAGCCAACCCCTTTAACCTTCCCACTGCCTGGAACAGGCTCCACCATGGGCTTTATGAAAGAGCAGGATCTGAGTGAAAAGGCATAAACCTGGTGTCCAAACAGTGCTTCATCCTTTTTACCCAGCATTAGAAGCAATGTGTTTGCCTCCTTGAGCTGGGGAATGCAAAGAAGGAGGCACAGGCTGCCTGTGGGACCTGCACCCGCAGCTCCAGGGATACTTTGGCAGGCTGACATGGCCAGGTGGGCAGATATCTTCAGACCCTTCAAGAAGGGAAGCTGTGTGGTTGAAATCGTCATCACTCACTTCTACTCTTGCCCCCAGCCCTGGCACAGCTGTCTATGGGCATCCTCACTGCCCACAGTGAGATCTGCTCCATCCACCCCTCCCGTGAGGCAGGCATTCTCATCCAGCCCCCAGCCCTATCCATGGCCACTTCTCTGCTTTGTTCTCCTGTCAGCTGTATCCTGTGGCTCTGCTAGCTTGTCCCCTCAGTGGCAGTGCCACTGGGCTGTTGGTGCCTCATCCCAGCCAGGCTCTTTGGGATGTTGTGGGTTCCTGGTGCCACAACAACAATACTTTTATCTTGAATGCTAATGCATTTTTCGCCCCCTTTTCTGTAAGCATCATCTTGCTGGTAGTCCAAGAGAGAGCTGTCAGCCCCATCTTGTACCCCAGGACATTATTTTCTTGGCAACATTTTTTATTTAAATCATTGAATCATTATTTGGCCATCATTGGTAATGTAGCCAAATCCTGGGTCTGGGGGTGCTGCGGGTCTGAGGGTGCTGCAGGTCTAAGATGGGAGGCAACACACCCCTGAGAGCAAAGCTGCCCTTTGCCCCTGTCAGTGATCAGTGTAAAACCTCACAATTCAGAGTATTTCTATTTGTTCCCTAGTTCCAAAAAGGTTTTTGAAAATAAACCCACCGAATTTCGGCATCGCTTATGACCTTGCAGGAGCCTTTTAAATGGTAGCCAAAGGTTGAACAGCACCATCTAGTGCGCTCCCTCCCGAATCCGCCCGCGCCGGAGGGACGCCGGCTCCCACCCACGCACATCCCTGCCGCTGGAAGGAAATGCTGCACGCTGCCAGAGCACCAGCATCACCCCAGAGCACCAGCCATCACCCCAGAGCACCAGCATCTCCCCAGAGCACCAGCATCACCCCATTGCACCAGCCATCACCCCATTGCACCAGCCATCACCCCATTGCACCAGCCATCACCCCATTGCACCAGCATCACCCCATTGCACCAGCCATCACCCCAGAGCACCAGCCATCACCCCATTGCACCAGCCATCACCCCATTGCACCAGCATCACCCCATTGCACCAGCCATCACCCCAGAGCACCAGCCATCACCCCATTGCACCAGCATCACCCCATTGCACCAGCCATCACCCCAGAGCACCAGCATCACCCCATTGCACCAGCATCTCCCCATTGCACCAGCCATCACCCCAGAGCACCGGCCATCACCCCAGAGCACCAGCCATCACCCCATTGCACCAGCCATCACCCCAGAGCACCAGCATCACCCCATTGCACCAGCATCACCCCATTGCACCAGCCATCACCCCATTGCACCAGCCATCACCCCAGAGCACCAGCATCTCCCCATTGCACCAGCCATCACCCCAGAGCACCAGCATCACCCCATTGCACCAGCCATCACCCCATTGCACCAGCATCACCCCATTGCACCAGCCATCACCCCAGAGCACCAGCATCTCCCCATTGCACCAGCCATCACCCCAGAGCACCAGCATCACCCCATTGCACCAGCATCTCCCCATTGCACCAGCCATCACCCCATTGCACCAGCCATCACCCCAGAGCACCAGCATCACCCCATTGCACCAGCATCACCCCATTGCACCAGCCATCACCCCATTGCACCAGCCATCACCCCATTGCACCAGCATCACCCCATTGCACCAGCCATCACCCCATTGCACCAGCCATCACCCCAGAGCAACGGCCATCACCCCATTGCACCAGCCATCACCCCAGAGCACCAGCATCACCCCATTGCAGCAACCATCACCCCTCAACACCACGTCAGGCCCACCTTGTTCGAGGGGAGCCAGAGGATCGCTAAAAAGAGGAGAATTCATTTGGGAGGACTCCAGTCGGTGCTGAAGCTAATCCAATCGGTTTCAGTCTCTGCAGATGGGATTTGGAGAGCTTGTGGATCCTGAGCTACCTCGGCAGGAGGGGAGGGTGCTCCAGAACACATCCCTTTGCAAAGAGGTTCTGGAATTGCAAAAGTGTTGCTTGCATACAGCACAGACTCTTCAGACCAAAGGCTGAGGGCAGTTCCTTTTCTCCAGTGTTTGCTGTTTGTTTCTTCCAGGCAGAAAGGAATGTGTGCATTGGGAGCTGGGAAGTGTCCAGTACCCCAGGTTCACATGGGGCCAGCCTCAGTGACAGGGTGACACCAGGGGTGCACCAAAACACCACTGTCATCTCAGTGGTGGCAGTTTTGGAGTAAGGGTGATATTTGGGGTAAAAGGCAGAGCTTCACAATCAGCCAATTAAAAAGGGAAAATAACCAAATTTGGTTCATTGGTCTCAAAGACCTTGCAGTCTGATTCCTCCAGCACATGGCCAGGAATGCTTAGTGAGCTTTATCACCTGTTTGATGTCCTCAGATAAATGTGGAAGTTAGTGATTTTGGTCTCCAGTAGAGTGCAGGGATAAGTCTCCTTGTCATAAGATACCTGAGGGGTAAAAGGCAGGGAATGGGCTCCAGAGGGAGCCCATGGCTCTCTCAGCCCCAAGCATCCCTGCTAGAGCACCAGAAAATAAACAAGCATCTTGAGGGCTTGGCATTGACCTGTGGGAATTTGCTTCTTCTAGCCTAGGAAGGGGCAGCTGCCTTTGCTGGAGCAGGGTAGTACTGTCTCTCTTTCCCTGGGAGCATGCACAGAGTGATCCTGCAACTGTTGGAAGGGACATTCCAGTTGGTCTTGAGGCCCCCTGGCTCTCTGTGTCCCTGGGGGTGGGATGGGAGCTGGTCATTACTCCAGGCTCTGTCCCCTGAGCTGGGGGAATGTGCCAGGAGCTGGTGGGAGCAAGATGAGCCTCCAGCACTACTCCCACCTCCCCAGCTCCAGCCCAACCCGAGGAGCAGTAAGGAAGGTCAGGGAAGGATGGCAGCATGAGGGAGGGCATGTCAAGCCCCAGCACTCAACCACCTGCATCCTGCTGCATCCAAACTCATTACCACCACCTCGGGCTCTCCCTTGCAACGGAGAAATCTTGCTGTGGTTTCTCAAACAAACTCAGTTCAAGCCATGAATCTTGCCGGGCATTTCTCTGGGAGATAAAAAGCTCTGTAACACCTGATTGTCTCTCACCTATGAAGTGGCTGAAGTGCTATAACAGACGTGTCTCTGGGGCTCCTTTAAACTTGTCAGGGAGGCTGCAGGCCTCAGATACCACCCTGCAAAGCAAGGCTCACTTCTAACTCTCCTCCACCTTCTCCCGATTCCTCAGCATCCTTTCCAAAACACAGATGCTGGAACCCTCCAGCACCCAGCCCTGTCCCAGCTGGCCATCCCCCGTGGGGAGCCTGCTCCTCCCACATTATCCCTCCTGCCCCGCAAACAGCCCCCAATCTGTCCTTGCCAGATCCCGAGTTTCTAGCAGAAGGGCCCTGTGTTCAGAGGACAGACCCTTTCACAGCTGCTTGCATTCAAGCACGTTTTATTTGCCAAGGACTCGGCTTGTGAAGTTTTCTGCAGCTGTCTTGACCTCGTCCATGTCTCCTGCCCCTCTCATTTCCATCACCCCGGCGTGTTTCTCAGCAGGGCTTTTTAATCTATTTCTAGACCATTGATGGAAATACTGAATAGCACTGGGCTTCCCATCCAAGCCCGGACACCCACTGAGCTCGCTCCCATTCTGCAGGGATTCCCCATTGATGGCTGTCAGTTTGCCAGCTCCCAGCCCCTTTAAGGTGTCCCTCTTGATGTTGTATTGTGCTAATTTTTAATCAGAATAGTATATGGATTAAGTCACATGCCTGAACAGAGCCCAGGTCTATTATTTCTATGCCATAACCTTTATCAGCCAAACTTGTAATCTCTTCAAAGGATGACATCACAGTTTGACAAGAGCTATTTTCTGGAAACTAGGCTGATTGCATTAATTATATTCCCATCCTTTAATTCTTTACCAGCTGAATCCCACATCAGCTTTTCTATTATTACGCCTGAGATCAGTATTGCACTGCTATGTGTAAATCAGCTCCGAGCATTGTTCACATGAGAGAGTGCAAGGAGCCACATCATCCTGCCAGGCTCTGTGCTGGGGTGGGATGGGAAGTGTTACTGCCCAGAGTGGATATTTGGGAGCTTCACAAAACTGGGAAAAAAAATGTTACATTTCCAAAAGTGTTCCCTAAATGCACCGAGGCAGGCAACTGTGGTAGTGTAATGGCACAAGAAAGCAGAAACAGTCCCTAATGGAAATCATTCTGAGCTATTTCTGATTTCCAGAGGGTTGTCTAGTGGCTTGTTTGTTCAGCTTTTGGTATGGTATCTAGGGTCTGGCTCAAAGTCTATCACTGCTTTCCAGGGAAGACGCGTGCTTTTTCACTTCTCTGTCATGCTACTCTCATTTGATCTCTGCATCTGGCAATCCACGTCTGCTCCCTTCAGTGTCTCCCATCACTGCAGCCTCAGAGCTGGTGCACCCTGCTCCCATAACCAAACATCCCCGGTCTGGGGAGTCTCCACGTGGTGTGACCCATTCCAGTCCACGCAGTGCCACCTCTTGGACAGTCCCTGATCTCTCCCCGCGGCTGTTGCCCAGCTCAGAGAAGCAGGACACACACTGCAGGCTCCAAACGAGCTCTCGTTATCGTTGCAGGCAGGAGCGGCTGGTGGACCGGTGCCCCTACCCAGGCCCATGGTGCATGGTCCAAACTGGACAAAGCTCAGGTGTGTCACGGTGTTCAACACGGACAGAGCCGTGGAGGCCGGTGGTGTTTGAGGGTTGCTGCCTTTTCTGGTTAGAGCCCTTCGACGAGACCTTGGCGGTCTCCGAAGTTTCTCTGGGGCAGTCTCTGCCCGGGATGCTCACGGGTGCTCATCCAGGGCCGGACGAAGCCCTGGAGCCTCAGCCCCTGAGGTGCCTGCCCAGCCGCGGCTCTGCGGGAAGCCCAGCCCGCAGCCTCGGCCATGTGCCGGAGCTGTCCGGAGAGCCCAGCCCGTACACTTGGCAATGTGCTGCGGCTCCCGGGGCTCGAGGCCTCCCCGAGCCGGGACCTTCGTGCTCCCCGGGCCGGCCCTGCAGCGAGTGCGGGGCCTGCAGCCGCCCCGGGCCCCGCGTGCTGCCGCGCCGCCTCCCCGGGCCGGGCCGGGCCGGGCCCGCTCCGCCCCGCTCCGGCCGCCGGTCCCGCAGTACCGGGAGGGGGCGCGGGGGGCGCGGCTGAGCCGCCGTGCCGGGCTGGGAGGCAGCGGCGCAGGCGGAGCGGAGCGGAGCGGGGCTCGGCTCGCTGCTGCTGCTGCTCTCGCTCCCCGCCGCCGCCACCCGCCTGCGGCCGCGGCCATGGGCGTCCCGGGCTGCCCGCTTTGTGCCGCCGCCGCCCCTCCGGGCCGCCGCCGCCGCTGAGCCGCATGGGCCGGGCCCCGCGCCGCCCCGGGCCGCCGCCGCCGCTCCGCGCGGGTGAGTGAGGCGGCCCCGGCCCAGGCCCTGCGCCGAGGCCGCGCCGAGGCCGCCGCGGGCGGGAGCGCGGGGCCGCTCCGGGGCCGCCGAGCCGGGCTAGGCCGCCCCGGGTGCGGGGGGAGGCCGGGCGGGCCGGGAGGGCGAGCGGGGCCGGGGGCGGCGGCGGGGGGGGCGGCGCGGGCCGGGTCCCGCGAAGTTGCCCGGGGGGCGGCGGGGGCCCCGCGCGGCGCCCTGTCAGCGGCGCGGCCGCCCCGGAGCCCACCCGGCCCCGCGCCTTCCGCGGCCCGGCCGGGGATCCTCTCCGGAGCCGGGCGGGCGGCTCGGCCGGGCGCCTCGCGTGTCCTCCGGGAGGCTCCCCGGGGCTGCCCCGGCCGGGGCGCGGAGCCAGCGCCGCCGCGCCGCAACAATGCCCGGCGTGGCTGTGGGGCTGCGGTGCCGCTGCCCCGGGGGTCCACTTCACCCGGCCGGGGGTCACCGGGGACCTGTGCCGCAAACGGGGGGGCGAATCCTGCGGTCGCTTCCAGAAGCGGGTTGAAAACCACCCAGAACGGCCCCGCGGTGCCAGAGCCCGGGCTCGTCCCGCGGTGCCCGGGCAGGGGCTGTGTGCCGGGGCTCGGGCCGGGTGCGAGTGCGGCGCTGGCTCCTGCCACGCTCCTCACGGGGCCCAACCATCCTCGCTGGCCGCTCCTGGGCTCGCTGGGTTGTTTCACGATGGACAGGTGGGCTGTAAGAACAGGCACGGCATCGACGGCGGTTCTTGATTTAGCCAGGATCAGGAAATGGGGGGAAAATTGTAAAGCATCCCAAAGACGTTCGTTGCTGTGGGGTTTGCTTTGAGAAGGAGGGCGAGCTAAAATGTGGCTTTCCTGGTGTGCTTTTACATGCAATTGAGTTAATCTAGTGTAAGGAGTAATTTGTGAGGATGCTGGTGCTTTGCAGTACTTGGGGCTTAGAGGCTGAGGCTGTTCTGTAACACAGGCTTTTGCTACCCGCTTTAAACGATGAGGTTAATTTGAGCAGCAGAAGAAGCAACCCTTTTCTTTCTTCACTGCCTTCCCCATACCTTCCATCCTCCATATTGACTCGTTGCTCCTTAAAAACATTGTATTTGATCAGGTTTCCTTCTCAAGGTGGTTTTCTCATTTTCCTTTGATGACCTGAAATTTTCCCAGGCTTGTAGCATGCAATTTTGTTAGCGTAAATGAACCTTTCTTCAATGGCTTGTCTACAAAAAGCAGAGCTAGAATTGAGCTCCTGCACTAACATGCCCCTCTGAAGCAAGAATGCAGTCCAGATGCCCAAAATATTAGGGTCAACGATGCATCTGGATTCCCCTAGAGCTAGAGGAGGCGACGCAGCGTATTTCTGAAAGGCAGAGATTTGTGAGGAATGTGGCTCTGCTATGTCACTTGAGCATACGAAAGCCACCTGTGTTTGATTAAGGTGCAGCCTCGCTTTCAGGACTAACTGGATGTTTTTTAAAAATAATTTTCACAAGCCTTAAATTCCTGTTTAAGGATAAGAATTTCCTAGATTCATAGTCAGATAAAAAACGTGTTACCTTGGTATGATATGGTGTATGTCCTGTTCAGGTAGGCAGTGCAGAGGAGCTGGTGGCAGTGAACAAGGTGACATGTGTCCTGTGGTACCTGAGTATGGATCTCTTGGATATGGGCTGCTACATGCCAGGGTCATGTATAAACCAGTGTTGGGTAATTGTCTGCTGTTTTAGCATGGTGTCAGCTGTATCAGTGATGCCAAATTCCATATGTAAATGTCTGTAACTGTCTGTAATTTTTTGTCTCTTCCTGGTTTGAGCTCGATTCTGTGCTCTCAGAAGTTACCAAACCATTGATTCTGCTGAAAAAGAGGTGTTACTACAGTAAAGACGCAGAGCTTAACCACTAGTTTGTTGTCTTAGAGTGTTTATTTCCAGTGATACTCGCTTATTTTTTCCTCATCTGTTTCAGCCGAACAAACTTGTTCACCTTGGAGCTACAAATATTGGTGATTTGAGATTGGCGCTCATCCCTCACTGTTCCCACGCAAGCAAGGACCAGAAAAATGAATATCCAGGGGAAAGGCTTCCCCTTGGACCTCGGAGGAAGCTTCACTGAAGATGCTCCAAGACCACCGGTTCCTGGTGAGGAGGGGGAGCTCGTGTCCACAGACCCAAGGCCAGCTAGCCATGGTTTCTACTCTGGAAAAAGTGATGTGGTCAGAAATGAGACGTCCACGGCAACACCGAGACGCTCCGATTTGGATTTGGGGTACGAGCCCGAGGGGAGTGCTTCGCCAACTCCACCTTACCTGAAGTGGGCCGAGTCACTGCACTCCTTACTGGATGATCAAGATGGCATCAACCTCTTCAGGACTTTCCTGAAACAGGAGGACTGTGCGGATCTGCTGGACTTTTGGTTTGCTTGCAGTGGCTTCAGGAAGCTGGAACCGTGTGTGTCTAATGAGGAAAAAAGACTCAAGCTGGCAAAAGCCATTTACAAAAAATACATCCTCGACAACAATGGCATTGTCTCCCGGCAGATCAAACCAGCCACAAAAAGCTTCATCAAAGACTGTGTCATGAAACTGCAGATTGACCCTGACATGTTTGACCAGGCCCAAACAGAAATTCAGTGCATGATAGAAGACAATACCTACCCTTTGTTCCTTAAGTCAGATATTTATTTGGAATACACAAGGACAGGTGGGGAAAGTCCAAAAATTTATAGCGATCCGAGCTCGGGGTCTGGGACAGGTAAAGGGCTACCTGGTTATCTGCCAACTCTGAACGAGGATGAGGAGTGGAAGTGTGACCAAGAGGCCGAGCCCGAGGCCAGCAGGGACTCGGCACCTTCCAGCAGGCTCACTCAGAAGCTGCTTCTGGAGACGGCCACGCAACGCGCGGCCTCGGCCCGGCGCTACAGCGAGGGCAGGGAGTTCAGGTAGGTGGGAGTGGGTCAGGGAGCTGCCATGGGCATGGGAAACCTTGGAAGACCATAAGTGCTGGGGAGCATCCACATTGGTACAGGATGGCATTCCCAAGTGGTTTGATGGAGTACAAAGCTTTGTTCAAAACTAATCGCAAGCTGTTTTAAAGGTGTCTTTAGCTGTTCCTGTCTGATAGTGGCAGATCATCCCTGCAGCATGCTCTTCACCTGGAGAAACTGCTGCTGGAGGTGTTCTGGAGGCACGTAGGGCTTGGTGGGCAGTGCAAAGCCATGGGCTGCCCTCATGCACATACAGGTGGCTGAGCAAGCTGCAGTACCAGGTTTGCCATAGCCTCCACCAGCAGGTCAGTGTTCAGATACTGTAACATGGGCAGGATGGTGACATTTCCTGTATAGAAATTGTCATGAGCCACAACTGGGAGCTCACAGGAGATAGACAGATACCCTCACCTTGGTGATGTGGGTAGGAGTGAAGCAGCATTGATGATGCTCCCTGATAATGGTACCGCTTTACGTACGAGATTTCCAGCATTGAATTCTAGCGGTGTCAGAGTCAGAATCCCCACATCCAGTTAAAACCATGCCCTGCTGAAGCTCTTCCCTTCATGAAAGTAATTGCTGGGGGGTTTTTTTAACTGTAGGACTTGCACAGTTCTGCAGCCTGTTTTATTCTGAGTCCCCCACCCACTTCCAGCCAACATGGATTTTGAAACTTGCTGAGAGCTCAGTTAAAATTCCAGACAATTAACTTAGCAGGGAGCTCTCTGGGATCAATAAGCATGTGTGTGTCTAACCCTTGCTGAATCAACAGAACCCGGCCAGAACACATTCCTACTTTTTTTTTCCCCCTTTTTAAAATAAAATCTCCTTGTTTTAAGACCTGCTTAAGCGAAAATCTGACGCTTTGTGAAGATTACGAAATGAAGTAGCTGAACTGTCCTCTTCAAAGCCTCCTGCCTTATGAAAAGCATTTCTGTGTTTAATCTCCCTCGGCCGTCCCTTTAGGCTGGCAGCTGGAAGCGCATCCCACCCTGCGCAAGGTCTCGACGCCTTTCAGCTGGCAAAATGTTCTCGGTTTGATTCTTGTTTTCTTACAGATTTTGAGGAGAGAATGTTGCATGTGAAACTCTTGGGGAGGGGGAAAAAAGGGAATTCATGTGGGCTCCTGCTGTTTTAATCAGGAGTCAGAAAAAAAAATCCCAGCGTCTTGGGACTTTCCCATGGAATTAATAAAAACCTTGAATGTGTCTTGAAGTGCATTTCACTGAGGTGCTCACCATAAATGATTAGAAAAGTCTATGATTTAAGTGTCTTGCTATTTAAACAATAATGGTGTTAAGATTGAAAATAACTTGAGGGTCAGCTGTGTTTAGTTTCCTTACTAGACCAGGTGGTAAATCCTGTGTGAGACACTGAGTTGTTAAGCTCCAGCTTCAAGAAAAAGGTGCACTTTACCCATTATCTGAATATATCTGTGCCAGGTTGTAAAATGGTTTAAGAAATGTGCTGTGATATAGAAGTGTTTTGAAGTAGAGTTCATCAGTCCTGGGCATTTTCATAGGAGATTGGAACAACGTGAAATAAATCTTTACCTGGAGGAGGGAGATCAGAGAAAATGTGTGGCTATTAATTTGTAGTGTCCAACAGCCTGTCATTTTGGCTGCTGACACTCAGCTGACCTGTGGGGTAGGGAGGCAAGGAAATGTTTGCAATTCTCACCAGAGCAGGAGTCACTTCTCAGCCTGGAGTAGCTGAAAATAAGGGATTTATTTTATTTTCTGAGTGTTCATCTGTCAGCTTCTGTGGTGTCCAGAGGATTGCCATGGAAGATGCTGCTGAACTGCATAATCTCTGCATTTTTTTTATCCTAAAAACTGCTGAGATACTAATTTATGAGGTGATTGTTCCTCTTTGAGCAAGACTTTGTGGTTGAATTAACCTTCTTCCCGGATGTTGTATAGCAATGGCAGTCTTGAACAAGCTGGTTTTTAAGCTGTAGCATCTTTATCCTGCAGACTTCTTGTTCATTTACTTTCTCACCTGGGGAAGTGTTCTAGAAGCTGGGGAAGCTGCTTGCAGTGGGAAGCAGTGGCTGCGTCCAGCATTTGAAAAGCTGGGACCCAATTTATTTTGAAAATTTCCACAAACCTCTTTTTTTTTGGCGTATGTGTGGAAGAATTTCTCATTTCTCTTCTTTGGGGAATGTTGAAATAAGCTGTTTTGCATTATATCTCAGGGCCTGTTTAATCTTCCCAAGATTGAACTTCTATTCCTTGGCTTCCATGGAAACCCTAAATAAAGAGGAATCTAAGCAAATGCAATAGAAGTATTTCTCTGTTAGCAAATGAGCATCTTGAAGCAGCTCCAGGTTTTTTTTTTCCAGCAGAAAGTTCATAAATCTTGATGCAGTAGCTCTGCTCTCCGGAGAACAAATGTAAAAAATTCCTCAAACGCCAGAAAACAACCCGTTATTAGCACTGGGTATTTTTGAAGGTGTGCAAATGTGCAGGCAGATTTGAGAATACCCTGAAGCCAAAAGCATCGCTGTTACCCACTGTGTTTTTGTATGCGTCGGAAAAGGCCAATAGTCATTATCGTTAGGCTCCTGCAAATTAATTGGACATTGGTTATGGATCAGTGAACTTCAAAGAGGGTAACCCCCGAAGATCTCGGGCATTAACTCGCAGCTTCCGAAAGTGACACTAACGTGGTTGTGAGGGCGGCTAAATCGTTCATTAACCTTCTTCCGACACGCTGGGACAGCGTCCCTCGGAGCTGGAGAGCAGAAATTAAACCCGTGCCTCAGAACCGCCTGCAGCCTGCTTTTCCTGTGCTCCAGGAAAACGCAGCCTCCGAAAACCATGGAAATTCAGTGCTTGGTGGTTTGGTTGTGTCTTTTGCTGGGGTGGGTTTCTCGTGTTCTCTCTTTAGCTCTGTGTGGGAAGGGGCTCCCATCCCATTCCCAAAGCACTGGAGAGCAGCACTCTTGCAGGCTTGCCTTTGCTTTCTTCTGTGGTGAGAAGTGAGAAGAGCATATGGTGTTACCTGCCAGCAGCTCTGCCTTCAAACCAGGCAAAGTGAGAGATTTACGTTAGTTTTGTTAATTGTTTCTGGTTTTGACCTATTTCCTGAAGTATGTAGTATTGAAGAGGAGGCCTGGATGATGGTGATTAGAGGACACATGGTGGTGGGTTAGTCTCCAGTTGTTGGATTTTGAGGAGTGTTGGTGGTGGAGCTGCTGGGCACGGATGGAGAAATTTCTCAGTGTGGGCTTTGATATACACAGGGGGTTGGTTTTTTTTTTAAAAAAAAGCTGGCTCCAAGCTTTAATAGCTTTTTTAAAAGAAGCTGGCTCCAAGCTTCAATTTCCACAGTGCTGAGCTGACTAAGCTCACCGTGTTTCACAAGTGTTGGTGGTTCAAATGAAAAGGGTGGGTGATGTGGTTCTCCAGGCTGGTAGGAATCACCAGGAGAGTCCTTGTGCCTGTGCCCACGCACTGGCAGCCTCTCCGGACACGTGGGAGGGCAGCTCTCCCCAAAACACATAGCCAGCACTTCATCATGGGCTGTGTAGAGAAGGCAAGTGGAGAAAAGCTGAAGAAGCTTTAGAGGGATGTGACAACCTCTGCTCTGGACGATGCAGTGACAAACTAATGTGTAGAGGCTGGTTCAGGGAGAGCACAGGATCTCTCCATGGCTTAGGGAGCAGAAACTGGGGCTGCATCAGGAAGGAGCTGGCTGGAGTTTAGCTGGCAGCCCTAATTTTGAGGTTGGCTTCTTCATTCACAATTAAATATTAAATTGCACACCTCTGACTCAAGACTGTGTGGTGTTGAAGGAATTGGTGTTAATTGTACTGACCGGTTGGAAAACTGAGGAGGCAATATCACAAACGCTGGTGCAGGAGCAGTCATATTTAGAAAATGTAAGGATGTGTTACCCTCTTACTGATGCTTCTTTTAGCTGGAGAGGCAGCACATGCATCTTGGAGTTAGGCTGTTGGAACTTCATGGGAGCTTGTTTGCAGAAGAAATCAGCTACTGAATGTTAGACCCATATGTAAAGTTGGGAATGCTTATCTTGAATTAAAATTGCTGGGCCCACAGTATCATTTGTAATCAGCACAAACCTGTTTGGAATCCTAGCAGAGCAGTGGCTATTTCCAGTTTTAAGGAAAATAAGTTGCAGAAGAGTAGTTTGGGTTCTACATTGTTCTTGAATGAAAACAGTGAATCCAACAGGAAAGGGGTCTAGTGCTAAGAGCTCTAAGAGGTAATATAGTGGCTGGAGCACTCTAAGATATACAGGACAGAGACTGATGGTGTTTTTGCACAGAAGTTAACGCCAACTTTGTAAAATATATTGTTAAGCTGATTAAACTTCTGTGTGGAAATGCTTACATTACAGTAACATCGTAAAGTATGTATGCTAATGGTTGCCAAGTTTTAAAATAGATTTTATTTGAAGAAGAATACCTTTTGTGCCCATTGCTTTGCCTCCACACAAATCAAGATGAAGAAGTGGTGTGTTTGTGTTTGGTTATGGATCAGAGCTTTGGCTTCTTTTTAAAGACAGGTAGTTAAGCTTTTAGCACTCTAATTTGATAAATGAATAGTATTTTCTCCTCTCTTCCAGCAAACAAAGCCTTGTTTTGTTGTGATGGAGTTTTATTTGGGTTACAGAATATTTTCTCTTAAAAGTTCAAGAAGGAAGTTATGTCCCCATTTTTGGTCCTGGGGAGATTCAGGATGGACATGGTGGAAAAAAAATCTTGGGAACATGAAGCAGCCAGGGAGCAGAGCAGGAGGGGTGGGAATCTCTCTCCTTGGAGGGCCTCATAACTGGGCTAGACAGAGCTGTGGCCTGACTGGTCCAGCCCTGGTGATGGTCCTGTTTTGTTGTGTGCTTACAATGATGGCACAGATCATGAAATACTGAGGAGACTGGTTTGAATTCTGCCTGGTTTCAGAAAGAATGGGGTGCTAAAAGGTTGAGTGGGAGCTGAACAGATGCCAGGATTCTGAGAAGTGCACCCAGTAGGTGGCCACAGGGTGGGAACACCTTGGTTTTGATCTGCCGTTCAACTTGGCTTTATGTTTTAAGAGTTTCTTTGTTGCTACTATAATGGACTAATCTCTTGAATAATTAGTTGCCATTGGACATTTTAAAAATGACTGCCTCTTGGATGTTTTCCTTTAATAGTCTGTTAAGTTCTGGATTTATTAACTATTGAGACAGACTGTGAAATCCTGTTAGGGCAGACTTTCTTGGTGGAAAAGGGACTGAGAGTGGTGTGGGGATGCTGGGGGAACACATGCTGGCTCCATTTTAGGTTTGAGCTGTTGACTTCCCACCTTCCCAAGAAGTTCTGGCTGCCTGCTGGGCTGGGTCAGTGAGTGCTGGAACACATCATGATCTTGGGTCATCCCTAGATTTGGGGCTTCAGAAGGTGCTCCAAGAAGTTACAGCAATGTGGCTGCCTGGTGCAAGGTCAGTCATGCAGTCACTACCCATTTAAAATAAATATATATAATACCTGATTTTATTACAATTGGTGGGAAAATCTGGTTTCAGAAGTGACTGTGTAATGCAGAAAATTGCTATGTTTAAAAAAAATCAGAACAGAGGTGCTGATATCCTAAATCGGTGCCTGGATATATCATTGGATTATTAGGCTCATCCTTAAATCCATTAAGCAAATTACAGTTAATCAGTCAAATAAAAGAAGAAAGATCTTTTGCAAGGCCCTTCTTTTGAGCCATGCAGAAGCTGTAGTAATATTTTAATTTTCCATCTGTCAATGAATGTATTCAGTCACTTTGCTTCCTTATGTGGAGGATTTGAAATTAGAAACTGAGGTTAATTATCTGCATTAAATGAAATATGTGAAGACCACAAAAGCAAAAACCTTCACAATTTGGTATGGTCTGTTAAGCTAGGCAGGCTGCTTCAGAAGGAGAGGGGTTATTTTTCCCTGGTTTTGTTCCGATTGAAGGGTTTTAGTCACAGTAATTGAAATGATTAAAAAGTCAAATTGCTGGTGAATATAATTCTGAGCATGTCTCTGAAAAGATTTGACACTTGGTTGAGAGCAGGGGGTTGCTCAGCCTGGGCTGGCAGTGTGGAACGGCCTGTATTGTGACACCCCAGTGTGGGTGAGGCTGGGTGAACTTGGTGCCTCTTTATCCACCTCTTCCATGGCAATGGGATGTTGGAGCTCTGCTGCAGGGTTAGTAGAGATGATCTGGAAGTGGAACAATGCCAGATGTAAGCTACACTTTTGAACTTAACAAATACAAAGTATGTCTGACACCATCTATCCTAATGCTATAAATTAGTTAATTAATGCTTGCTTCACTTGGAAGTGCAGCTTTGGACTCTGCAAAGATCAAGCTCCTGTAAATGCACATTCCCACAGAAGTCAGCTGGGTTTGAGGCGATTTGTTTGTGAAAAGGCACATTTTATTTCTCATTTGCAGTACACACATGGCTCAGGTGTGAGTTCCTCTGGGGACTGTAGGATCCATCTCAGCTCATCAGGTGCAAAGCTGCCCCTTCCTTCACTGAATACCCAGCTCTGGGAACTTCAGGAAAGGTCTTGCTCTTCTGGAGACACACATCTTGTTCCCTTCCTGTTTGCCAGAGCAAGCTGCTTTGCCTGAAGTCACACTCAGAAATTAAATTGTTGCAGGTCACGCTTGTGGGTAAAAGCAAAACCATCGTTCCTCGCAACCCCAGCCTGGATCCCTCACTGTTGTAAGGCAGTAATGAATTTAAGTAGAACCGTTGCAGTTTTAAGTCAGATTATCTGAATTCTGTAAAACCCACACAGAAATTGGATTTTACCTTTGAAGACTCTAGAGTACACTTCTGTGGTAAGACTTGGAATTTCTTGGTCCCCTGGCTCCCAAGATACAACCTATGCTCAAAGTATCAGTTTTTTGAAGGTCTTCATCTGATCTAAATAGCTAATAGATGAAGAGCTTTCATCTATCCTGATGATAAGCAGTGGAGGGAGGCAAAGCTATAGCTAGAGGAAAAAGCCTCTTTGAAATACCCAAGTGAGACCTACTGGTTAGCAGCACAGGCTCGTGTTAGTCCCTGGATCTGCCTCCAGAGCTAATGACAGAAACTACTGGGTTTTATCCTTCAGCCCTCCAACCCCCACATATTCCCTGTCCCATTCCCTGTTGTAGACCAGAGAGTCAGTCCTCTCCCTCTCTACATCTTCATTTTCCTTCATTTCTGGAGGTTCAGTTTTCTGTCCTTTATCCCCAGCATGTGTTTGGAGGAATGCTGGTGCTGTGATGAGAAGAGCAGTACAACTGGGCAGGTGGGATTGCCTTTTTTCCAGTACTCCATGTTTAAGTTGGGTCAGGTCTGCTGGAAAACCGTGTCTTTAGTGTTTAACAGATTTGCCCTTTCTGATCATAAATTTTGGTTGTTTTCTTGTCTGGCAGTCAGTCTCTTGGACTGAGAGAGATTTATCTGGAAGAGGAGCTTCCTTGTTCTGCTATTGCTGCCAACTTAGTCCAGGCTGTTGCTTTGGGACCTCTGTGGGATTGATTGCTTGGATAGCCAAGGACCAGACAATGTGGCGGCCCCATCCCTAGGAGTGTCCAAGACCAGGTTCAACAGGGCTTGGAACAACCTGGGATAGTGGAAAGCATCCCTGCCCATGGCAGGAGGTGGAATGAGATGAGCTTTAAGGTTCTTTCCAGCCCAAACCATTCCATGATTCTATCACCTCTCCAAAGTTTCACAAGCAAAGTATGAATCAGAGCCAAGTCACTGGAGAGCTCCTGGGAAACACAGGTAGGATCCATGGAGAGAGGTGTGGGGACTCAGGATCCAGCTGTAGCTGCTGCATTTGATCAACTTTGTCCTGGCTCTGCCCTACACATGTAAGAGGTCTAAAACCATTTGGCACTAGACATGTAAATGAGAGCTGGGATGAACCCGCTGTTACCCTCGAGGATCCCAAAAGAGGAATCAACAAATAGAAATTATTCTATTAGCAGGGGCAAAGTTCACAGGTTAACCATCGTGTCAAATCGATGAAATACAGCTTTGATCTCCTGCATAAGGCCTTTATTGTGTATAAATAAAGACTGCCTGAGCAAAGACAGCAAGTTCTTGCACTGTAACATTTGCAGAAAGGGAAGCTCTGTACAGATGGCAGCATGAAATGTCTCCATTGGACATCAGCTTCATTCCTGCTTCAAAAGATTGTAAAACACGACATTGGAACCTTCTTACTGTTCTTATGGCCTTACTCAGATTGGATTTCCAAGAACATGTACTTCTTATTTTATTTCATCAGATTTGGGGTCTCTAGCTAAGAGGTCTGATGTTTGTACTTTTAATTCAGTCCATGTGACTGTCATAACATTTATTTCTTAGGAAATGAAAAGTCTTCCTTCTTGAGCAAAGCCACAGACAGAAACTCAGGTGTGTGCAGCTTGTGTTTGCTGTTCATCTAGTGCTGAGGGAAGACCATCACAAGTCCTTTGTTGCTTGTTCCATGACTCTACCAGGAAAAGCAATGACAGAAAAGCTGCCTTCTTTGTTGTGGAAATGCTGAGAATTCATGTGTCTCTGAACATCTGCACATTCAGTGGAACTTAGATTTCTTCTCTTGGGAGAAGCTGCTTTGAAAAGGCTCCTTGAGCTTAAGACAGACCAGTGCTGGCAAAACGAGATGGAAATGGGCAGCAGAGGATGTGTGGATGTGTCACTACAGCTAGGGATTCCTCACGTTGTTAAACAGTGCTGATTTTCCCCTCTGGATATATGCAGTGAAGTTCGTGACCTGGGGGGTTTGAGTGCTGGGGAAATTAGCCCAACTGGAGAATTTTAAAAGGCAGAGCATCCTCAAGCAGTGGCTTCAGGCCTTCCCCAGCCAGGGCTGGCACAGCCTGCAAAACTGATGCATATAAACCTTCCTGTTTCTGAAGAGAGGAAGCTTTCCAAATGGGCATGGGAAAAACTTTCCTTTGGTAATCCTGGAGATAACAGGTCATGCAGCTTCACCCAGTGATCCTTGCACAATAACTTGTGGTCGGGCTGAAGTGTCTATTTTAGAAAGGCATCCAAGTGATGGGAGGGAGGTCATGCAGCATTTTTGTTATCTCTTCCCGTGGTTAGTTACTCACTGTTCCAGTGTGTTCCTTATTGCTCGCATCAGTTTTTTCCAGCTTCAGTTTCTAGCTGCTCTGTTTTGATGTTCTTTGCTCGCTTTGGAGGCTCCAAAAACCTCTGCATGTTTGAAAAAAGCCGTGCTGAATGGGTGTGAATGTTCTCCTTAAGTGGCAGCAGCTTTGTTATGGAAGGCCTTTCGGTTTTATTAGACTTTTCAACCCTCCGGTCGACTGTTAAACAAGCTGGAGCTTGTCATGGTTGACAAACCTTCGCTCTGGTCTCAGACCTAACCTACCAGTTTAAAGGCAGTATTCTTTTGTGTGCAGGTTTCTGGGTGGGGACCAGCGGGCTTCTAAGGGAAATTAACGTGTGGCCTCTCTCTCCCCTCCACCTCCCACCTCAAATCAATTAAGTTTTGTACTAACTGTTCTGTCACTTCCAAAGGCCAGAGGGAAATGTCAGCCTTTAGGTTTTCTACTACCTGAGGTACTCTGCTGCACACTGAGACTGCAAGTAGGTGGGAATGTGTAATTACATTATAAACAAAACAGCTGCACGATCAGTGTCAGCAACTGAAGATAAAAATGTAGGAAGTTTTTTCAAGTGATTCATCCATAATTATTTAAAAACATGTTGAATTTATTCTTAAGCTTTGGAGGAGAATTCTTGCAAGGCTGGCATTTGCTGCTCATGATGTTTATACACCTGAGTAAATGCCTGTCTCAGCAGTTTGTCCATGTTGAGTGCTCCAGATCTAAATCCCTTCAAAGGTAAACCCAGCACACCTTTGTTCTCCACTGGCCTTGCTGTCTCCAGGCTTTTCACTGGTGAGGTGGAATCTGTTGTAGCAGTGGCAGGCACTAGGATGGGCAGAGAGACAAGGCTTACACCATTTTAATATTTGTTGTGTATTTGTTTTCTGTCGGTTTAGGCAATTGCAAAGGCTGGATGGCACAAACATGGTGATTGAATTGGTGAAGAGGTGGTAGGGGAGCAGCTTTGTGTGCCCAGGGCCACGACAGCCAAGTTCCATCTGCTTTCCTCGTTCTACATTCTTCCAGCAGTATCTGTGGTGTGGATTGTAGGGGTCTGGAGAAGAAGGGAGGGAAGTTCCTTTGGGTGATTCCTCTCAGATGCAGCAGTCTCGTTTGAGAGGTGCTGGAAGTCACAGTGCTTTTCCTCTTGATTGTGTCATTGCAGGTGCTGGTGTTTTCTACCCAGCTGGACAAAACTGACTTGTTTTATTTCCAGCCTCCTGCTATTGAGTAGAGGGGTATTTGTCACATGCTTCTGTCTCTGTGATTGCCAAGAAGTCAGAAGTACGCTGCACTGAACCGAAAGCAGCTGGGGGTTGTTGTTGTTGTTTTTTTGCTAAGCCAGCACTCTGCCCGACTCACCAGCCCAGATAACATCCACCAGGGCAGGGCCCCTGCCCGTGTGGCCGGGAGGGCAGCTGGCACCGCAGTGGGTGGCACTGCCGAGCAACCAACGCCTTGCAGTTTCATCAGGTTCAGGGTGCGCTTTCCTCCAGCCAGAGGCGCGGCATGGCACGGGCACTGCTCCACTGCTGGGGGAGGAGGGGCAGGGTCTCCAACATGGGCATCTCCAGTTGTGTCTCTGCTCCAGAGATCAGCAGGGCACCCCTGGTCCCTGGGACACTTCACCAGTCCCTGGGACAGATCACCAGTCAAGCTCCACTGCTCCATCATGCTGCATGACTGGAATAGATGAGTAAATCTGAGCAAGGCAGGGATTCCAGTGCTTGTTCTAGCCCCTCACCTGCCAACCCTGCTGCCAGCAGGTCCAGCTTTAGTCAAGAGTTCAAGGAGGCTTTTAGGCTCCTGCAGAAGCCTAGGCAGAAAGGTCAGCTGGCCCCACCTTGGTCTGTTTTCATTTCTAGATGCAGTGCTGGAGCCCCTTTCCTCAAGACCTGACTATCCTTTCCAAATATCATTGACTTGGGCACTCCCCACCTGAGTGCTCCAGTGCTTGTTGGAGCTCTGGAGCGTGAGCTGGTATCTCACTGGTTTTAAAGTGAGGGTGCTGGCCCTGCCATCCTCCAGTGCCTGCCCACAGCTATTCCACATGCTAAGAGGGGTAGATGCATCCTGCAGCTCATTGGTTTTGCCTCTCCCTGGGTTTTGGTCGCTGGCGGTGACAGTGACTCCCTGAGTCATCTCCACATGGATTGCTGTGTTTCTCACCTCGTGTAGGTTCTTCTGTCCAGAGCCATCAGCCACACTGCCAGCAGTCAAGCTGCTAGCAACTCTTTTCCTTTATTAATTGCCGCCTGTGGCTTGGCAGCAGCAGTGTCAGAAACCCTCCCAGGTAGCCCATCTTGGGCTGTGGACTTGGGTGTAGTATGTTGCCTCGGGTGGTACTGAGTGGCATCATCCTCTCACTTCCTAGCTTTTGAAATCATCCTGAGCTGAAGAAAGAGGGTGGGACTGGAGCCAAACCTCTCCTTCCAGATGGGACAGTAGTGGCAGGAACACCTATTGTCCACAAAAATGTTGTCAAGCCACAGAAGGCAATTAGCGGGGAAGAAAAACGTGGTTCCTTTAAAATTTGAATTTTAAAAATAGTTATTCTTTTTTAATTGAATGCACACACATTGATATGCCAAATAGACAAAATTGGGGTTGTAAGAGCAAGCATCTGGAATTATCTAACCAGGATAGTTACCAACTTACTAAAACAGGCGGATTTGTCAAACAGGAGTATATTCAGTCCTGAGCAACAGCTGAGTGTGAAAAGGATGTAAAGCTCGAGTTAGTCTGCCTTTGGTACAGAGGACAAGGACAACAGTCCTGCAGAAAGGCTGAGGGATCTCTTTCTAACCATATTGTTACTGATGCTGTTATGGTGGAGATGGAGTCTGAGAATAACTTTTTCCTTCTTTTAGGGTCTCCTGTAAGTGTAGCAGATCTAAAGTTTGTGTTAAGCTGTCAACCCCTTCATGCCTTCACAAGCTGTTCATGAGGTCTCCCTTTGATACAGGGGACCCTTCTGCACCAAGCCATGGTCTATATTCATGTCAGGCTGCTGCCTGTTCCAGGCTCTTTCAAACACGTTGATGGCTTTCCTTGAGTTAATATTCCCTCCTTGCTCTTCCCATGTTCTCTATGATGCAAATGGTAAAAGGCTGTTTCAGTATCTGGCCATAGCTAATCAGGATTTACCTCTGTCACCAGATTTCTCAAAATACTCATGTTCTCAGTAAGAATATCAGCAGTGGTCACCTGAGCTGGTGTAGACAGTAGTCCCACTTCAGGCTGGAGGTTTGACTGCTCCTCCAAAGCTCCTTTCCAACAAATACCTGTGTTATTTTAGTCCTTAATTGATAACCAAGGAAATCCTGAGAGACTTCAACAGTTTTTATGCAGCAACGAGCCCTGCAGAAATTCATATACTCCTGTGGTTAACTAATGGCAGTCAGTAACAGCTGAATTGGTGGCCAGGAGACAAGGAGCCATCACTGCAGAGAATCTTGAAATACAATACAAAAGCCTTGCTCTGAGCTAAAACTCCGGTTTCAACAACCCTTATGAACAAGGAAAACCGTTTCCTCCCCCTCCAAAAAATATACACTGAAAGTGAGGGATGAAATTGCTGTACTCTATCTATCTACATTAGATTGCATCCTTATCTGTCTCTCCTCCTCTGTTCCACTTGGGATGCTTTTAGATCTCCTGTCTAAAAAGTTGTAAATGAAAAAGGCATGTTTCATTTCCTCTCCATGATTTAATGATATTTAATTTGCTGTTTCATTCTGGTTCTCCTGCCTTGACTATGTGCAAGCCTCAGCACTGGGTTACAAATAAAGGACATGTCAATTCCTTTAAAAACTATAAGGCTTAAAACAAGTTATGCACTATTAAAATCAAGCGTATTTTTCAAATAACATAAATAAAAGGAATAGATATTTTTTATTGTTGTTTAGACTCGGTATGCATGTTGTGACCCTCCAATTATTTAAATGAGCTAAAATGTATTCTGATAGTTAATTTATCTTTACACTGTGGTGACCAGAGTCCTACATCTCACCTTCGAGGCCAGTGAAGATGGAAATAGGTAATGAATTATTTTTAGAAATCAGCAGTGCTGCGTTCTGGGAATTCCTGCAGTATTTTTCAGAACCAAATTTGTAGGTTTTGAGCACAGATAGGGAAATATGTCATCTGTGTAAATTGCTCTAAATTACCTGCAATTTGTTGGGAGTTGCCATTTCTAAGTACTTATTGCAACTCTAGATATTTGAGGAAGCTTTTGATTATCCTGCACTTGTAAAATGTAATTGGCTATTTCTTAATTGTTGTCCTCTGTGAAGTGTAATTACCTGTAATGTAGAGCTTTTTATATGTCAGTGCCGCAAACAGGAAATCAAGAGTGTCTGATTGAGATAAGTTTGGGGACTCCACCACAACTTGTAATTGCATCAGATGGCCTGTTTGCAGTGGGACTGGTCTCCTGTAAAGTCCTGGAGGCCTTCAAAGAACCTGGAAACCTTAAATACCATCTTCATGTATTGTTGTGCAGAAGTCTGGCTTGTACTTTCCTAAATCTGTCTTCAGAGAGCTGCTGTCTTCTTAGCAAGATAGTGGCATCTCTTTATTCAGTCATATTGCATGAAGTTTTAGGAGGAATAGTCTGATTTAGAATTAATTTCTTAAATGCAGTTAATAAGAGGACATTGCAGAGCTTGCTGATGTTCATGAGTATCTTAGAGAAGTTAGTTAATTAAAGCTTAGCAGCCTGAAGGAAGTTGATAGGGACAGTGGATCCCAGTCTTTGTTGGTTTGTGATGGTACCTGGATGTAGAGAATAGGATTGTACTGAACCTTGATGTACTGCAGACTAAAAGGGTGTCTGATCCCAGTCAGACATCTCTGCTTGGGGAGTTGGTCCTTGTGTCCCATCTGCTGCTTGGCTGCCCTTGACTCAACTGTGCCAGCATTCCTTTAGGACCAGGGCATGTGTGGGAATGTCCTGGATCCTGGAGTGACCTGGGGTTGGAGGCTATGTTAGGTGACCAAGGTCTAAACTCATGCACAGTCATGCTGAAGCTCTTGTCGTCGTCATCTTCCCAAGCTGCATCGGTCCTGGCGGGGACATTAAACGTTATTACTTAATTGAACTTAAATTAGGCTGGGAACTTACTGGGAAATTCTTTGAAGTTCTGGGTGGGTTTTGCGTTTTACAGCAGGAGCAGAACTATCAGACCAGGTATGTTCACCCCTCCTTTATCTCCACCCAGGCTCGGCTGTGTTGACCCAGTGCAGTGCTGGGGAGTGGCACAGGAACACATAACATAGACTGACATGTCCAGTCTGGGGGTCTGCATTCTGTGTGAGGGGTTGCAGAGACACAAAGGGAAATTAAAAAACCTCTCATTGTCCACTGCAGGCCTGGGAGGTGCTGTGCCAAGACAGACTGGTTTATGAACAGCTTCTCTTCCTGGGGTTCCCAGAGTTTTTGTGTGTGTTTTCCTTACATGGAGTCTGTGAGTTTCAATATCCTCCTCACTGTGCCTTTAGAGCATGACTGAGAAGTGAAAGCCACTTGTGTGTGTCCTCCAAGAACTCTTGGCCAATTTTGCCATGCAAAAGCAGCAGCACAAACTTTCTTTGGAGGAACCTCCTAAAAACAAAAACTTAAAATAAAAACTATCTTCTTGCTAAATTAACTGTCTGCAAACACAGAATTATTTAATTTTAGTTTTGATCTTTTGATGGCGACCCGGTGCCGAACAGTTCTCAGGGAAAGCAGTGAGTCAGCTTGCCCAACAGTGACTCTATTGATAGATGGAAGGAGTGGCCCTCAAGTCTGTCTAGTCATCGTTGGTGCTTGGCTGGAGTGCCAGGGGCTCTGAGGGCAGGCTCAAACACCTCTCACCAGCCTTGGGAGATCAAACGCTATGAGTCAGGCCACAGAAAATCATGATAGGGCCCAAACTAATTAAACTTCTTTTTTTTTTTTTTCTTTTTTTTTTTTCTTTTTTTCCAAACCTTGTTTTGGGAGTGGGAAGGAAAGGACACACATGCACTGAGGTGTGTGGGACCTTCCAACTCTTGTGTTCTTGCAAGTTGACTTTTCTTGTGCCTCCCAAGCTGTTCTAATGGAAACTCTGCCTAGTCCCTTCTCTGCTCTGGAGTGAAGGGATCTGTCAACTTT
Source organism: Catharus ustulatus (assembly GCF_009819885.2). Taxonomy (NCBI): domain Eukaryota; kingdom Metazoa; phylum Chordata; class Aves; order Passeriformes; family Turdidae; genus Catharus; species Catharus ustulatus. Next base: position 2,933,350 of record NC_046236.1, on the reverse strand, counting down.
CTCCTCTCTTGATATCCTCTCATTTCTCACCTCTCTTTGTAGGGGGATTGAGGCAGACCTGGGAAATAAACGCTTAGCAGCAGCACACCACTCTTAGGTATCCCAGTTTCCGGTTATTTTTCAATTCAAAATGCACATGAGCCAGAAAATGTTTTAAGAGAGGCTTTAATTATTTCTGTTATTTTTTTGTCATTTTGATGAAGGTGGGAGAGGCAGGAGGTAGCCAGATGGTGAGATGTGCAGCTGTGCTTCAACCCCACCAACACCTTTATCTTGGGTTTTCCCATCTCCTTTCCCAAGACATGGCTTGCTGTCAAATGCGAGGAGCCACATCCATGAAGCGCAGTTTGACTATAAACTTTGACTATACACCAAACCTTGAAGATTATGGATGTGAAGGACCATATCCTACTAATGTCCCAGGTCTTCATGCTAGCACTGCTGTCCCATGCCATTCCTTGAGTTGGTACTGTCCCCTGAGCAAGAGCCTCCAGCTTTACTTTGAGCTATTAAATGCAATGTCACACACTTCAGTACCTCAGGCCATACTGCTCCAAGCTTTCTTCAGGTGCTCTGAACATGTGGTGTTCACCTCCCATCTCCCAGGCACCAGGAGCAGGCCAATTTTCAGCATAACGCACAATCTCAACTATTTTATTGCTTAATTTAGGCCATAAAGTCCCTTTGATGTGTTGTGTAATGCAACGTTCATTCTGAAAAAGTGGGTGGAGTAGCTTTATGGTATTATAAAAATAAATAAAATGCCTGGCAGGATTTTGAAACCACATGGTCATTCCTCCTCTCTCTGCAGATAAGTTGATTGTTGAGAGAGAAATCTTGCTTAATATCTAACTTTGGGTGATTTATTTCTCCAGAGTCCTTTCATCTCCAGTATGTATTGGGTTATCTGTGCCTTCTAATCTGATTGTTTTAAGTGTGATCAAAGAAACCAAGAGAATGCACTTTATTTTCCCACTGTATGAACAGAATGCTGTTTGTACAGTGCATTACATCACCTGTTCCTGCTGCTCCTGAGTCCTGCACCAAATGGCTGTGGTATAAATAGAAAACAGAATGGACTTGTAGGGGGTGATGAAATTTGTTCCACTTGCTGAGTAAAACAGAGTTAACTCAATGAATGCTTTCTTCACGCCCAGCTCTACCTCAGCACACAACAACACGGGTTGAAAATGTTTGGAATAACTTACTCGTGCAGTGTATGGAGCTGGCATTTGGCAGCCTCAAGGAACTGGGGTGAAAATCCATGGGAGATGGCAGGCAGGGAGACTGTCCTGTCGTTGAAATTGCTGGGATTCTTTCCAGGCTATGCAAAGGAAGAGTTTGGCTTTGCATCAGCACCATGGTGGTGTTGTAGCTGCGATGCTCCACGGCCAGGGGCTGTTGGCAAAGGTGGTCGCTGTCCTTGCCCAGGCTTGGTGCTGCAGGATCCCTGCACACATGGAGGGCTTTGCCATCCCAAACAAACCCCTCTGTTGAAAACAGCTTGCTTTTGGAAGGTCTGGAGGAAGCAGAGCACAGGGATCCACCTGGCTGTTGCAAACTGTGCATTTCTGGGGGATAAGCACCAAGGAGAAGCTGTGATTCTCTAGGAGGCCCAGGAGATGCCTCTGATGTTAAGCCTGGAAGCTGCATTTCTCTGCTTGATTGTAAAAATGCCCAATTGAAGAAAGAATATTTCTGATATGTCTTAGTGCTTCACCACCACAGAACCTCAGTTATGTCCATAGAGGACAGCTGTCCTCTCTGCAGCTTTGCCATGTCTCCCCTCGCTAATGTCTCCTGGCCTTTTCAGGGGCACTGAGCAGCATTTTCACTCCAGTTATCTAATTGATTAATGTATTTAACTTGGAACATTTGCTCTCAGCCTGTGTTTGACTTTCAGTTTCTTACTTCTCTTGTAGACCAGGAGGGTAATCTGAGAGCCTGGACATTCTTTGCTAGCTTTTCCAAGCAGTAGCTGTTGGCCTTAAAAAAATTACATTAAAAAAAATAAGTCGTCTCTCCTTACTGACCTTGCCTTGACACACCTACAGGCTCTCATGAAAATCCCACCCTGAGTAAATAGTTCATGTTTTTATTCAGCGGAGAACTGCCATGCATCAAAAGGTCAGGAAAATCATTTGGGAGATAAGGTGTTTTTATCTTAAGTAATTAGTCCTTAATGTTTGGTTGGTTTTTTTCATTTTCTAATTGGACTGGAAGTTGTTCTTGTGCAGTGTGTGGTCACCATAGGAATACTGCACTAAAAAAATGCCTAAAACCTATGCTACACTACCCCATCCTGCCCTGCCACCCTGTTTGCTGGGAAGCAGAAAGCCATGGGCATTTCTGACTTGCCATTCCAGCAGAATGAGCTTGGGACCACTGTTTCCTCATCAGCCTCCTGGTGCTGATCATCTGATACTCATCAAAGTTTTGCCCATCCATCACTGGGCTGCTGGTGGTTTTCTCTGTCTGTAGTCCCCAGGTTGGAGGAGCAGGAAGGAATCAAGGAAAGGACAGAAGCATGGAGTTTTCCCTTTGGATGTTGTCGCAGTGTAGATTAGGCAGGACTAACGTGGACTTCTTGGCCATGGCTGGGTCTCCTCCTTGCTCAGCCATCATACTGTACTGTGGGGAATTACTCTTCTCTGAGCAAACCAAGCCACTCTGCAGTGGCTTTCTAGTGAATTACAGGGAGATGACATTGTTCTTGCAGCAGTGGATGATTGACCAGGTCTTTCCCAGTGTCCCTGCAGGGTGCTGGGCAGTAGGAATGGCTGTGCAGTTACCTGGCCTTGCCCTGCACATGGGTCTGCCACCTCTGGGTGCAGCAGGAGACTGAGCTGCCTCTCTGCAGACTCACCAGCAGCCCTGTGCTCCTCACCTCAAAGTCATACAGCCAAAACCCTTCTCCTGTGTTGTTTGCACAGTGCTGGTGTTTGGAGGCCCCTGCTCACTCAGCTGAGGAGGGGAAATGCTAGGACTTGTATTAGGGTGGGGGATTTTCCACCCCTTGAGGAACAGCATCTTCCTAGGTGATGTTTCAGCTTTCCTTTGGTGTGATTGGATGATGGGCAGGGACATCCCTCAGCAGTGGCTGGGAAGCTCCTGTGGCTCTGAGCTCTTGTGTGTGACAGGGACTGAATTCTGGGCTACACACTGATGATGATGATGAGCTGAGCTCTCTATGGTTTTATTGCTGCTGTTGCAGATCTTAGAGGTGTCTGGTTGGACTCTGCAAGTTGATGGACACAGTCCTGCACTGAAATAAACTATCTGCTTGAATTCACCTGTTGGGGTAACAACCCAAACCCGTGTTGTGCTCCTTCCACAACAGAAATCTATAGTTCAGTGTGAAACACTGCTAGACTTTTTTTTCCCCCAGCTGCCTTATGAAAAAACACCTAACAAACACATCCAGAGGTGTGATTTACAGCTGATGTAATTAATTTGTGTTTGTGGGCCTGGCCCCCTGCAGTCTAGCTGGCAGTTAAGAAGAACAAAAATCTAATCTTAGAGAAGATTAGGAATTCTTTGATAAAGGTTGAGCCAGGGCGATGCTGCCTTATCATTTGTACTGTGTCCTGTGGCAAATCTGTTATTTAAGTTGTTCCTAAACCAGCAGCATCTCTAGTCACCTACCTCTTTTTTTTGCAAAACACAAATCTTCAAAATGGGCATAAAACAAGACTGAGGCAACTCTAGATGCTTGTTACTGCAGGAGTGCCCATCACAGGACAGTCAGAGCCTGAGCCTGCTGTCAGTTCTGAAGTCTGTCCTTCCCAAGCCCTTCTCATCCCTCCCACCCTGGGGTGAGTGAGCAGCACAAATCCTGTGCATTGGAGGAGGACTGGAGAGGAAACAGGCAGGGAGGCAGATGGCACAGGCAGCTCCAAGCAGGGAAGCCTCGGTGTGCTCAGCCCCAGCCTGGCTATAGCAGGATTTGGTCCCAGCACACTTCCAGCCAGCATGTCATGGCAAGTTTCCCCAAACAGCAGTTTCCACTTTTCCTCTTTGGTGTCTATTGTTTTCCTATTTGGGGAACTGGAATCCATGATCATATTGGAAATGTGGTTAGCATCAGCCTCTGAGACAGCAGGGTGGGTTTTTTCATTTCAGATTGGTCTGAGCCTGAGCACATGTTCCTGTGGACAACTCAAGGGCTGCACAGCTCTCCTGTGACCCACACACTTGGGCAATGATGCAGCACTCACTGTCTTCACTGCTGAATGACCATCCCATTCCATCTCAGGAGAACTGCAAAGTGCTAGCTTGGGCTAAATCAGGCAAATTGTCCCTTGATCGCAAAGTGAATTTCTAAAAGGAGGAGGTTGCCCGAGTGCTGATGGTTTACATTTAGACATTTCATGCATCAGGAATAGGTTACATTCTCAATTATTTTGATTTCAATCTAATGTGTTAATAATGTGAGTCTCTGAATGAAAATGTATTTCCAAGTTGCTTTAAGTATTTGCTAGCACAGTAAGTTGAACACATATGTGAAAGAAAGGGCCATCTGATGAACTGCTATTGTTCTCTTAATTCAACCCACCCCATTTGGGCCACTCAGCATGAATGGCTTTGTGTTTGCTAATAAAATCATGCTATGTTCCCTGCAACACATGTTCTGCATGTCCCAACTAGTCAGCAGCAGTAAAACCTTATTTTTATAAGGTTTGTAATGTTACCTTCTCAACTGTGGCTCCTTTTAGATACAACAGTGCTTCCAGGTTTGGTCTTGGAGCACACAGGGATGGCCATAAGCCTGTGTTTCTGGCTCATCTCCCCCCTTTCCCTTGGACCCTCGGGCACTTGCTCCCTGTGTGGCTCATCAGTGAGTGTGTGTACCTCCTCACCTAAAGGGTGCTGTGTCAGCAGCCACTGGAAGAGAAATAGGAGTGTTCTCCTTGGACTGCATCCTCCTCTCCCCAGAATGTTTGGATGAGGCCAGGTTGCTTCTTGGACTGTCTCAGAGAGTGGCTGTGGACTCCACAATCCCTTTTACCTGCTGGGCTTAGGAGACAAAAAGACAATGTGGGAAGTGCTCTGCTGTTGCATGATCCAGGAGAGCTGCAGCCATCCCGACAGTTTCTTTGGGCAGTCCCTAAGACGGGGGGATGAAAAGCAACCTCTGCCTTAGCACAGCATCTCAGAGGGGGCTGCTCTCAGCAGTTGGCTGGCAGTGGTCCTCCACAAGCTATGTCCAAGCTGCAGGGAATCAGTATGCAGAGCAGTTACTCCCTTTCCTTGGCACATTGTTTTTTAAGGACTCTAGGGTAGAGGGGATTAGACCAAGTTCTTAGGGGAGGAGAATAGCCAGCAGGGGATGGCTGGTCATTTTTGTTCCTTTTGTAGCACAAACAATCTCTCCCTTACTACTCATAAGGCTCGTGAGCCTTTGTGATGTTTATTTGGCTCAAAGATTTGGAGACCTCTGGTCTAGATAGCTCTCCAACTGAGAAGGGGAATTTAGGCACTTGTGATAGTGTGGCCAAAGAAATTACAATAAATATTTGGGAGATTTTAGTGTTTGGCATTCATCAAGAATGGTTTAGCAGAACAAAATCTTTAGTGGAAAGGATGGAAGTCCAGCTGAAATGACAAAGATGTGCCTGGGCTGGCGTTGGCACATCTTCCACACTTCAGGGATTAGAAGGAATTGTGTAATAGCAACATAATGATCTGCAGAACTGGCTCATTTAAACTTCAGCTGCTTTTGTTTAGGAGATGGACTTAAAATCTGAAACTGGGTCAAAATCTTTTCTTGCTCTAGAACTAAAATGTTTCAGACTTCTGTTTGAGGAGCCCTCTCCCTTACTGCTCTTCAGCCAGCCCTCCTGGGCTGAATTTCAGCCAGACAAGGTGACCTTGGCCTGCTAGTTCTTGTCACTTGGGAAAATGGTGTTGATCAGGATCGGATTTTCTAGGGTCTGATGACCTCCAACACATCCTGTCCTGCTGATGGAATCATGCTCCTTGGTTCCTGTTTATGACTGATAGAAATGTCTTCTTTCTAAGGTGAGGAGCTGAGCAGGCACCGTTCTGGGGGTATATTCAGTCTCCTGAATTCTTACCATGTTTTCACTGAAGGTCAGTGTGAATTTTACATCAAGCTGTGGATGTATACATAGCCCAGGAAGGTCACTCCTAGAATAAAAACCACTGGCAAATACTGTTCTCTCTTCCCTGGATGTGACAAGGTACCAGCAGCAAAGGTTGGCTGCAGTGTCACTGTGCTGTCACATCATGTCACACAGGAGTCCCACATGGCAGCCACAGATGTGCAGGCTCAGACAGACATTGGTGTCACAAGCTCCTGCATGTTTTGATTAATTCATCTACAGTTTTCATACATGGGTTCAGGGACGGGTACTTTCATCAACTTTGTGATCAAGATGTGTGCCAAGGATATTATGAGTCATATTTCAGACTCACTTGTAGTTTTGGAGAGGGGATTAATGGGGATGTTATAATATTGCTCATTTATGCTATAGGCAGAGCTGGCAGCAATGACTGTAGTCATGGTTGCCCAACATTCCCCATTATATAAAACTTTATTGTAGTTGCTCATATCTTTATCAGACTGTGTTTTTTGGTGTTCTTCCATGCTGAGATTCTGCCTCAGGCTGAATTATTTTGGCAAATTTTAGTAAAAACAGAGGGGGAGGAAATTAGGTTGTTTTGTTCATGTCAGAATCTTACAATTTACTTTACATTGATAACCTTCCAGTTTTCCCACTTTGAAGCAGGGGTTTGGCAAGTGGGTTGCTGGAGGTGGGAGGGATGCTGGCAGCTTGAACTTGTATTTTGCCATCCATGTGAGAATCTATTCAATATGACTGAATTATAAGCTTGTGAAATGGCACAAGCTCTATAGAAGGTGGCTTAAAATTTTGGCAGCCAGACTATATGAAAAGTGTATTTACTGTGATGGTGCTCATGGCTAAGACTTCAGAGACAGGAAACTGCAATTCCTGCTGCTGCTGATCATGGAGCCTTCAGCACTCATTGTTAGGCGAGCCCGCTCTCTTCTCACAACCTCCAGAAAAGGAACTCACCAAAAAAAAAGGCTTTTTGTGCAGTGACAGGGAGGAGATGAAGAGGGGGAGTTCCTCCCACGGTGAGCAGGTGTTGGAAGCTAGCAAGAGACAAATACCCTGGACAGGGTATTGGAACTGGAAAGGGATTTTCCAGTGCCTCCCAGAGGCACCTTTTGGGTGTGTAGCCCAAACTGCCTGTACTTCAGCCTTCCTGCTTTTTTCATACATGGAGTGGGTTGAGCCAGAGGAGCCAACAGAGCAGGTAGGAAGGAAAGTGCACAGGGCATCTGCATTGCCTCTTGTGTCATTGAAAGGCCCTGTAGTAGAAGAGACAGAAGATGCAAGCAGGAAAACAGAGGTTGTGTGCTGGCTTTTGCCAGACCAATGCTGGAGGACAGCTCTTCTCCCTGAGAGAGTCACTGTGTGTGCTTCAGCTTTCCAGCTGCCACTTGAGACCCAGACCAGACTTGCTGGTGTGCTGAGCATGCATCGAGGCAGAAGTCTTTAAAAACACTGAGTGTTAAGCCCAGAGCATTTCAAATTGAGCACCCAGGTCTTGAGAAAGTTGTGACATTTTCAGCATTGCAGTTAGCTTTTTGTGCCTAAGAGAATAATAGTTTTTCCTTCCTCCAGAGCAGCAGCACAAATAAATGCAAGATACACTTGTGGAAATTGCCAAGAGGAATCTCCAGCAAAGTGAGTGCTGCACTCAACATGAGATTTGGGTGATGTAAAAGTACAAAGAGGGGGAAAATAAGGCTATGAATCCATTTATCCTGTGCCCTGAGCAGATGAAGTTCTGCAGAGAGGAGATGGTTAGTGATACATGAACAAAAGCGATGTTTTGAGCAGAAGATACATTTTTTCCTGCTTTTGGGTTGCTTTTCCCTGCTGTCTTAAGAAGAAAACATGTAGAGCAATGATGCATTCCTGTAGTACATTCCTGTACCTGGTCAGTGAAATTCTGAATGTGGCCCATATGCACCAGTAACAGATGGTAGGTTTGTGTCATACAGATGGGCTCCGGTGTTTCACAGCTCTTGTGCTCCAGGCCATACACAGCAAACAGCCTTTCCCTTCATCTGTGAAATTTCATTTCTGGTTATGGCACATGGGATGACTGCAATGTGGCAGTGGGTCAGGTGAGCTCCAGTGCTCTGCTCCTGCTATAGAAGAAGAAAATGGTGTCAGTAACACATCATGTCAGTTGGGGGTGATTGCAGACCCACCCACTGGCATCCAAAATGCAGAATTAAACCACGTTTCACCTCTGGGGCTACAAAAATGTGGCTTTTGCAATGGTCCTATGCTGTATTCAGTGTTTGGGGAGTTGTCAGCTGGAGCATTTGAAGTGTTTGTAAGACCTTCTTTCCATGTAGATTTTCTGCTGAGATCAGTTGTTCAGAGCACTTCAGAGTGTCTCCACACTTTCCCATTTTCACTACTTGTCACTGAGTCTCTGGGGCCTCCTTCCCCTGTTGAGTTTGGTTGGGTGTCAGCAAGTACCTTGTACTCAGAATTTCTGGAGGGATTAAAATGTCATCAATGGAGCACACAGAGTTTGCACATCTAGCCTTGTGTCTTTAAGAAACTGAGGTAAAAACCAAATACAGTCATCTTTTATCTGAACTGTGGTTAATTTGATCAGAACAAAAAGAACATTGCTTGCATTGTCACTTATTCTTCCTATGTGTCAACTGTTAATTGTATAAACTGTTAACTGTTAGTTGTATAAAGATAAATAGGAATGGAGCAAGGCTTCAAACAGCTCTGTTATAGCACTTGGAGTGGACATGGTACTTCAGATATATACACCACAATAATGCATCCCAGATGAAAAGATACTGTGGAATTTGTGCAGTAAAGGTAGAAGTTCATATATCTGCCTGTTCCAATGGATGAGAACCAAACCAGAAAAAAATCTTGACGGCAAAAATAACAACAAACCCCAGCACAGTTCTTGAAGTCAAGTTTCACTTGCTGTGAATTGCTCACAGGAAAAACAAGCACAGAATTTGCCCAAGCAGTGGCCAAACCTCATAAGGGGATGGACCACAAGAATCAACCTCCCGAACACTTAAAGGTGTTTCACCTCCCCCAGGTCTGGAGTTTAGCTGGACCCTTTGGTATTGCTCTGTCCCAGGAATGACCTTGTGAGCTCCTGTGCAATTTGCCTATGAGCAAATTGGCAATTTGTCAATTCTTGTTTTAATTTTTCCCCCCGCCGCCTCTTTCAGCTGATTTTCTCTACATTTTAATACACGCTTCAATGAGATGAACTGGTTCTTACACCTTGGATTATTTCGAATCCCTCTGGAGATGTGTCATCCTCAGCAGCAGAGCATTCCCAGCACACAACCTTGGAATTACAGTCAAGGAATTCCCAGTAAACAGGGATCACTGACCCACCTGCCCTGGCTCCTTTTGGATGTTGGTCTCCATCTTTCTCACTGCTCTGAAATTCTTTGCTCTTGGTTTGCCAGTCAGACACCAAATTTAGATCCATTTGTAAAAGAGCAGCCATGAGAAATGGGAAACTGAATCTACTGACTTCATTCTTCTTTTTAAATATGACTTTGTGTGACCTTGATGCAGCGATTGATGGTTTGGCTTCCAGGTCTGGATGGAGATGCAAGGTTTGGTGACTGTCCCAAAACTAGGACTGTGAAAGAATACTTCATGCTCACCATCTAAGGAAAAGTTACTTTAATCTTTGTTTGAAAGAAGGGCTGTTTGTAGCAGCTTCACAAGACTGTCTTCCCTCTGTATGCCTATTTTCCAGGGACAACAGCAAGTTCTTGCCTGCTAGTCTGTTAAACTCTTAAAAAAGAAATAAAATAAGTATCTCTAGAAAAGGAAATACCCTTTTTAACAGCAGCGTCTGTCTCCCTTAGACACAGTTTCTGTGTTTTACATTCCTTTTGGTGGTTGTTATTACAGTTCTTCTGAGGATTTGTCATTGCTGTCAACCTCTAATAGACCTTGTCAGAGGGACAACATAACTCAGTCCACTCTCCTCTTGCCCCAGCCCCTGCATTATATTGGCCAGGTCGTCTTGAGCTGTGAAGGGAAAGTCAGATTACGAGCTCCCAGTAGAGACCAGGAGACTGAGTTAGGATTTATACTTTTGTTGTGAGGCTGACATCTCTTTGGAGCTGAGCAATAAATAATACAGCAAGTTTAAAAGCTTTTTGCAGCTTGCCAGTATGTTGTTGTTGATACAGCCTGCCGTTTGTTAACATGATCCAACAAGTATCCTTTAATGACCCTGTTTGGGGAGCCTGGGAGACTCCAGTGCTCTGCTAGAGAAGCTCCTTTTCGTGGTGCTGTACTTCTGAGACCTACTTATCTCTTATGGTTGCAGACAGCTGATGCTTATGAACTCTTGCTCATTATAAAGTACTGATTGGAGGCAGAAGCCTTCTGCAGGGGTACTTCTTTTCTGTCCCAATCTAATGGTCTCTTGACTTTAAACTTGAATGTGTTCCCTAGAGGGAAGTAAAGTTAAATAAGACTTTGCAGGAATTATTAATGCGAAGGTATGAAACATCTTTGTGAAGGTCTTTTGCTAGACTGAGTTGTTTTTTCATGTGCTGCCAATATCTGATCCCACTTCTTGACCTTTAATATATACTGAGAGAGAAGATTAGGATGTTTCTAATCAGCTGAATCTCCCCTTTGGGAGCGCTATTAAATCTTGACTCTCAGCTTTATCTCTGCCAGGTCTTGCCAGCCCTCCATGGTTTTGGTTTTGTTAACAGCTGAGGTCAGAGTTCATTCACCTCAAAGGTTCTTGTTCAATGGAGGAAGTTTCTTGGATCATTTCTGTAGGACTTGAGACACCAGCGAGCAACTCTGCTTGGAGGCAGACCCCTTCTCTTCATGTGTCTTGTGAGCCAGACCTTAATCAGTGAAATAAAGGCTTTTATTTTGTGCTGAATTACTGCTAATTCTGCCCACCTCATCATTAGTAGGGCTTCGGCAAAGGTCTTCGTGAGCAAAGCTGAGTGGTTTTGAGGTGCTAAGTTAGGTGCCTCGTAGGCATTCAAAATATTACCTCAGCTGGTTTCTTCTTCCATCCAAATTTGTAATTTCATTAAAATTCCAAGTTTGTTGGCAATGAATTGGTAACGAGTATTGAGTTTCATACCATTGTTTTGAGGGGAATTCAAGTGAGGCTAGCAAGTCTGTGGTTGTGCAGCTCAGCTTATGTTACATGGCCCAGTGGTACAGGCAAGCAGTTTAATGTCAAAGCTGCAAGTAGTCTTTGTAAAACAGAGCCCCCCTGAGCTGCATATCTTCATTTCAGTCATCTGTTGTGATTGAAGTATTGGGAAATTTATCCCTGAAAGCAGTACAACAGTGGATTACAGTGCTGGGGTTGATGCCCTTCTGATAAACTTCGGTGTCCAAGGAAGGACTGAGCATCCGTGGTCTTATTTAGCCCTTGGATTCCAGTGGCTCCCATTCCCCAATGTGGTCCATGTACCTTGGGGATGTCCCTGCCCTGGCCTACGTTTTTGAACACTCCAGAGCCTCAGTAGGTATGTAGGAAGGCAGGGAATGATCTGGAGTAATTGGCCAAAGTTGGATGCTTTGTTTCCATCCAAAAACTTACTCATTCTACAGGCCTTGGTCTTAAGTTACTGAATTTGCAGAGAAATCTGCTCATAATTTCTTTCTTGTAAGCCCTTTCTTGTTGAACAGAAATTTTGGCAAAGAGAGTCAAGTCACTGGAGAATCCCCAGTTCTGCCTGGTTATACCAGGCCTCCTCAGATCTTTCCTTGGAACAAGCAGGCAAGAGGAAATACTTTCCATTTCAGAGAAGCATGGACAAACAATGTTGCTTCAGACAGAGAAGAAAAGTGGCAGACGGAGTTACAGTGCTGAATCCTGCTGGCCAAAAGCATGCTCTTGCCTTTATTCAGTCATTCCTGGAACACAGTGTTCTTATTGTATTCCTCCTCACCCCGCTCAGTGCCTCTCCTCGGGCTCAGGGCTCGGAGATGCCCCAACCACGGTGCTGGCAGGTTTGGGGGAGTTAAAAAAAGCATCAAACACATAACATCTCAGCCATGGAACCTCTCCCTCCTTGCCTGACGTTGGGAAAGCGTGTGTTCTGAAAACCTGGATCCCGTTAGAAACGTTCCTGCTGTCTGGAAAACAAAGCACTCGCTTGCCTGGTTTAGTCATTAAGTAAATTTGTGGTTTGGTTGAGACAAAAAATAATGAAGAAAAGCTGTTGAAATCCTGGGATTAATTTGATAGTTTGCAGGCAGTGGTGTTTTTAAGTGGAGCTGCTGCCTTCTTTATGTTGTGAGCAGACCCAGGTACAAACCTGGGCTTCCCTCTTTCCCTGTGCCTCAGAGCCAGGCATTTGGAAGTAATTTGTTCCACGAAGGCTCTTGGTGTGGGTGAGGGGGTTGCTCCAGGCCGGGAGCCGCCGTGCGTGGGTGTCGGAATGCCGGGACACGCTTTGGGCTGCCTGTTCCATCTGAGAGGGCTGCAGGCAGGGACGGGTGGTCACTGCCTTGGCATGGCCTAAAAGGCTCTGAGCCATCAGGAGTTTGGCTGCTGTTATTCCAACTGTGACATGGTGGCCCCTTCTGGGAAGAGCTGTTTCCTCTGGACCTCCTTTGCATCTCCCGGCTGCCCCGCCTGCCTTCCCAGGGAAGCAAAACCTGAAAGCAGAGAGGCCCATGCAAAGATCCCCACAGCACTTTGCAAAGTGTTTCCCCTCTCCACCAGCCCCAATTTACCTGGGACAGTCCCCAAGGAAAGCAGAGAGCAGGGAGCTGGCACTGAAATGCTGTCTGAAATGCCTGCTCTGTGTGTTCATCCACTTAACCGCACATATGTATGTATATATATGAAATCACTTGTATTAAACATAGATGTCATTTCAGTCTGAGGAGCCAATTAGCAGAGTGGAGAACTCTTGCCAATCAGCCTCTTGCTGAATTTTCCCCAGCTCTCAGTTTAAGCAGGGGAAAGAAGACTGCATTATCAGCCCTCTCTACCTGTGTCCGTGCTGGCCCCAGGGAGAGCACATTTGGAGGGTCAAAAAATCAGGATGAGGACTCAGGTCCCACTTGTTTCAGGGGTTAACGTGTGGATGTTCAGCACATCCCTTCATGAGCTTGATTCTGTCCCTTCCAATAAAATATTAACAGTTCTCCTGTAATGTATTGTCTGGCAGAGGCCAGGACGTGGGGGTGAGTGTGGCTCATGGATGGTAGCAGTGTACCCTGGATATCCAAAATGCACACACACTGCTAGGTTTGCCCTTCTTTTGTAGCTTCTTAAGTCACTACAGCAGCTTTTGGAAGGCTGATGCAGCCTGGCTGCTCTAAAGCAGTGAGGCTTTTGTTCAGTTGCAATTAATGCAGTCAGATATCCTGTATATTTTATAGAAAATGTCCCTAATATTGTCAGCCTTTCATGATGGGTAAGGATTCATATGAATCATGTCATCATTTTAAAAACCAAACAAAACTACTATGCTGTGGTATAAACTCAGGCTAATATATTGAAATTAATCTAGGCAGATACCTGTTATTGTTAGATATGGAACAGAATGTTCTGCAACATTTGCTTTATTTCAGGAAGATAATCCAATTGTCCTGTTAACTGTTGTGCAGCCATTGTGCTGCCCCCCCTTTTTTATTTTATTTTAAATAATTACTCTAGAGAAGACATGCATTGTTTTTAGGAAGGTGTTGCTTTAATTGTTTTTCAGACTCAGATTTTTGCAGTTTTGATTTTAAATCTGTAACTAGAGGACAAAATCCTGTATTACACTGGGGTGATGAGTGAGCACAGCCTCGCCTCCATTGGGAAGGAGGAGCTGGGAGGGCTGGTTTGGAGATGCACAGTCAGATGAAATCTTGAGGGACTTGTTCTGCAGTTTCCTTGGAACACAGTGGTTTCATCCTGTTGTCTGAAAGTCTTTCCTAAGAAGGGTAGGGTGGCGATAGGGCAGTACAGCCACAATATTTAGCCTATCTAGTCCTTATTTGCCTCCTAAGGCAAACATTTGATTTCCTGTATTTCAGCTTCCTTCCTAGATTTTCTCCCCCACTTTGCTGTATCCTATGATCTAAATTACTGGTTGCAATTAATGCATCCTCTGTACATTAATCCTGCCTGAGAAGTAGCATGTCTTTGGTAAATGCAAAGGAGTTAGAAACTGGAAACTCAGTCTGGTAAATCTTGGATTTAGCTTTTGTAACTGTGCTTTAATACTTCACAATAATTACTGAAGCTCCCCATAAAATAATCTCCATGTAGTCCTAAAATGGAATTGAATGCCTTAGAAGAAAAGAGAAGAAGAGCCCTTATCTGTACTTTTAGTTACATTTTTATTTATTTTCCTTCTTCCTCTGGTGTGGGAGGATGAATACGCAGGAAAGAAGATACAGATTTGCAAAGGCAAGGAGTGCTAAAGAGCGTCGTTTTTTTCATCAGCTTTTAAAAGCCAGACTGTAATCATAAATTCCCTGATAGCTGGAGCATGCAGAAGTCGTCTTTAAGCCTACAAGTGACAGGCTGCTGTTGCTTTTCAAACTTCAGATTTCATTTTTTTGTAAGACACAACTTTGATCTGGTTCCTTTGTAATGCTCTGCAGAGCGCTGGGGCCGCTGCGCTCGCCGGCTGCAGAGCTGGAAGTGAACTTTCTTGGCAAGAGCCATCTGGAGACCTCAAAGAACAGATTAACTTGTCCAGAATTGATGTGATCTTTGAAGAAGCTGCCCTTGCCTGGAACACATGTGATTAGCTTGACATTGGCAGTGATAAAGTTGAGATGCACAGCAGCATCTGAGTACCAGAGTAATTGTAAAGAGTGTTAAATGGAGCAGCCCCAACAATCTGCAATCAGATTATCAGGTAAATCCCCAATTTTAACCTCTTGAGCCGACTTTGCATCTTTAGCACAGATCAAATCCAGTCAGGAGTGAAGGTTTTCAGCTTTGCATCTTCCTAGACTTTTTGTTCTTAGCTCCAAAACACTCCCATGATGATGGTTTGGGAAAAGCTGTATGATACAACTTCTGTGATAGTAGTTGGTCCATCGGATTGGAAGTAGACTTTTCTGTTCAGGTGGTGGATTAATGAAGTCTCGTAAGTCAGAGTCTGTGGTGGATGCTGTTGTAATCCCTTGTTTAAAGGTGACCCTGCTGCTGGGACACTTGTCAGCACGTGCTATTTAGACATGCTGAAGGGATTTGCTTTGGCTCATACATCATAAATCAACATGTGCAGCTTTTAATTTGATTGACTGGTTGTGTTATTGAAATGTGGAACTGCGTGAAGGATATGACAGTCACCTGCTTGTTGGTAGATGTAAGTTTTGGAAGTAAGTGGCCAGCTGGAGACTCAGCAGCCTGTAATTCTAGAAGGACTTTTTGTTTCTTGGATGGAAATAAGTCACTTTTCTAATGATTTTTTTTCCACACTGAATAAATGGAACATGTCAAAATAATGAGCTGGAAGGATGTCTCAGCATTAGACTGCATCCTCCCAATCAAGAATGCAAAATGACCAGAGGTACCAAATAGGAGTAATGCTTAGTGCTGGTTTCCTAGAAATAGTCATCTTCAGAAACACAGGACTACAAAAGCTTGAACTAATTTTTCAGAAGCTGGTGTGAAAAAGCAGGGTGGGAGCACAGAATGAGTAGTTGCGTCCCATTGAGTTGTAGCCCCAGTCTGTGGTCTCAGGGCACCATCCCCCCACAAACACCACCCATCAGAAGAGGAAAGGAGCAGTTGTGTCCTGCTGTGGGGTTGCTCACTGCAGTGCAGGAGGGAGGGCATCTCAGCTTCTCCACCTGCCATCAGCTGTGGTGAGACATCTGGAGTTTCTGCAGAGCCCATTTTGGGATGTTCTTCTGTGGGATTTGCCAACATCCCCAGAACTCCTGCATCTCAGAACTTCCCAAGGTGAGTCATGAAGTTCAGGTGGTTATCAGCTGCCTCATGGCATCTGAAAAATGGAATTTCTACCATGCTAAAAATGAGCTGCTCACCAAAACTGCAGTGACCAAAGGTTCAGACTGTGGCATGGGAGGAAAACTTCTGCAAGAGCTGTTCAGGGAGAATGCATTGGAGTTTTGTGGTTGTCAGCTTCGTGAGTCTTTTCTCTCTTGGATTTGCTAATACTGTGTCTCAAACAGCTGCTTCCTTGGTAGTGCAGGGGTTTGGAGGAGCTTCCCATGCCACCAGGGATTCTGGAGTTTCCAGGGCAGGGAAGTAGGGCACCCTTGCAAGAGGAGGCCTGCCTGGATTCTATCATAGCTTCAATTCTTTTGAGGGAAATTTTTTTCTTCCAGAAAATATCAGTGCCATAAAAATTTAGTGCTGGAGCTGGAGAAGGTGGTAGCAATGAAAACTGATGGATTGATCAGCTTCCCTGTTAAACTGGAAGCTGTTCCAGCCATGCTGGAGTTGCTAGTAGGCTTGGGAAGACCATGTCTCTCAGACCTGCCAGTAGAGTGTTGTGCAACTTATTCCCTCCAGTGGAAATTTAAATTCTACAGAAATTAGTTGCCTAGAGGCCTTTCGTATTCAAGGAAGTTTTCTTCTTGCCTTAGTGGGTTTTTTTCCCATGCTTGATGAAGAACATCAGTGAAGGAGGTACATAACTGGTGAGAACCGAAGGGAGTGCCACTCAGATTTGGCTTTGGAGGCAGGATGGGTGAGCTCTTCCTCCCACTGCGGGTGCTGAAGGTGATGCAATGTTTCCCCAGAGCACACCAGCCCTGGGATTTTTGCATAGAGCAGAGTAACATGCTTGGCAAAGCTTAGGGACTTTGCATCTTTGATTTAAAATTGAAATAGCCATGGGGGGAAGTTGTGTGAGTGAGACTGGGGTTCCCAGGCTGGAAGGAAAAGGATGCCCTTAGGGTCTCAGGATGCAATGAGAACTCCACACAGAGCAAGGGTACCGAAGAGGATCTCACCTCTCTGCTCACTTACATTGAAACTCCAAGATTCGATAGTGCTGATGTCCCAGATGCTGGGTGCTTGATCAGAGGAGTGAGAGATCTGAGGATGGATGGGATGCAGCCAAGACAACATGCAAAATAAACCCAGAACAGGTAGAAGGAAGCATTAAGGAAATTCTGGCTTTTTTTCTACAGCAGTTTAGGCCCTTGTCAGCATTACCAGAATGTGCAGTGATCAGCAGAGGGCTTTATGCAAAGGAAAGGCAGCTGGTCAGGCTGACTTACTCGGGTCGCTGTGATCTCTGTTATAATTGTTCCCTATGTGATTATTTTGAGGGTTGAGCAACTGAGAGCTGCAGAAGAGACATGCAGCTTTATTTCTGCAATGTGCGAAATGTTCTGTGTTCGTTTCAAAAACGCTCATTGCTCTTTCTGTCTTAAAAAATGAAATAAAATTCTGGAAGGCTGCAGGAATTTTTGTGAAGTCTAACTTTAAATGTTCACCTTTCCTTTTATCACCCTTATCAGTGCATAGAGCTCAGTATGTGAGGTTTTTAGCTGACATTTCAAATCGCTCTGAGGGTGCCTGAATCCCTTTTAAAGCAGCCTCCCCTCCCAGATCAGAAGTGACCAGGTTTTTTTGTTAGACTCCATGTTCCTTTAATGTTTTCCTCCTAATAGATGTTGAAAGCGTTCTTCAGAGGCACGGCACAAAACATTCAAATAGTGATACGAGCCAGCTGAAGAGAGTTGTCAGGGAGAGAGAACATTAGGAGAAGGATTGAATACAGATGGATTCCTCAAAAGTAATGTAACCTGTTATGATTGCTTTGAAATCCTATACCCTTTCCTTCTCCTTACGCTTACCAAAAGTTTACATTTGCATTGATGTATTAGAGGCAGAGCTAAAATGGAAGTAATCCCTGCTGTATACATGCTTAAGTGTGTAATTTTAGCTAAATACAGCAGTTGTGACCAAACCTGCATCCTCAGTGAGAAGACCACAGCCAGGGAGTGTTGTGGAACAGCCCAGCCATCCCAACTCCTCCAGAGGTGCCAGGACCCATCTGCTCACTCTTGGCTCTTCAGCCATCACAATTCCACACCCAGCAACCTCTTCAGGTGCTCTCTGCTGCTCTGTCTTTATGTCAACAGATACAAGGGAGAAATGGATTGCCCTGTGCATTTTATTCTATATATCTGAGTGTTTTCTTAGTATACTGCTAGAAAAATCCATGTCTCTTCCAGAGAGTCCTGGCAAAAGGTCCACTAGAAGTTGGTGCTATATTTTAATTGGGTTGTCCAAAAATCATCCTTCTCTTTGCCCTCAGGGAAGGCCTGAGCTATCCATCATTCCTGCCTCAATTTAAGAGGCTGTCTCAGCCTCCATCACACCACTGTCATGTTAGATTTGACAGGAGGGTTGCAGTGCACAGCGCTCGTTTAATGTTCAGAACTGACCGTTCTGCAGAGGGAGACAGCTGAAGGGGGATGGTAAGGTTTTCACTTATTATCCCTTGCTTTTTAGGGTGAACTTGTTCAAATTATTTCCAGTACTTGCCCTAGAAAGCTGTTCTGAAGTCTGATGGAATATAGAAATGAGTTTGCTCCAGTGCACATCTGCAGCGACTGATAGAAAGTTTGCGTGCTAGAAGGTGTCTGTGGTGACTCACCATCCTCAGGCATCCCTGTGCTCATCCCCAACTGACTCTGTATTGTACCCAAGCATGGAGAAACAAGGCTCCTTTCTCTCAAACAGCCATGAAAAGCCTCAGCTGCCTCATTGTTGAATGCTCTTTGCACCATTCTGCAGCTGTGCCAATAAGCTTTATCATCCAAGGAGAAACAGCTTGGAGTTTTGGTTGGTTTGTGGCACATGAGAGAGTTTTCTCTTTCTGAGAGTAGGAGAGTGATTTGTTTCTAACTTTCCATAATGGACCTGAAGCAATATGATTATTCCTAGTGACCAGTGAATATCCATGACCACTTGAATTACAAGGAAGATAGGTTGTATGCCTGAGGATCCAAAGGGCAGGTGAACAGGAGCTGGATGAGCAATGCATTAGCTGAAGGCTGTAACCCTGTCCAGTTCAGATTTTAAAATACTTTGGTGATGCTTCCATCCTGGTACACAGTGCATCATATTTTACATAACAGCATCCAAAAACCTCTGCCTTAAATGGGCTCTCTGCCAGTCCCAGTACCTGTCCTGCATTTATACACCATACAGATTCACACAGACTGCCAGCTTTACCCTTTGCTGGTGTCTTCCTCACCTCTGGGCCCTCCCTCTGTGTGTTTCTCATGGGTTTCCTTGCCTTGTCTAAATGCGTTGGGGCAGGAGTTGCTTTCTGTTGTCTGTAAGACTTTTAACCACTGCAGTAGAACCAGAATCACTTTTCTTGGCAGAACAGGAAAGTGCACGTGTTGCATGATGTGCCCTCCATGGAGATGTTTGCACAGGGCCCGTTGCAAATCACATCCACCAGGTACCGATTACTGAGCTACTAAATAAAGTACTAATGATGCTGGGTGAGCTCTGTGATCTGAACTATAACAGGACTGATTTTCAGAGCTTGGAAAATCCAGGAATTCATCAATGTCAAGATATCTTAAAAATGCTGCTCTTCATGCAGAGGAGCAGGCAGGGAGAGCAGGGGATTAAGTGCTCTTTGGTTTATGTGAACATTTCAGCTTGTTCCTACTTCTGGCACATTACAAAATGACTTGCAGGAGGTCAAGATGCCTGCATGGCCTGTCTGTCCTGCAGGGTGGCAGAGCTGGAGACACGTTGCCAGTAGTGGCTTTTCTGTGCTGGTGGCAGAGTCAGCATGAAGGAATTCGTATCTGCTTGGTTCACAGACCGCTTTACCATCAGGTCTCTTCCTGAGCAATGAATTCATTTTCCAGGTTAGCTCCTGCAGGCAGCCTCCATTCCTTTTGCTAAAGAGAAGGAGGCTGGCCTGTGTGTATGCTTGAATAACAAGGCATGGATTGTGTACAAACCAGCCTTCATAGGTCCCTGAGCAGACTGTCTGCTGGAAAAGCTGGTGTGATTAGGTGTGATTAATGTGATTAGGTGGTCCTTCCTGGTGGAATTTGCAAGTGTCCAGTGTACCTCAGTGCAACACTGGAGGTCAGTTTTAGGTACTGTGCTATGAGCAACAGCTGTTTCTTGCTTCATCTCCTTCCCTCTGCAAACACTTTGGAATAAAGAGGGATGTTAAAGTAAGCATAGAATGGGTGAGCTCTTCCTGTTGGAAGAGCAGAAGCCTATTTTGACTTAGAAAAATGCTGTTGTACTGTCTTGGTGTTGCTTTTAGCTGCTCATAGAATGACAATGCTAAGCAGCTACCCCATGCACTCCATAAACCCTGATGGAAACAGGGTTCTTCCATACAGTCTCATTCCCTTCCTTATCACTAACAGTACCATCTACATTACTCCATTAATTCCTTTTTTTCTTCCAGTTATGACTCAAATTCTTCATGGTTGTGTCAGTGCAACTTAGTGTGAACACAGCTTATTCTGTAGCTCCCATTGAGGCTGGGGCTCCAGGAGTCCTGCCTGGTGATGCAGAGCATGCTCAAGGTTGTGTCCTTCTAACTTGACTCTCATTTTTCTCTCACAGGCATGGGTCGTGGAGAGAACCTGTTAACCCCTACTATGTCAACACGGGCTATGCTTTGGCACCAGCCACCAGCGCCAACGACAGCGAGCAGCAGAGCATGTCCAGCGACGCCGACACCATGTCACTGACAGACAGCAGCGTGTAAGTGACTCCAGCCTGGGGCACAGCCCCCTGTGTCCTCAGCACTGCTGCTCTTGGGTTGTTCTGGGAGAGAGGCTTGCCCACTGCAGGGGCTGGGGGAAATGTCTGAACAGACCATGGTCAAGATGATTCTCACTTTCTTTTCGGTTACTGTGTCACTGTGCAGGCTACTCAGCCTTGCCAGTCTTGTGAACATTTGCAGCATAAAATACTTTTGAGTGATCTAAAATAAATGGTGTTTGGTAGGAGTTTCTGCAATGTTTCTTAAGCCAGGTGTAAGAATTGGTAATGCTGGATGACTTTGTAGTAACTGATTTGAGATACATTTATCTTCTGAATGTTAAGACAGAGCCTTGTACTTACCTGGGTATTTCTCTTGAGATTTTGTGCTGCCTAATTCTCAGAATCACAGAATGGGTCAGGTTGGAAGAGATCACAGTTGGTTATCTGGTCCAACCTCCCTGCTCAAGCAGGGTCATCCTAGAGCAGATTTCACAGAATTGTCTCCAGATGGTTCTAAAATACCTCCAGTGAGGGAGACTCCAGTCTGGGCAGTCTGTTCCAATGCTCAGTCACTGCAGAAGGAAGAAGTTCTTCCTCATGTTCCTGGGCATCAGATTCTGCCCATTGCCTCCTGTCCTGTTGCTGAGCACCACAGAGCAGAGCCTGGTCCATCTCCTGAAACCTCCCTGCAGATAATGGCCATTGATGAGGTCCCTTCTCAGCCATCTCTTCCTGAGGCTAAACAGGCCCAGTTCCTTCAGCCTGTCCTCCTAAGACATGCTCCAGTCCCTTTGTTGCCCTCCTCTGGACTCACTCCAGGAGCTCTGTGTCTCTCTTGTCCTTAGCAGCTCAGAACGGGACACAGCACAGTAGAGGGAGTAACATGTCCCTCTGTCATGGCTCTGCAGTAGGATTGGTGACTGACCAGTTCTAGTTTGTCTGCTGACCACTGCACTTTAACACAACTTGTGCTGATAAGCCCCAGGCAAATATGTTTTCCTTTTCCGTCTTTCATGACAGCACCCTGTATCTCACCCACAAGATTCCTTCCTTAAAGATGGTCTGCAAAGAATGAAAAAAGGGTTTATGAGATTTTGTTGTGACTACATCTCTGTGATAGAAAAGAAAGGATTCAAGGGAAAATATTCACTGTTTGGTCTGGTTTTTAGTAGTGCAAATGCGAAGTGTCTTTCTGTAGAGTAGAAACTCTCTGATTTTTCAGGCGAGAGATAACAGGTTTACAGAATTAGGAGATGATTTTATTAATGGCAGTGCTGTAAACACAGAGTCCTCCAAGAGGCTCGTTTAGTTTCACTGTGAGTGTCAGGAGCTGTCAGACCTTGTTGGAGAAACTTTCCAGGCTGTGCCATGGATGCTGTTAATGGGTGCTGCCACAGTTCCCCAACTGCCCAGAGTTCATACAGTGACACAGGGAGTGTGCAACGTGGCCAGGGGGTTTCTGTGTCTGTGGGGTCGCCCTGCCTGAGCCAGTAGCTTGCTTATCTGGCTCCAGAGAGGCTTGGGGCCATGTAGGAGCAGCTGTGAGTCCATTCTGCACCCTGACACCAGCTCCTCACAGATTATGCACCTCATGTTGTAAAACAGGAGGCAGACTGGCCAAAGGGGCCTGGGAGGAGGAGGAGGATGCCCCCAGGACAGAACCCTGTAGAGGACCACTAATT
The DNA here is from genome assembly GCF_009819885.2 of Catharus ustulatus. Lineage (NCBI taxonomy): Eukaryota > Metazoa > Chordata > Aves > Passeriformes > Turdidae > Catharus > Catharus ustulatus. The sequence goes on along the minus strand of NC_046236.1, from coordinate 2,910,902 downwards.
AAAGGCTCCATTTGATACAAATCCAGCTGCTCTGCCACATCCTTCTGCAATTCTTCATATTCATCAATTTATTTGGAGGAGTGCTCTGAAGCTAGCAGGAGCCATGTAACTTCTTGTTATCAGGAGAGACAGATATAAGAACTCTTCAAAATTAATTAGCTTTTAACACTCCTCTCCCACTGGTCCAGCAGCCTCATGGGGCTACACTGATGGTTATACCTGTGATAAGTAGTGATCATTTATGCCAGAGTTCTTCACTCTCCTAATTTTTATTTCACTAGGCACGGTTTGTTTTTTTCCCAGGCAGAATAATTTCTTACTGGCCATTCTATGCTCCTTTTTCCTTTAGGCATTTTATCCCTCCTATGCCTACCATAGGCTGATTCTAGGACTTTAATTACCACCAACATGTGCACTGCCTTCTGCTAATAACTAACTCAGTCCTAGTGGTTCATTTTAAGTGAGTTTTGAACTTCATAAGGGTGAACCTTTCTTTCTATGCCTCTCAAACTGGATGCATGCAGAATCAAAAATTGGGATTCTGGATGTACAGCCCTGACCTGTGGCTTACACAGACTCTGTTTTCAACACTTGCTCTTCATTACATGCTTTAAAACTCCAGCACCAGATTTTACTTGGATTCTACATGGCACTGCTGAACCTATCTGCCTTCCGAGTTTCAAAGGAATTTTTGCAGAATTGCTCAAGGCAGCAAAAATGAAGAACAACCAGATGAAGTTAAAGAAGGGACTCCTGCTGCTTGACAAGACTTACATGTCTCAGTGCTTTGAATTTAGGCCTCCTCTGAGGAAAATGGCAATAAAAGCCTCGTTTGCTGATGAGCGAGGTTCTTCCCTCTGTGTGCTGTTTACACACAGCAGTCATGCTCAATAATGAAGAAATCTGGCTTCTGCTCCAAGGCAGCACATGAACGAGGTGTGATCCAAGGCACAAACCTCCATCAGACCCTCTATCAGAGAAAAATGTGTCTGGACAATTGGGATGCAAACACTGGCTAACTGAGGAATGCCAATAAACCAGGAGAGCAAAGATGTTCAGTGCTGGCCAGCTCAGGCCAGTGGAGAAGGCAGGCATTTGCTGCACCAGTTCCCTTCCAAGCTTTGATGTTGGATTGATCCCAGCAACATGGGGTTTGGAAGTGGCTCCATGCAGAGCCTCTAGCCAAGTCCTGAGCGATGCTCTGCCTGTCTCAGCTCTTGAGCAGGGACGATTTTTTGGGAGCAGCCAGCTCACCAAACAGATTGTAAAACTGTGATGTTACAAGCACACTTACGTAAAAGGGCAGCTTTCAACAGGATGTCTTTCCAAGCACTGTTAAATATTATTGTAATGGGTTGAATTTATATAATGAGTATGTTATCAGTCCCTGTTGTTGGAGTAGTTTGCTTTTTGAGTGGCTCAAAAAACATTGGTCTTAAATGCCTGCACTCTGCTGATTATTTTTCAGTCTTCCTGTGTCATAGGAATTCCTCTGCCCTTGCAGGCAAAACAGCTCTGGTCCTCTCTGCTGAAACCTGTTTTTATAATCAGCAGGGCAGCTGTGTTGTTTTAGCTGGTTTGTGTGGAGGCAAGGTCTGGGGAGGACACGGTGAGAGGCTCTGGCGAGCGCTGGCCCGGCAGTGCCGCGGCCACAGGTGGGGCCGAGTCTCTCACCGCTGATGTTCAGTGCAGGGTCACTGGTAAGTCAGGGATTTGAGGCTCTGCCTGCCCCGTGGGCTGCTCAGAGCCTGCCCCAGACTCGCAGCAGCATTTCCAGCGTAGTCCTAGACTGCTCTCACTGTCTCAGATAACCCTTCTTGGGGATAGCATCTTCCCAAGAGGAGGAAGTGAGTCTGTGGGTGGGAGGGGTTGTCACAACAGAGATGCTTGAGGCAAGTTAAGGCAACTGTAGGTAGGAGGCAGCAGCTGAAACCATTGAATCTCCATGTGATCTTCCAATTCGGCTGCAGAAACACATTAGGTCTATATCTATCCTGATTTCTTCAAGAGCTTACATGGTAAACAGGAGGTAATGTCTCCTCTTTAGCCCAGTGTTGTGCTCCAGCTGAACAATGCTGCTTCCTCTGTGTCTTATTCTTATCAGGTGTCCTGGCTTATCTTAGTTGGGAGACAGCTTTGCCTTCCCCCAGGCACTTGGGAAGCCCTTGGTGCCCCTGGGCTTGGCCAGAAGGATGCTACTTCTTTCCCAATTCCAGTCAAACCTGCTCCAGAGGAGGGATGGCCAATCCCCCAAACAAAGGGATTTAGAACAGTGGTTATTCCTTCAAAAAGTCTTGCAGATTACATGCTATTCTTTGGATGACTGGACCATAACCAAAATGCCTGGTGATTTTCCTATCATGCTTCTTTATGTGAGAAAAGTCTCTTGTGACAGAGGTGCTTTGATAAGAGTAATTGGTAGAAAATACCAGTTTGGCTGTGTATTTGTTTCCTGTCTTTCCTAAGGCTAGTGATCCAGAATTACCCCAAGTTTTCCTATATTTAAATAAGTCCAGCAGCATTTTAATTTAAAAGATCGCTCTCAAATGATGATTTGGGCATAATGGGTTGGGTTTGAAGTCTGTCTACAAAGGAGCAAAGATATCTCTTGTCAGAAGAGTTGCAACTGCAGAGCCACAGCCAAACAACTGCTCACTGCAGGTCAGTTTGGAGAGGGGAGGAAGCCTCCACATTTCCCAAACAATAAACTCATTGCATTATCATTATATAAACAATAGAAATAATCACTGCATTTCAGCACTGAGATTTTTGGTGCTAAAGAAAATCATGTGATGAAACAAGGAAAAACAGTTTGAGAAAGTTTTATTTTAAAAGTAGATGTACTGTAAAAAATAGTTTAATTTTTTTATATATATATATATATTTTTTTTTATTTCTCTATCTATTGAAAATATCTCAAAGCATGCTACCTGACAAAAGGAAAACAAAAGTACGGTATTGGTTTTCCTTGCTTTCCCCCCATCTATTGAATAAGGTTTTGTTGGGATAAAATTAAAGTGCTTATCTTTGAATTTGCTTCCTCTGGTTGAGTTGGCACAGTACATTGAACGAAGGAATGTTCCAAGTTCAGAGGTGGCATTGGGGAATCTAGTTAAAATGACATCAAAGGCAGCACAGCGGGGCTGAACATGTGTTTGAAGCCGGATAGATTAGAGGCCATTATCAGCCTTTCGCTACTGTGCTGGGAACAAAAGTCGCTCTTTCCGCTGGGACTGCTGCTGGGGAGAATTAAAAAAAAAAAGAGAGAGAGAGAAAGAAAGAAAAATTGCACTTTCTAACATAATGCCGCGTTCCCTGCGAATGACCGTGTGGCTTTAGTGTGCGAGTTGTGTTCTGGCACCCGGGTTTTGTGCACTGGTTAAGCTGAAATGTTGACTATTGATGCTGACCAGCGATGGCTAAAATAATCCCCCAGGTTTTTTATTCTTCCCTCTGAAAAATAAAGTTGCAGTTGTTTTGTTACCATCCAGTCTAGAAAAGGCCACATCACAATGCAGTGAAACTGTTTAACCGTTGTGATTCTCATCATTAAAGAAAATTAAGCCACCTAATGAACACTCTTATGATCCCTGTACAGCAATGTGGGGAAGTTGTCCTGCTCCCAAGCCGTGTCACTGCAGGCACAGCAGAGATGATGCTCCCAACACACTCTTCCTCCTCCTTCATTACCTGCAGCCACTCACCAGAGCTGTAATTAGCCTGGCTCATTTTCTGTTCCCTCATTTGTCTTCCTGCTAAAAAGCGCTTGCCATTAATCATGGGGTTTGTTTTATTTTATTTTAATGGTGTTTCATTTCGAATTACTGGGTTGCTGCATGAAATTAGATTCTTCTGATGTAGGTTGGTGGTGATTCTCTTGCACTCACATTTCCAGGGAGCCAGCAGAGCAGCCAGCATGATGGGAATGGGAATGAAAGCTAATGGTGGCCATCCTCACAAAGGCTGGTGCTTGTAACTCAGGAGGTGTGCAGGCAAAACACCACAGTAAATCAAGTTTCTCTTGCCAAATGGCACCTTGACTTTAAAAATCTATGGGTGAAACTGTTTGGTTTATGTTCTGGAGGAGCAGCTGGGGAGGAGGATAGGTGTTAAGGACATTTGGCCTGTGCAAACCTCTTGTGTTGTGAGATGTGTCAGGACTGGCTCGTTTTCACAGCTCAGAGGGGTGCAGGGCTGGTAGAAGATGTGCCTGGAAATTACGTGGTAGCTGAGACAAACCAAATCCCTCCATTCATTTCCACCCACCTCTGTGGCTTTGCATGGCCCTCCCAAGCAGTTACCTCTACTGAATCAGGGAAGTGTGTACTATGAAAAAGCTCCTAAGTGCCAACCTCCAGGCTGGCATTTGTTCTTGCGTTTGTTGATTTTCCCCAAATAACACAAGATCACCAGGAGGTGGATCTGTGTCCTTTCATAACTGGGCTCCACTCACTCATCTTCTCCTGCTCCCTGGGTGCGAGCAGGGTGGTGGCAATAGAACGAAAATGCATTTCCTTTCTTTACCTGAAGTCACACTTAGGCAGTGATGCTTTGCCATTTGGGCTGCTTAGCAAAGCCTGGTGCCTCTTACCCACTGACTCCTGTGGCCCAAGGATTGTGGCCACCACTGTCCTTCCTCTGCAGAGACCTCTGTCACCACCTCTTTCAGCACAGGCACACAGCCCAGCAGAGCTGGTTCACTTGGATGGTTCACTGCCCATGACATCCCTTCCTAACCTCATGCAGCCTCCTCTGGAGAGGGGGCTGGTTCCTGGTTCTTCCCTCCAGCAACTCCAGTACCAAGCCCATGATTTCAGACTGAGCTAGAGAACCTGGGAGCAGTGGAGCCTATACCCCTTGCTTTGATAAGCCATTTGAGCAGCTGTCACGCTCTCTTAAAAACATATACCTTGTTCCCTGACCAAGTTCCCCTTGGATTAGATGCTCACTGAGCTCCCACTCCTTCTTCTCCCCCCTCTCTTATCCTGCCCGGTGGTTTAATGTATGTTACAGACTCTTTAACAGAAAGCAACCAACTATAAAAGGTACCAGGATGCAGTCCAAGTCCTTCTCCCTGCCCTCTGCCTTGAGCAGCAGGCACAGGAGCTCTGCCTTGCTCTGCTCCTGGTGGATGCTGTGTAAGTCCTCCTGGCCCCCCATGCCAGAGCTTTTTTGGTTCGGGGACCTGCGTGAGCCTCGTTCTCTGCATGGGTCCCTCTTACTCTGGGCATCAAACATGAAGGAGTTTCCTACCAGCCACTCTGTGTCAACAAGGCTTGAATGAACATAACATGTCAGAGAAAGGCACTAAAGCAGGGCATTTTGTTGTTTTATTCTGGCAGAGATGGGATCCCACCGTACAGACTCCGAAAGCAGCATCGCAGAGAGATGCAAGAAAGTGCCAAAGCAAATGGACGCGTGCCACTACCTCACATTCCTGTAAGTAGCACTATCTCCTTCCCAGGGGTAAATATGCAAAATATGTGAGATGCCTAGTAGACAGTTGCTCTGCTTGTGCTTGAGTTTAATCCCCCTTAGTGCTGTATATTGCTTGGGGATGCTTTAAGATGACATACATTGTGCTAAGAAAAGGCTTGGAACCTTCTGCCAAAATCACCATTCAGGGCTGCCCAAAATACAGAATTTTTCTTAACCATTCAGTCGGTAGCTGGTTGTTTCTCTGGGTAAGAATGGAAGCACCAGTTGGCATTTATCTGCAAGCAGTTCCATGCCCTCGGGTGAGCTGGAGGTGTTTGTGGAAGGTGTAGAAGGCTGTTGGACATGAAGGCTGATGCAGTTCTCAGCCAAGGTCAGTTGGGGAGAAGTGCAATGGTCCCCAGCAGCATTTCTGCACTGAGCAGCCAAAGGAGCTCTAACCTCTTCTCAAGGACTCAGCAGAGCTCAAGTGGGGACACAAGGCAGGAGAAAAAAAAAAAAAGGTGGAGTATTTCATTTATCCAACACTGTCTCTTTGGTTGCTCCAGGTAAGCATACAGCCTTTGGAAGATGAGCACAACTGCTAGGGCTCTGCATCACCATCTGCAGCTCTGCTTATTATTGTTTTTTTCTGAGAAGTTACAGGTGACATTTAATATCTAGTGGGGAATAAAGGTGCTTCTTTCCCCTTTGGACAGCTGGACTCCAGCACAAATCAAATAGGGAGAGAAAAAGCCTCCATCTGTTTTTTCCAGAAGTGCCTTCAAACTTGACGCAGCTGTTCCCATCCTGCCTGCTCAAAGCAGCACAATACCAGCAGAAATACACCCTTGTTTTAATCTGATTTAAAAGAAAAAAAACCCACACCAAAACCACCACTCTTTGTTTTGCCTTTTAAATTAGATTATTTTCCTTAGATTTAAGAGGGTCTCCTGTGCTTTGATCACTGGGTTGACAATAAAAGCCCTGGCTGTGGACGCTCACAGCCATCCTAGCTCAGTCACCTCTCTTTTCACACAGTTGCTTTCACAGTGTGGTTGCTGTTGAAAAGGCTGGCTGGGTGCCTTTTTATTTCACTTGATGCCGTTTTTACTGTAAGCATGGCTTTGTTAGAGTTGAAGTTTGAAAGCTTGGCCTTTATTTTTTGTTGTTATTGTTGTTGCTGTTCCCCAACAGTGGGAACTACTGACTGAATATTCTCCAACTTCAAAGCTTGTCAGTGGCTTTACCTTTTGGATAAAAATAATAGTGGCTTTCTGTTGATGGTGTGCACTGGCAATGCCTCGATGAACTGCAGGTTATAAACTCAGAGTATGGAGCATTAAATATGTATAGTGAGCTCTACTTTAACGAACTTCCATCTGCCAAACATTTCTTTTGTTGAACTGAATAAGTGTCATTCCAGCAGCAGTTCCTTGCAGGCTAATTAGTTTTACTTAGCATTAAATTTTATCGACCTTTTTGGAAACCAGTTTTAAAAATGGGGTAAAAAACAAGGTTTGAATTGCCCACCTGCTGCTTATAAATTTTTATATTATTCTACTTACCTATACAGTCTTTTAGAATTACATATTCCTCTTAAACTACACACAGACACTTCACAAGGATTTTTTTGTGAAACATCCACTGTTCCCATTAGTTTCTGCACTGTAATTTTAAGTCCCAGAGGAAAAGGCATCTTGACATATATTTATATGGGAGCCGAGGACTGAGAAGTTGAGTTAGTTCTAGTCTTTCTGCAGGGAATAAAAGTTTAGTTCAGACACTCTGGCACCTCCTGCCAGCCAATTACTGACGCAAAATTGGCATCGACTTCAGAGAGGCGCTGCTCTGCCCTTGCTTATCAATCAGCCAAGAAAGGAGAAGGTAATTAGACAATGTGTTTTGACAACACCAGTGTGAAATGTTATAAAGTTACTCTTTAAAATTCAGCTCTAACTGCACACTCTTTGAATTAAACAGCCCAAATTAGCAAGGAGCCATGCAAATGTTCCTTCAAGTGTTGTTTTCCGATGCCAGTGGTTGGGCTGTCCCGCCACCCCTGGCTAAATCAGGCTGGACCTGGGGTGAGCTGCTTCCAAACGTGTGGCAGTGATGAAATCACAACCTTTGAGTGAAGGTCTTTATGGACTCCTATCTCCAGCACAGCCAGAGTCCATGCTGATAGTGCCTGCAGAATGCACAGCATGTTTTCCTACTGATAATAGGGAGCCTCCTACTTCCGAAAGTCATTTCAGAAGTCCTTTACAGACCTTCCCGTTCCCTGACAAATGAGTTATGGGGCTATTATGCAAAATTCTGAAAGGACTTATATTGCTTTTAATAGCAGCACTTGTAGTTAAGTCCAGAAGCTATAAACTGCAGTGATTATATGTTCAGAGGAGGCTGCCCGCTGGTCCCAGCAGCCGTGCTGCCTCCAAGTAGTGACAGCGTGTGCTAGCTATGTGGAACACCCTCCTCAGCAGCAGGGTATGTGTGGATGGCCCTGATCTGCATCTTCCACACTTAGCAGCTCACATCTTCCACACTTAGCCAGTCACCAGTGCTCTAAGTTTGGAAAAGTTGTGTTCTGTGAAGTGGCGTTCTGCCCAGGAATGCAGTGGGGGAGGATCTCCAGCAAGCAGGGAGACCTCTGGTTTGTGCCTCTGGCAGGAACACATTACACAGAGAATGAGTGTTTCTTTCATGTGGTTTTCCATCTCTCTCTTGGATTTGAGCGTAGTCTTGGAGCACCAAGGAAGAAAAGAGCAAGCAAGTTCCCAAAGAAAGGGAGAAGGCCCAGAGCGCGCAGGTCTGTACCTGGCTCTGGCATTCATCCATTCCCAGGAGAGGATGGGAGATCCTCCTTTTCCACAGCAAAGTCAGAAAAATCCAACCTCAAGCATTAAGACCTGATGTTTGGTTGGTTTGTTTAACTGCATAAAGAAGCCATTGTGTGATGTTCTTGCTGTAGTTTGATCATCGAGTGGGAGCTCTCCTGTCCTGCCCCACAATCAAGAATGCTGTAAGGCGGCTTCCATGGTGCCCCTGAATGGAACAGAAGGTTGTGAGTGACCACTGTGCTGTGCTGTACAAGTGAGGAGGGCACAAGAGGAGCCTGGTCTCTTGCTGCCTGAGTAACAGCAGCTAAATGAGCTTTCTGCTCCTGTGAGTTGGGAACCTGCTTGGAATTCCCATTGGCTGTTTTGTGCCATTTTCCTCAAATGCCTTGCTGCAGCAGGACTCCTTGCTAATCCCTGGGTGCTGCTAAACTGGATGCTGAAATCCAGCTATCTGTGAGCTCTGCCACAAATGTTTCTGGTATGGAAACACCATTTATCTGTTAAAAATTTATGTCACAGAGGAATGCATTAATCTAAGAAACATGGAAGTTCAGAAGTTCTTTTCTTTTGGCTTCTCAAGCCTGTCATCTTCCTTTCATTTCCAAGACTGACTTGTGATCTAACAACAGCCCCTCAGGCATCATGGAGGCATCAAACCTCTTGTAGAAGAGGGAGATTTACCAGCACAGAATTCTTTGGCCCAGTCACATCTGTCAGAAACAGTTCAGCCCAAACCACAGATCCCTGGAGCTGCTCAGGGAACCTCTATCCAGTGTAATGTTGAAAAACTTCCTGTTTCATCTTAAAGCAGCTGAGGCTGATGCTTCCCAAGGGGAACCTGCAAACTGCAGTGAAATTCTTCCCTTTCAGCCTTTTCACATTCCGGATGCCGGTGTGTTCTGATGTGCAGCTTGGTCCTTAAACCTCTGTTTCTCAGGGAAGGTGAAATCCATCAAAACCCAAGAGCTGCATCTGCCTTATGGAGCAAAATCCATGGAATTCTCACTCCATCAGCTCCAAGAAAAGAAGGGGAAAATGTGAGAGCAGGTGCCTAGTGGAACTACTGGAGATCATGTGTGTCTCACATGTTCTTAGCAGGCTGCTTCTTCACAAAGGTACCGGAGTTTCAGACACTTCATGTGTCAAGGACAATGTTCTAGTGATAGGTACCCCAATAAATCCTTCTTCAGAGATGTCACTAGGAAAGATTGTTCCATCTAGACCAATTCAAGCAATTTCTGTTTTTCCCAATCCACCTGGCATTCAGCCTCCTGTCTGTTGTCCTCTGCAGCCTCCCCAGCTCCTCATGGTTTGGTTCTGGACAGACATATCTAACTGGTGCCATTAATAAAAGTAGGTAGGTAATTAAATAAAATGTTAGATTAAACAGTACTTTAAAATGAAGCCGTTCCTTTCTGAATTGTTGATGTAGAGTGTCCAGAGACCTCATTCCTGGTCCAGACTGAAGGACTGGATCCTCAAAAACCAGCCAGCTCTTGGACAGTGCTGCACCCTTTACTTGGAACAAAAGCATTTGGAACCCTTCTGATTTCAGAACAATAAGCAGCTTATTTACAACTCCCTTGGCAGGCCTCTGTATGCCCATGGGAAGCTGGGGGCAGGTTCAAAATCCTAAAGCCTTGAAGGATCCTGCTCTGGGTACAGGCTCAGTCTGGCTGCTCTTTGATGGAGCATATTTCTCCTGTCTCCCTTCTGAAGTCAGGCCCATCATTTGATAAAGGCTTCAAACACTTTGTTGTCTTAAGCCTTTTGAACCAGGTCAGTGCAATCCATGTTTGCTGTCTAGGGAGGCAGAGAGAGCTCTCAGCAGTTATCTGTATTGTTTCAGCACAGGGAATTTGCATTCATTATTCTCCAATACTATTAGTTTTGGGGAAGTCTGTATAGTTCATCCTTTGAGCTAGGGATAAAGTCAGACACATGGTGATGTTCAGAGTATCATCCTGCTCACCAGCTCTGTGAGTTACCCTTACAGGTACCCACCAGGACATCATAGGGCATGTGCAGCTGGTATCCATGGGGTGAAGTGAGGTTTATTACTGAGTTGCACTGATCTGGGATGCTCAGGGAGACCCTTTCAGAGGGGGCTGCATCTTGCACCCTCAAACAGGCTGCTGAGGTCTTCTGCAAGCTGTTGTGCTGCATGGGAAGCTCCAAGGATAGGGCAGTGGGTTTTGCAGATGCAACAGTTTTTCAAAGAGAGCAGAAAACAAGTTCATCCTAAAGATTCCTGAGTTCAGTTATTGTAATTTCTGTAGCTGAGCTTCAGTCACCTCCAGACTTTGAGAGACTGTGGATAAACTGGTGTATTAGTTGTAAAAGACCCAGAATCATCTTGTTTTGAGTTCCCTGGATACAGCAGTGATTCAAAATATCTTGGGATCCTCAGCATTGCTGACCTTGCAGGGAACCACCTCACTGTGACAGGACTTGGACATTCAGGTTAGCAAACCTCACCCCTTGCACGCACTGCAACCGCAGGTTCAGGAGAGACTTTGGTTTGGGATGCTGCCCTGCATCAAAGGCTAGAAAAACAAAGGGTAATTTTTTGCCAGTTGTACTTTTCTGTGGTAGCTGCACCAGGAGACCTAAGACTGTAAGTGCTGAGCTCCGAGCTGCCTCTTATTAGGCTCATTAAGTGTCTAACGGAGCAGGGCTTGGTGCTGCCATCTATAAACAACTGCAGGGAGAGTTGGCATCCTCAGGTGGCAGGAGAGAGGGAATATGTCACCCAGCAGGTTGGGACTTGTCAGGCAAGGGAGAGAATTCCCTCCTTGGGAATCTCTGGCGTGGGCTCATGAGGAAGGATGGTGGTGGTGGTGACAGGGTTGGGTTTTCTGAAGGAAGCAGGATGCCTTAGCCAGAGGTGTTTCCCAGGGCTATGCAGGAGAACAGGGAGACATCCTGAGAAGCTCCTCAGGGAGTAACAGAGCAGGAACCAGCTCTGCCACATCTTCCCCCATGCTGGAGCACATCTGGAGCCCATTTCTGGACTACACAAAAGTGAAACCTGCTACTCTGGCCCTTCTGCCAGTATTTCAAGACTGAACATCGTTTTTGTTGATAAAAGTTTAGCTTTTTGGGATACAGGCCATGGGTTTGCGGGACTGGAGGTCCTGGTGGCACTAAAGATGTCATCCCAGGGTGGTGACATCGCCTCCCACATGTTGTGCTGTCTCCAGTGGCTGCAGGGATGAAGGGAATGGTTGGTTGAGGCTGTTCCCAGCTCAGATAGGTCACTGGGATTGAGATTTGCTGGCAGGCCTAGGAAAACCCATCCCTCTTGGCAAACAAAACAAGCAGTGCTTTAACTGGGACCTCTGCAACCCTACTGGGGTGTCAGGAAAGTCTTCAGCTCGTCGGTGCCATCAGTGGGTTCTTACTGCCTCTGGTCTTCTTCCCTGCCTTCCAGCTGGCAGAGACAGAAAAGCCAATGTGATTTGCATACTTTTGTCAGGTTTTGAGGCAAAGCAGCATTTTAGTGTTCTGCTTTGATCTTCTGGCTGGCCTGGGATAAATTCGGGTGGTCTCTCATCCTCCTTTCAAGTTTTCAAGCTCAGTGTCTGCTTCTGATGCTGCTTTTGTTCTTTTGCTATGAATTATCTCACATCTTCACATTTAATTTTGTCTCTGGTTCTATAGAGTGTATATTTCTCTCATGTTAGTATTGAAATATTTGAACGTAGAGTTTTGTGCTGTTGAATTTCCAACTATTTTTCCTCCAAATTAAATTTTTATCTCTGCTGCGTCATTCTACTTTTTCTACTATTTAAAAAAATGTAATACAGAAAGGATAAAAATGAGGGGGGAAATGCAGCATCTGATAGCTTTATACTTCACTACACGAACTTCTTATCCCAGAACCCAGGAATTTAGGAACGAAGTAACTCAGAAGGAATCAAGAATGTCCTTGAACTGCCATAAATATTCATTTATTCACCCAGAGCAGGCAGAAAAATGGCACCTCTGTGCTTGTAAGAGTGCTATATTGATAAAGCAAGCAGGGAATCATTGCACAGCTCTGAAAAACTGAGATGCAATCCTGTAGCATCCTCCAGCAAGAGAGGATGTTCTGTGGGAATTGGGACCTTGGGCTGTGGGCTAGATTTACAGAGATTGACTGGCACACACTCATCCTCCTGGGATGAGTAAGCGCGCACCAGAGTCCTGCCTTCCACCAAACTGAAAGCATAACTGCTATTAACAGGTGGTTTGAGAGGTTGAAAGGTCTGTACATCCTTTTGCCATCCTTTGAGACCGGGATATTCCTGCTGACCCTGTTGGCAGAAAAGTAAGCACTTCCATCCCTGAGTGGAATTTGGTGCCAAAAGAGCTTTTTGAATTGCAGCTCCAGAAAACCTTTCCCTTAGATGGGGTGGTGTGTGGAGCTGGTGCCAGCTGAGGAACTTGTGGAGGTGGTGGCTCAGCTTCCAGCCCCCAGATCCTGAGCTGCACCTGAGTGCCTGCCAGGCTGTCCTCCCCCAGCTCCCAGCAGAACGACCGGCATTTCCAGTTATCAAAGGCTCCCAGAGAAACGTGGGATTTTTCATTCATCCTCTGCTAAGCCATGCTGTGTTCTCCCTGCAGCGTACCTACCGAATGCCAAAGGATATCCACGTGGAACCAGAGAAGTTTGCTGCAGAGCTGATCAACCGTTTGGAGGAAGTACAGAAGGAACGTGAAGCGGAGGAGAAGTTAGAGGAGCGCCTTAAACGCGTTCGAGCGGTCAGTGACCTTCTTATCTGCTCTGCCAGCCTGGCACTCTGCTTACTCTGTATCACAGGAGCTTTCAGCTGCTGTGGAAGCAACTGGGGTGGCCAGTTCCCTGCTCCACTGCCATGGTAGTCACTGGCACAGGGCTCCTGGAGGTTCCTGCAGCCCCTGCAGCTTCCATGATGCTGTTCCCCCATCCACGCAGGGCTCTGTGAGCTCCTGTGTAAAATACCAGCCATGGCACAGCAGTGCCCATTTCTGCCATCACTCAGGGGCTGTGGATGCTCTCCATCACCTCCTGGCTCTCCTGAGTTTGTGAGCAATCCCTGGGGACTGTGTAAGAGGGGTTCACCTTCCCATAGGTGGTTTTGTGTGATCCCTGTTTCCCCACAAACGGTGACCAGATGACAGGTGATGTTAGAAATGTTGGAAGTGGTCAGGTGTGGCATTGAAAACCTCTCCTGGGCAGATAAACACACTGACTCCACTGGGACACCTAACCAGTGGCACTGAGTGCTGTGAGCCCTCATACTGCTGAGGCCCCAGAGCCTGAGGAGCTGTTAGATGATCCATGGAAATGTGCAAGGCCTTTAGCTCCACAACAAGCTCCAAGAGGGAGAGAGGGATGTCCTGGTCATCTGGTATTACCTATGTGAGACCCACGTTCAGTGGTATTCACACCATGGCTTTTCTTCTGAGACACTGCATCTCATGGGTACCTGCACACCTTGTGGTGGGGATAGAGAGATCCCAGAGGACACCATGGTGTTACTGAACATCACCAGTTCAGTGTAGCTGCAGTCCTGTGTGCCAAAGTTTTGGGGTTCTGCAGTTACCAGCTGCCATAGCCCTGAGGTGAAGGCTTTGGGCTTCATAACCTGCAGCCCTCCCTTAAAGCAGAGGTGTTGGTGCCTGGCTCAGCTGGCTCCGTGCTTTCAGGGAGGTTGAGCTTCTGGGGCTCCAGGAAAGAACCTTCAGCCCCATTGGACTATTTTAAAACGCTCATCAAGTAGCTCTTTAAACAGGAAAAAGCTGTAGGTTGTAGTGTTGGCTTTAAACTGCATCTGCATTTCAAATGCAGAGAACAGAGGAAGGCAAGAAGGATCTGTAAGGTCTTATCCAGCTCCAGGTGTTTTCCAGCAAACTCCCTACACCTCTGCATCCAGCCAGAAAAGGCCAGCCAGGTGCTATTTTGGGATTAGATTCCTGTTCTTCTGGAATTGCACTGTTCTCCTGTCTGGTGACTATTGCTTTCTAGACAAAGACAGTGTAATCAGCAGCATTTTCTGCTAACACCATCCTAGAACACTTTTCTTCCTCCTCCCATGGTTCCATTGCAGCCTCCACCTGTACTAAATTACATTATCCCACCCTCTGCCTCCTTGAAGAAGCTGCCAGTAGCAATACCATAAAATCAGCAAATACTTTTGTGCCAGAGAATATATTTAAGTCTGTTTAAACACATTTTTGTGTGACTTAATCTATTTTTAAGCCCAGGACTCCCACTAATGCTATATATTAAACCTCTTTGCTGTCTCCAGAATGTATTTCATTGACTGGCTGGCATCTGGCATTAGCTGTTCAGGAAAAACTCAGAGTAAGCAATTGTAGCTTTTTTAGGTCAGCACTTAAGGTGCAGGAGCTGCTGGTATCAGCAAGAGGAAGAGCTGGAATCCTGATGGATCACAGGGCTTTTTTCTGTGACCTGAACACCAGGACTGCAGGGTAACCTCTTTCCAGGTCTGCATGGCTCACTGCACAGCAGCACAGGGAAAGCCAGGAGCATTAGTCACACTGGGCAGTTACCAGCCTAACAGAGAAGCTGGAAATATTTTTCAAAAGCCGGGGGAAAAGAATTTTTCTCCCCCCTAACGAGCAGTCTGCAGGTTCCCTTTCAAAGCCATATCATGCAGTAGCATTGAGAGGAGGCATCTGATTTGAAGCCAAATGCCTTTGACTGAAAAAACTGTCAGGTTTCTGCTTTACAAAAAAGCAAATGCTGAATTCATTAATTATTCTGAGAAACGTGGCAGAGGATTAGAGGATGTGCATGTTCCCATATTAGTTTTTGAGACACTTCAGCCTCATGTCCACACATGGAATCTGCTGTCACAGAGATCAGTATTGGATCATACAGATCACCCTGAACTGAACAAAAGGAAAATAAGCCCAGAAGAAGCCCTGCCACCACAGAGATTCTCCGAATTTGAATATAAAACACTGCCTGACTAGAGAGGGCAGTCATTTGCATGATGATGGAAGAGGCTCTCATGTTTAGCAGAGCTGTTTTCCCTTCCCAACCAGCAGCAGCCTGATGGGTGGGACTGGGGGGAGGCAGAGGAGGTTTCCAGCAAGGTATGGCCTGCCTGTGGCTCATCAGTGCAGCTCTCAGCTCCTAATTCAAAGGGAAGGGAGACTTGCTGGGGAGTAAAAATAGCTCAGCAGTCAGCAAAGTTGGAGCTGCATCTCTGGCTGCTGCTGCCTGTGGGAGCTGCTGGAGGAGCTTTCTGACAATAATATGTCAACAAAGCACCATCTAGTGGTGATGGTAGTGGGGCTCCCTGCCTGCCCAGAGTGTCACCTGCCTTCCCAGATCACTGCCAGGCTGTGCCAGCGTCACTGCCAGCTGTGCCAGCATCACTGCCAGCCTGTGCCAGCATCACTGCCAGCTGTGCCAGCATCACTGCCAGCTGTGCAAACACCACTGCCCAGCTGTGCCAGCATCACTGCTAGGCTGTGCCAGCATCACTGCCAGGCTGTGCCAGCACTTCTGCCCAGCTGTGCCAGCATCACTGACAGGCTGTGCCAACACCACGCCCAGCTTTGCCAGCCCCATTGCCTGACTGTGCCCAGCTCTCTGCCAAACCTCCTCTCAGATTCTTGCCAGGCCTTACCCAGCTCACTGCCAAGCTTTGCCAACATCACTGCCAGGCTCTGCCAACATCACTGCCCAGATTTGCCAGCCCCATTGCCTGACTGTGCCCAGCTCCTTGCCAAAACTCCTCCCAGATTCTTGCTAGGCCTTGCCCAGCACACTGCCAAGCTTTGCCCAGTGCCAGGTCTTGCCCAGCTCACTGTAAAGCTATGCCCAGATCTCCACCAGGCTAATTTCCAGGCTTTGCCCAGCAAGATCCCATAACACAGTTCCAGAGCCCATACCATATATGTTGTTTTTTTCACTGCAGACCGAGTTAAAAGATTCAGCAGAACTGGTTCCTGCAACCTTGACTCAAATCTTTCTCCTGCTCGAGGAAAGAAAACAGCTTAGGATAAGCACCCCAATTCCTTCATTCATTGCTTTATCTCATTGTTGGGGTGTTTCCTACTTGATATGAGGCTGAGGCCAGTGCTGGGGGTGGTAAGGCAGGTCCCCATAGACCCACCCCAGGAGCAACTGCTCCTGACTGTGGTCCTGCTTGGAGTCCACATCTGCTCAGTGACACAGATGAGCTGAGCCAACATGAACTGAGAGAGCTTTTTCTTCCCTTAGTCCATCCTGATCTCAGTCTTGAAGCAAAAGTCCACATTACCTGCAAAATGGAGTTCTAGGCAGACAGAGGATTTCCCAAATCCCAGGCACCCATTTGGGTGGACCAGCCTAGGTTCTCACTCTCATGCCACCCTGCTCAGGTGTGACAGCACTGCCAGAGTTCTGGGCTGAGCAGAAAGGACATGCTGCCATTCCTCAGGGATCTGTGCCAGGGTCAGATCCTGCCCTGCACATCATTTGGTGTTTAAACCTGGTAAGTACCAGTTCCTAAAGCTTCCCAAGTGCTGAGTGTATCATTGGGTATCACAAAATGCTAATAAATGCTCTCCTCAGTGGCAGGGATATAGTCAGCACGTCCCTCACCATGCCTTGTCCCTGAGCTCAGTGCCCAGGGCTGGTGGCTGGCAAGCTGTGGCATATGGCTGTAGATGAAAGGTGCCTCTGAAGCTCTTCAGAGTCATCTGTTAGAAAGTGCTGTGTCCCCTCCAGACACCAGCATCGTGTCACACCCCCAGGCTCACAGTGCCCACGCCTTTGGCACTTTGAAAACCTGGCATTGTCCCTGCTTCAGGTCTGAACCCCTAGGTGTGACACTGGGAGGAAGTCTGTTATTTGCTTTCTTGCTGTGTGGTTGGCAGCTGAGACTTTGAATCTGGTTAGCAAGTGATGGATGATGGCATCTGACAGGCAAAGCTGATGGGGGTCAGTGTTTTCCAGTAGATGCACTTATCTGGCAAGGCAGAGATACCCTGTGCTGCAACTGATTTCTTCACTGTGCCAAAGGAGGAAAAGAGCAGGATTAAAGGACTCACTGGAATCCTGCTTATGTAATTAAAACAAATAGGAATCCTGACTTCCAATAAAGAAACTTCATAAATACCTGAGTTTATGTTGGAGCGTAAAGTAGTTTGTCAGCATCAAAACTGTGGCTGTCAGCATGGAGGAGTTTAATTCTTCCTGGCAAGGACTTAAGAGTCACTAACTGTGTGTCCTAGACCAGTGTGAACTGCAAGAACAAGCAGTTAGTTCCAACCCATTTCTTTATCTGCACGAAGTGTTTCACTCTAGCCTTAGCATGCCCGGGAGAAATCAATGTTTGATTTCCAAAACCATTCATGCAGCTGTCGACCTTCACTTGCTCCCTCCTGTTACAAGCCTTCTCTTGGCTTTGCCTTGTGAAATAGTTATTTGGGTGAGAAAACCCCCCTGGTCTCGCCTGACTCAGAACTGATTCGCTGCATATCCTGTAGCTCTGGGCTTTATCTGATGGGCTTTGAAGCAGTGCCTTACCAAAGGCTTGTAGGAAGCTGAAGGTGCACTGTGGTAAGTTATGTTTCTGCTGCTGGTTGTTGCAGAACCACCTTCAGGGGACTTGGAGTAAGGCTGTGCCTGCTCCACTTGGGTTGTTAGGCTTGTCAGCTGTGTTTGTAAGCCTGGTTGTGATGTGTGGGCTGCCTGGCAGAGCTCCTTGGGTGGTGTGTGGAGAGCATTGCTAATGGTGGCTTCGGATGCAGATACAGAGACCTGAGCTGCTTTGCTTGGTGGCACCCAGACTGCACAGGCTTGGCTTGAGCATTGGGACTTTCCTGTCAGTCTGCTACAGGTCTTCAGGTCTCCATCATCCTAAAGGTTTTCAAGATCTCACTGGACTAAACCAGGTGTGGGTTAGCAGCAGTCCAGGCAGAAGGTGGGACTAGGGACCCCTTCCACCACTCCACTGTCATTCTCTGATTGTCCCTGTGTTCCTTGCAGGAAGAAGAAGGTGAGGATGCAGATATCTCTTCTGGTCCCTCGGTCATGAGCCACAAGATGCCTTCCGCCCAAGCCTTCCATCACTTTGCTCCTCGCTATGCTGAGATGGGCTGTGCTGGGATGCAGATGAGAGATGCCCATGAAGAAAACCCTGAAAGCATCCTGGATGAACACGTGCAGCGTGTGATGAAAACTCCAGGCTGCCAATCTCCAGGGCCTGGCCGTCATTCTCCTAAGCCACGGTCCCCAGAAAGCGGCCACTTAGGAAAGCTGTCAGGGACACTAGGAACAATTCCTCCAGGGCACGGCAAGCACACAACAAAATCAGGAATGAAACTGGATGCACCTGGATTATACCACCATAAACATGTCTACCACCACATCCATCACCACAGCATGATGAAACCAAAAGAGCAGATCGAGGCTGAGGCCACGCAGCGAGTGCAGAACAGCTTTGCTTGGAATGTAGATTCACATAACTATGCAACAAAGTCACGAAACTACAGTGAAAACTTGGGCATGGCCCCTGTCCCCATGGACTCTTTAGGCTACAGGTGAGTCAAGGAACACCCAATGGGATTCCCAAAGCTGTGGCTTCTCTAGGAAGCCCTTCTATAAACAGGCTGTAGCATGTCAGGGAAACAGCAGTTGACCCTTTTCTTGTGAGAGGTTATGCTGGGATGTCATTTGAGGGCTCTTCCCCTTCAGAAATGAGTATGCCCTGATAACCTTTATAGAGTCCTTTTTGTTTCTGTGATTTGGTGCTGAAAGACACCCTCTAACCAGGAATTTTATTGGCCTTGATTACAAAATAGATTTTCTGCTCGTTAAAGCAGTGGAGATGCTTAGAAATTGCAGGTGCTGGTCTGCTTCTCCATGCACCAGGAGTTGGATGTTGGGGCTTGTGTCTTGAGGTCTGGGTAATAGAAACAGGTGTTTGCGAGAGGACAAAAAAAACCCCATCTTATTTGTTGCAAGGCTGAACCCATTTACCAGAAGGGCTCCTTCCTCTTCCTAACAAAGCAATGGACACTGCAGTGCTGGCCTTGCAGCCAGTCCCAAGGGGATGTTCTCCAGAACATCCTGTCCAGAAGAGCCATGTGGCTGCATTACAGGCTGCTGTCCATCTTTCCTTGGCCATTTGAATTCCTCCATCCCTCCCATGCTGCAGGGAGAGGGGGGAGCTCCTTTTCTGTGATGGATTTTGCTGGTTCTGTTACTGGGTGACTGCAAAGGTGGGAGTGCAGCTGGGGGCTGACCATGGTGAGGGATGGGGATGGAGCAGCCACAGGGGAAAGCTGTGCTCACCAGGGCTGATGTTTCTTTGCAGTGTACCAGGGTGGGACAGTTAGTGAAGGCAGGTTGGCTGGGTCTGCAGCAGTCAGGATCAGCTTTTTGGTGTGTCAGGAGGGAAGCAGAGTGCAGAAGCAGCCAAAGCAAACTGCTCTTCAGGAGGGAGAAGCACTTAAATCCACCATGTTTGTATGGGAAAAGGTTTGTTGCTTCAACAGAGATGAGCATGGCCATGTTGGGCCAAGCCAAAGCCCCATCTAGACACCAGACTTCCTTCTAGCAGCAGCTGCAGCATATATTTAATGAGATTTAAAGGACACTCTCAGAGCTGTCCTTGCTCTGGCACAAACTCCCAGTTCCTGGCAGTCCCTGAATTAGAAGCGTCACAAGACAAGAGTTTGCATTCAAATAGTCTTGTTTGGCAGCCAGCAGTCTCTTGTGGTGGCTTCTCGGACTCTTTGTTGAGCCCAGCTGGTGTGCTGTTCCCCCAGCCCCCCATGACTGTGTCTGTGGATCAATGACAACCTGCAGAAAACAGCATTATTATTTTCAGTTTGCACTGAACTTGGTGCTGCAGAATTGCATTTGATACCCAGTAGTCCTTATGTTGGGAGAAGCAGAGAAGAACTTGTCAGCTTGCCCTACCTTTGTAGATCTGCAGCAATTCCTCTCCAGGCTTTTTCCCCCAGAAAATCAGCAAAGCTATCTGAGGGACTGCTGCTCCTCTGCGCTGTTCAGGTTGTGTTTCCTACGTGTTAGTGAACATGCAGGAGCAGGGTCCTGTGCAGTAAAGCAGGTGGATGATTAGGACAGTGGGAGTCTCATGGAATGACAGACCAGCATGGAGGAGTTCTGCATGGCCTCCTGAGCAGGGGGCTGCTTGGCTGGGCACGTGGGCATGTGTGCCATGGCATTCCTGCAGGAGCCTTTGCTGTGGCCACAGATGTAGCCAGAGTGTTGGCTACTGCCTGGCATCCCTGGCTGTGGTGGTTGAGGTGGCCCCTTTGGAGGCAGCCCATCCTGCTAGGATCTTCTCCCATGAGGTGAAGCCTCATTCAGTTGAAGGTGAGAAGCAAACTCTGGGCATGGCAAGTCAGTTTGGGGTGTCAGTGAATCTAAGGGTGATGGGAAGGACCTGGGTTTCAATCAGTGGTCAGGCATGGAGAGACAGACAATGGATAACCTCCTGCTCTGAGCAAAGAGCTAAGGATTTAACAGAACCCTTCTCATGGCAGGAGGTCTTGCTGTGGCTCATTTGGCCAGAGGAGAACCTCCCTCTCCCCACAGGTTGTTGGGCAGAGAAGCTGCTCTGCCCAGGTTTAGGTAGTCTTACTCTTAGCCTGAACTGTGGCACAGGTGGTTTGAGCTTTGGTAGAGCAAGGAGCTGTAGAAAATGTCTGTGGAGATAGATGTGTCCATCCTCTGCCCCTCTGGTGGTTGGCATAAGCAAAGCACTAATGTCCCAAGCTTTGTTCTTGCAGTGGGAAAGCAAGTCTGCTCTCAAAAAGGAATGTTAAGAAGGCTGATTCAGGGAAAAGTGATGGTGCCAACTATGAGATGCCAGGATCTCCTGAAGACGTGGAGAAAAACCAGAAGATCCTTCAGTGGATCATAGAAGGAGAGAAGGAGATCAGCAGGCATAAGAAAACAAACCATGGGTAAGGGCTGGAGCAAGGGACAACCACACTCTTGTGTTGCATCCTCTGCACAAGGGAGATGTGTCAGCAGGCTGCCTTCCTCCCAGATGTCTTGGGATGGCAAGAATCCACCACACAAGGGTTTAGACCCTTAGGAGACTGAGGATTACTTGGGGGCTATGAGGGTTGTTTCTGAAGGGTAACTCATGGCCATGGCAGGAGGTTGCAGCCCCAGAGGAATCTTAGAAATTGCTGCTGTGGTTCCAAGGTGGATAACATGGCACATAGGCAGGGGAGGGCATCCAGTGGGAGAATGCCACAAAAGATCAAGCTGTCTTTTTCTGAGTTTATTTTTATGTATGGGATTGATGGGAGCACTCACACTTATTTGTGGAGTTTGCTTCAGGGTTGGGCTTCTCACCCTGATGTCTCAGGACTTGCTCAAAATCTTCTTTAGATTTTGCTGTTGCACCCCTCTCCCTTGAAAGCCGTGCTGTGAGGAGCTTCCCAGTGGTGCCTGTGTCCATCTGGGAAAGTGTGTGCCTGTGCAGAGCATCTCGGTGTAAAACCTTTGTGTTGGTGTGTAGCTCTTCAGGTGCTAAGAAGCAGCTGTCCCATGACCTGGTCCGGCCCCTCTCCATCGAGCGACCTGTGACAGTGCACCCGTGGGTCAGCGCCCAGCTCCGAAATGTCGTCCAGCCTTCTCACCCCTTCATTCAAGATCCTACCATGCCACCCAACCCAGCCCCCAACCCTCTCACCCAGCTGGAGGAAGCTCGCAGGAGGTTGGAGGAAGAGGAAAAAAGGGCTGGGAAGCTCCCCCTTAAGCAAAGGTACGATGATAACGTCTGGTTATGTGTGGGCGCGCTGACAGAGACTGCTCTGAGGGATGTCCATGTCCTCTGCTCTGGTCTCCAGCATGCAGAGAAGTCAGAGAAATCTGCCTCAGTCCCTCTGACGTGGTGGTGCAAATGCCAAAACCCACCTTGAGGCCGTGGGCTTGTGATCTGTGGATGGAGAGGCTGGAAATGCTCCTGGCAGGGAGGGAAGGGGCTGGGCAGAGGGAGCACGTCTAGAAGAGGCATGGCTGGGAGAGCTCTCTCCCCTGGTGCTCACTGCCTCTCCACTCATTCACACAATGACTTCAGAGTTTGGTGCAGGAGCAGAATTCATCAGGATGCAGCAGAATTAAGTGCAGAAGATAAATCTGTCTTTGCTCTTTATCTCCATCTCGCACAAGCTTCCAGCAAAGGTCACTGGTGGCCTTTGGATGAGAGCTCTTTGCTGGAGCCCTCCTGCAGCTGCTCTGACTCTGCTTGGCCATATCCGAGTCACTGCATCTTTCTGTGACTCAGCTTAATGGCTGTTGCAGAGCTCATTTTCCTGCTCTGTGTTATCTTTCAGGGGACATCATTTGCAAGGCACATGGAGCTCTCTGGTGAAAAGCATTTTGGAAGTGCTAGATAATTACTGTTAACAGCTAAAAGCACTTTGTCCATTAAAAACCTTTCACAGCTCTCCAGCTGTCCTCTGAAAACTTGACACTTCGCGGTCTGACTCGTACAAACACAAATGTAATTTAAAAAATAAGCTCTTAATTGACAGGCTCCAGTTATTTTCGCTTGCAGTGACTATGTAGCAGATTTCTGTGTATTCATGTCAGAGCATTGATTGAAAGCCAGGTAATTAGAGGGCTTTCCCAAGCCAGGTTAAGCCAACTTTATGTATCTACCTTTCAGCGTGTGTAATTGGATGGGGTTCACTAGCAGAGTCATTTATAGTTGTGCTAAATTCATGCACCTTCCCCAGAAATGTCTGTACACACTTTGAAAACAGCAGCCTGAACTATGCAATTAATATTCTGTATTCTGATAATATTCTGACAATAATTCTGGCCCGTATTTTAAGAATGGCTTACAGAGGAAGCCCATGGTTTGTGGTCAGTGCCAGGCATGCCAGCAACAGGATGGGCTGAGCAGTCTCAGTGCTGTGCTGCTCTGCTACCACTGCTTCTCCATGAGGTGTGGCTCTTCTCCCAGTGATGCAGGGATCCCCCAGCCCTGCCCCATGCCTGGAAAACCAGAGACACATTCACCAGTGGGGAACTGCTTAGGAAAAGTAGACGTGTCTGTGTCCAGTTGCAGGCAAAAATGGATGCAGTGGTCCCCAGGGAACCAAAGAGTTCTGGATGTTGAAATCTCTCTGCTGGATTTTGGTAGATTGGGTGCTACAGCTGAAGCAACCTGAGCTGGCAGTTTTTAGAAAAAGCTCCTGCTCTGGTTATCCCAGGAGCCTGCCTGGAAATAAACCCCACAGCTCAATGAGAGCAAAGTTGAAACTGAGAGAGGAGCTCCCATGAAAACAGCATTTATTTCAGTCAGGAGCTTTGAAGAGCTCTGGGAAATTGGAGCCAGTGCCCCAGGTTTGTCAATAGCCTTGGGGAAGCACAGAGAGGTGGAGGTGAGCCCAGAGCTGCCCTTGAGGCTCCAGTTGAGCTGGCTATGGGTGGAGAGCACTCTGTGCCAGCTTTCTACAGCCAGACTGGCCTTGCCAGCACAGTTATCCAGCTCTCCAGCCACTCCCCTCTGGCACAGCCCTCCCAGCAGTGGCCTTCCCCACCAAACTGCCCACTGCCACAGCCCTGCTCTCACCCCAGAGATCAGACCCTGATCTCTGAGATACCAACCTGGCTGTTGCTGGCAAGCAGTTCAGGATTGACCATCCAGTACTAATGACCTGCAGATCCAGCAGCACACCCGTGCCTAGCCTTGGTGTCCCAGTGACCATCAGGTTTTTCCATGGACAGACAGGTTTTGAGCTGTTTCCTGTAGCTCAGTCTCACATTTGAGATTGAAGTAATTAATACCAGCTCCTCAGAGAAAGGATTTTTTGCAAGCAGGGAGAGCATTTAGCATGAGATCACTTTGGAATTAATTGTGCTGGCCCAAGATTGGTAGAGGAGCAGAGCTGGTGGCTGGGACACCCACTGAGGTAACATCTGCTGGGTGCATTTTGGCTTTTCCAAAGCTCTCCAGCCCCACGGTTGAGTTGGAGCAAACTGGACACCTCTGCATCACAGCAAGGTTGGATTGGTGCTGCACACCACACTTGGGTTGCCTGTCCCAGCACTGGTGGGATGCACAGCTGCAGACCAGGACTGGGATGCAGGTGCAGTGGGGGGATGAGTGCTGCTGTTTCCCTGCTGGATGGTGTTTTGCACTTGTGACAAACACAGCAATGGGAGGTGATCTCAGAAGGGGCAGGGCGTGGCACCTGGCATTGTTTCTAGGTCACACTGACACCCAGGAGGTGGGTGCAGGTGGCAGATTTAATGAGGCAGGGCTCAGAGTCGGTCTGATGGCCTTTATGTGCAAGCCAAGGTCTCAGGAGATCTCTTGGCAATGACGAAAGTGGAGACAGTTGTGTTGTTTCATTCTCCTGAGAGGAGCTCTTGGAAAATTACATTTTCAGTGATTCCATAGTCATCAGCTCTGCTTCAGACTACTGGGTCTATGGCTGCAGTTTGGGCTGTGTGTGAGTTCTGCTGATAGAATTGAAGCAACAAGAAAATCTTCTTTTGGAGCATTGGTGATAAAGGAAGACTGGGGAAAATGTGGGCCCTGTCTGGGAGGGAATGGAAGAGCTGGTTACCTGGGATGTGCAGAAGGCTGAGGTACTAAATGGATTTTTGCTTTGGTCTTCACCAGTGAGTGCTCCAACCACAGTGCCTGAGTCAGAGACAAAGGGACGGACTGGGAGAAAAAGAACCACCCACAATAGGAAAAGATGAGGTTTGAGACCATCTAAAGAACCTGAAGGTGGACAAATCCGTGGGACCTGATGAAATCCATCCACAGGGCCTGAGTGCACTGATGGATGAAGTGTCTCAGCCACTATCCATCATATTTGAGAAGTCGTGGCAGTCTGGACAAGTTCCCACTGACTGCAAAAGGGAAAGCATAGCCCCCATTTTCAAAAAGGGAAAAAAGGAAGGCTTAGGGAACTAAAGGCCAGTCAGTCTCCCCTCTTTGCCTGTCAAGATCACTTTTGGGCGTCTCTTCAGGCATCATTTTCTGGGCACATCTCACTGGAGCCAGGAATGGCCTTTCAGGTGTGAAGTGCACAGCAGGAGGAAGGACACTCCCAGCCACTGGCACAGTCCCCCTCTTGTTTCTGCCACAGCAGAGCTCAGGGATGTCCTGTCCTCTCCATTTCCCCAGGCAAAGAACAGCAGCCCTGAGGAAGCAGCTCTGCTCCTGCACTGTGTCCCCAGGCACACAACAGTCCTCTCTTAGTCATGACTTGTCTCTAGCAGGATTAAGAGGAGCTTAGTGACTTTGAGGTTTTCCAAACCCCTTCAATTAACTTCTGGCTCACAGGACTCATAGAATTTGCCTGAATTTATGACCCATTTTCCCTTTAAATGCCTCATATTTTTGTTTCCAAGGATGATTCAATTCCTTAATGTTTTCCTAGCTAAAGGGCATCCTGTATTTTGATACAGGCATGGGAGAGGCTCGGAGAGCTCTGCTGGCACTGGGAGCAGACCCTTGCCTCTCAAAATGCTGCATCTTCTCCAAAGGTCTCCCAGGCAGAGCAGGCACCCGGAAGATTGTTCAGTTGAACTTTAGACCTCTCATGCCTGTAGGAAGAGGTGGAAAGGCTGTGTCTGGTGTTGGTTTGCAGTGCCAGTGTTTATGTGGGCACACCATGAAAAGGTGCTCTGCCCGCCAGCCACTGTTTAAAGGTTAAGGTCAGAGTCATTTCCAAAACTGCGATTACCTCATGTGCTTGGCAAATTCTAAGGTTTTTACAGCAACTTTCCAGTCATGTAAATACAAAATCATCTTTTTTTATCCAGTGTGCTTTTAAAATAATTTTTTTTAAAGCTGCCAAATGTGTTTTATGTGACTTTGAAAGGGAAGGCTGCCTCTGGCTCAGACCACGCATGCCAAGGTAGCAATTTGTGTAGGCTGCTCCTATGTTTGTGCAGCGTTTTCGGCACCCCAGATGAAAGGCTCTGCAGAAGGGCAAAGTACCCTGAGCTGAATTATTGTTGCTTTTGTCTGTCTCTGAAATGGGGTGAGGGCTTGGCTGACAGTTTCAGTCTAGTGATGGCACCACATAGCTGAACCTGGTGTGTGGGCTGGAAGCAAAGATCAGACCAGCATTCTGAGAGTTGGGAAAACACGGGAGATGTAAAGTCACTGAGGTTTTGGGGATGGCAGCTGCCTTGGCACCCTGCATGGACAGGACAGACAGCAGAAGCTCCAGGACATGCCATCCCCTCAGACCTCCACGTACTCTGGGAGAGGCACCCACGGGAGCTGTGGAGTGCAGGAACGTCCCACCTGCAGGTGTGAAACTGGAAAGTTGTGCTGGGCTCTTCTGGCCATGGTGACAATATTCCCAAGCAGTCTGGGCACTGTCTGCGTGATCATGACCTGTGGGATGGTGCTCCAGCCCTGTGTGCTGGTGTGCACCAGGACCATGGGGAGAGGGTGATGGTGATGATGGTGACCTGGCTCTGCCCCCTTGGCCTGGGGTGTTCTGCCAGTGACTCCCCAAACCATGCTGTGAGGAGGGCCTGGAGGCAGCACAAAGGGACTGAGTTAGAACCTACACCCTCCTTGTAGCTGTGTCCTGGCCTCGTTCAGCCTTTTCAAGTGCTCCTTGATGAATCCTGGTGTGTGTCTGCATGCTGGAGAGCTGCTGGTGGGAGCAGGTGATGCTCAGGGGCTGCACTGCGTTTCCACCAGCCCGTCTGGGCCACCCTGACCTGCTCCTCTGACCCAGCAGCTATGCACAGGGTGGTTGTGAGCCCCCTGGGCTGGCACTGAGCAGGTCCCTTGTGTCTGTGCACAGCAGGTTGAAGCCCCAGAAGAGGCCAGGCAGTGGCACATCCCAGCCCTGTGAGAACATCGTGGTGGCATATTACTTCTGTGGGGAGCCCATCCCCTACCGCACCCTCGTCAAGGGCCGTGTGGTGACACTGGGACAGTTCAAGGAGCTGCTGACCAAGAAAGGGAACTACAGGTAAGGGCTGCTCCCCACCTGCAGGGAGCTGCCAGCAGCTGTTGGTGACCTGTGGCACCGCCAGGACACAGCAGTGTTGCCCCCGCAAAGGGGAGGGTTGGTGGAGGTGGTCAGGAGGGCTTCCTCAGGGCATGCTGTGGTGGGGATGTGGCAGCATAGCCAAGGCACTTTGGCTGATGAAGAGGCAGGTTAGCATGGGTGAGGGAGGCGGGTTTTTGTAGCAGTAATGTCCTGCTCATGGTTTGCATCTCCAACAGGAGCTGCTGAGCTCCCCTCCAGGTTCCTGGGCAGCTGCAGCCAGTGCTCAGTGATGCTGGGGGGACCCTCTAAATTCAGAGCTGTTTTTGCTCCTCTCCAAGTTCCCTTTAGTGAGGACAAGGAGGTTGGGTCCTGCCAGAGTCCCAAAGCAGTCAGATGTGGGGCACAGAGCTCTCCAAGTTCCCACTTCCAAGTAGGAACTACCATGGGAGAGCCTGCCTAGAAATGCTTCACCAGCACAGGTGCCTCAGCCACTGCTTTTGGGAAAGCAAGTGAATGGGCTTGGATTCAGGGCTGGAGCTCCTGACCATGCTTACATGGATCCTGACCACTTTTTGTGGTCACTGTTGAGGCCAGGGGCAGGAGTGTGGCCTCAGTTCTCTCAGTGTCTGGGGGAGTAGCTTCCTGTGCTCTGCAAGCTCAGAGCCATGGAAAGGCTGTACCCAGGTTTGGGGATCATGGTGCCCTCTGACCATTCACCTGCTTTTTTCCCCCTCTCCCCTCCTCCACGTTTCTGTTTATTTCAGGTATTACTTTAAGAAAGTGAGTGATGAGTTCGACTGTGGTGTGGTCTTTGAGGAGGTGCGGGAGGATGACACCATCCTGCCCATCTTCGAAGAGAAGATCATTGGGAAGGTGGAGAAGATTGATTAGGCTCCAGGGCAGTGAGGACAGGACTGTGAAGGACTCTGGGACCGGAGGAGAAGGTCTGGGGCTGACGCTGGAGGTGCTGCCACCACAGGCACCAGGCGAGCCCAGGGCAGAGGGCGGCGGCTCCGCTTTCCAGCACGGATCTGGGCAAGCTCCAGGATGCCCGTGGGTGCCCTTTCACCCCACAAACCTGCCAGTGGGAGCCTGGGCTCCCTCTCCATACCGAATATAAGTGTAATGTAGCATTGTACAGTGCATTAGAAAGTGTAATATGACCTTGTTTACTAAAGCTGCATATTTTTGATATATTGTAATAAAAGGAAAATATTTCCGATGTCACAGTGCTCTTATGTAAATGTAAAACGTACAGGTACTGCAGAACTCACCCAAAGTGTACAGCCATCCATCAGACCCTGGCTGCTCCACACTTTCCTGGCACCCTGCTCCATTTTCCTGGCATGGATGGCTCTGGAGCACCATGGGGTAGAGCTGCCCTCATCCCACCAGCATGGAAGGGGTGACCCTGCTCCAAAGGGGCTATGAAGATCATTGGGCCACTTGGAAGGAGTCATCTGTGGCCTCCTTGGCAGGCTCAACAGCTGGACATGGTAGGATGGGTGTTTTTTTCTCCTCCTGAGCTTCCTTGCAACCGAGTAAATCCCCGAGGGATAGAACTGTTGGGACTGGGGGCTTCCCATGGAGCAAGGACCAGCTCAGAGCCAGGGTGGCAGGCTGGGTGCTGGCATCCCACAGCCTGCACACTCCTGTGTGTCCCCTGTGTCCCCGTGGAGAAGGGATTGCTTCCCAGGAGTGTGCTGCAGTTCTGCAGAGGGCTGGCTCCTGTATGCCTGGTGCAGACATGCCCAGACCCCCAGGCCAAGCTCCAGCGTTAGGCAGGGCTCTCTTTAGGAAAGCCATAATGGAGAGGGAGACATTGAAGCTGAAGACAAAATACATCTTTTTATGAGTCCTGCATTTTTTGTCAACCATTGTCTCAGAGGAGGCAGCAGAAGGGCAGTTGCACATGGGGAGTTGTTGATGCCAGTTTGTGGCTCATGCAGCCCTGGGAAGCCTCCTGGGCTTACTCGGCCGCAAGGAAGCTGGGACTGTGCTGGTGCTCCCCCATCCTGCCCTCACCCAGCCCAGGCCCTGCTGCTCCAGCACAGCCACGGTTCTGTGCCAGCTCCTTTAGAGAGCCCTTGCCCACCCACAAGAACGGGGGTGGCCCCAACGCCCGGGGGATCCACAGTGGTGCTGGCCCTGC
Organism: Catharus ustulatus; assembly: GCF_009819885.2. Classification (NCBI taxonomy): domain Eukaryota; kingdom Metazoa; phylum Chordata; class Aves; order Passeriformes; family Turdidae; genus Catharus; species Catharus ustulatus. Next base: position 2,881,529 of record NC_046236.1, on the reverse strand, counting down.
TCGGGGATGGAGCTGCCGGGACCCCAGGGCACCGCGCCGGGACCGAGTGCGCCTGTTGTACCTGTCACCGAGTGCCTTTAAAACACCCCTGGACTTGCCTAACACTTCGTGAAGTCCAGCAAAATCTGCAAATGTTTTCAGCCCGGGAACAGTGTTAACAAGGGGTTTTACTCCTTGTTTTTTGAAGTTCTGGTGATAGTGTGTCTGGTGAGGTTGTTGGTGTGCCCGGGATTTCCGTCTCCCCCTTTTTTTTCAGGGGGTCCCTGTAAATATGTACAGCGGCCGTGCAGCCCCAGCATTTCCTCTGCATTCTCATGTGCTGACTTGTACAATGATCTTTTCAAAGGTACTTGGATAAAATGAAATAAAATCCCACATCCCACTGCCTGCTGCTTTTTTTCCTTCCTCGTGGAGCAGACCCACGCCCTCAGCAGCCTCTGGGATGGACAGAGAATGGGGCAGGTCTGGCAAAGGGTCTGGGCACAGGGTGGGGCTGGGGCTGCTCTGGGCTTCCTGGAGGGGTGGTCGAGCTCATCCTGGTCCCAGGGGACCAAAATGTTGCCCCTGAAGGAAGAGCCCAGCAGAGAGGGGACAGTGCTGGAGTTGCCAGAGGCTACAAGCCAGGCTTATGTGTCTGGAATTCCATGTTGCCTGCCTTGGCAGTGACAGCAGCTCCTGGGGATTGTCTGGTATGTCACCAAGGAGAGACCCCAGCTGATCCCCCGTCACCTGAACCCCACTAGTGCAGCACGAGGGCCAGCATGGAGAGCTCCTTGGCCAACTGGTGCCATTGCAGGGTTGCCAGGATCAGCTGCCCCCGGGGGACAGAGGCTGTGTCCCCAAGACAGGTGCTCCCAGAACGTGGAGACAGACACAGACCAGAGCCCACATTGTTTCCAGGTGGTTTATAGCACATGCCTGAGTGGGACAGGGCTCACAGCTCATCCCGGGATTCATCTGTGTGCGGTGCACTCAGATCCTCCATGCCCGTGTTGTTCCCAGGGGTCTTGGTCACCTGGAGAAGGCAGCAGTGAGGCAAGGATGGACACACACTCCCTCCCTGTCCCCATCTAGCAGGAGCTGGGGACATCCCTGGGCAGGGGGGTGTCCCCTGGCCTCACTCACCGGAGGTTCCTCAGGCAGTGTTCCCCCATTTTCCAAGAACTTGGAGAAGGTCTCCACATCTCGGTTGCTCTTAAACTCAATCATCTGGAGCCGTGGGAGCAGAGGGCACTGAGGCTGCCACTGTCCCCCAGGTGCTTGTGACCCCACAAGTGCCCACACCTACCTTCCTGCCCGGCCCTGCAGGGAAGTAGTGCAGGGTGGGGTAGCCGTGGATGGTGATGTTCTCCAGCTCGTTGGCCGTGGAGTCCATCTCGGCGATGACGATGTCCTCGCGGTCCTTGTAGCGCTCGGCCAGCTCCTCCCAGGCGGCCGCCATGGCCTGGCAGTGGGGGCACCACGGCGCATCTGTGGGACGGGTGCATTGGCAAGGGGTCTGTGACGGGGCTGGGGCTGTCGTAGGGGGGCTGAGCCCTATGGCAGAGCTCAGGGAGGGCCGTGGGTGGCCCCAGCACTTACAGAACTTGACAAAGACGTTCTTGGTCTCATCGAATGCCACCTGCTCAAAGGTCTTCCCCACCAGGACTTTAACAGGTCGCGTGTCCCAGTCCTCAGGGGGCTCCGCACTCAGCAGGTGAGGCTGTGGGGGACAGTCAGGACAGCCACAGCCTGGGTTGAGCAGTGCCAGAGGCCCGTGGGGCGCAGTGCAGGCTGGGGCAGGGGTATGTTCCTGTGCTGCCTTTTGGACCATGTCTTCCCCTCTGCTGCCGTCCCAGCTCTGTGTGTCTCCACAGCAGGAGTCTCCTGCCTCCCTTGCCCATAACAAATCCCCAAATCCTCAAGCCTGGCAGCAGGAGTATCAGCAAACTGGTCCCTGGTGTTCACTGCACAAGCATCATCCTCAAGCTTCTGGGCCAGCAGCCCATCTCTCAGCACAGGGCAGAGCCCATTGGTGCTGGTGGCACCATGCTGCACCCCTCACCTTCACCTTGCCGTCCAGCACTGCCTGGATGAAGGTGCGAATGGCTGAATCCGAGAAGTTGTCCTGCTCCATCCGGTACTTGCGATTGCTCTCCATTTTGACCAGGCGCAGGGTGGGGGCATCAGCAGCGGTCATGCCAAAGAAGGGCAGGACATCAGCGCCGTGCCCAGTTACATCCACCACCACGAAGAGCACCTGGGCAGGGAACGGCAGACGCTGAGCCTGGGGAGTCCCAAAGCCACCCTCCATGTTCCCACCGTGGGGCCGCCTCACCTCGCCCCGGAAGCCACCAGCAGCTGCCCTGAAGCTGTCCCGCAGTGACAGTTGATCCGGTGAGGACTTGTTGAGGAAGAGCAGCATGTGATGGGGGATCTTGGCACCAAAGATCTCATTGGATGTCTGGGGAGGAGGAGGAGGAGGATGAGGGCAGGGCAGTCATGGCCCTCCTGGGACACTGACAGGGCAGGGACGGGCTGTACCTCGTTGGTGAACTCCATCACCAGCTGCAGGCTGTGGATGCGGAGCAGCCGCGTGAGCTCGGCCGTGTCCAGCCCCCGCGACGGGTCCACAGGGAAGTTTGTCTGTCTCTCATCAAACTGCCAGGGCAGGGGCCTGTGAGGGCTGAGGGGAGGACAGGATGGCCCCACCACTCCCCTGCCACTCCCTCACCTTCTTGAACAGGCAGACAGTGTCAGCTGACAGCCCATACATCTGGAAGAGCTCAGCTGCCTCTGCCACACCAAACGTCATGTCCACCATCTCGGTAGCCACCTCGAAGAACGCCTGGGCTGCCTCACCCTTCAGGTCCTGCACGACCACCCGTCAGTGCCACAGCCACAGCCACAGCCGTGGTCCAGCCCTGACCCACCCCAGCCCACCTTGAAGAAGCCAACGACCACCAAGTCCTGGGAGTTGATGAAGGCAGCGATGATGTCGGCGTCCTGCAGCAGCGTGGCACTGGGGCCGGCCCGGCGCTGCATCCAGCGCACGATGCCCTGGCTGTCCATGCGGCCTGGCACATGGAGCAGGGCCCTGACGTCACCTGATACTCCTCTCCTGGCTGCCACCCCTCCCTGTGCCACCAACCTCAGCCACCCACCACCAGCACCATGGCACCGTCCACCATCATCACCTCATACATCTGTCACCTGTCCATTGTCACCACCAGGACACTGCCACCCCTCTCACCATCCACCCTGTGACCCCCACAAGGACAGTGCCACCCTTGACCATCAGCCCCTGCCACCCACCCCAGCCCCATGGCAGTGGATATGTGCCAGGGACACTGCAGGGTGCCCCAGCCCTACCAGTGTATGCCAGAGGGTGCGTGCGGTTGCCATCACGGAAGAGCTTGAGCGTGGGGTAGGAGGTGATGCCAAACTCAGTGGCCAGGGCTGTCTGTGCCGTGGCATCCACCTTGGCCAGCCGGGCTGGGCTAGACTCATTCCTCAGCTCAGCGGCTGCCTGGGCAAAGGCGGGAGCCAGCTGCTGGCAGTGCCCACACCACGGCGCGTCTGTGGGTAGGGGACAGCGCTGATGATGGGGACACGGGTGGGGACAGCCCAATGGCTGTATGAGCCCTCTGTGCCACAGCTTGTGCCCCTGTCCCCCACCCACACCCGTGCCCTGCCTGTGTCCCTGCTGCGCGTGTCTGTCCCCACCCCATGCCCTGTCACATGGTCTGTGCTATTGCCCCTCTGTCCCACAGCCCTTGCCCCTGCCCACCCCTCCTGCACCTGTAGAAGTGTTCTGCCCACACTCAGCCACGGCAGTCCCCCCTGCCAACATTCCCTACCCCACATTTGCCCCTGCCCGCAGTGGGGGCACTCACAGAACTCCACCAGCAGCAGCTGGTGCTCACTCAGGGCACGGGCAAAGTTGTGCTCATGGAGCACCAGGACATTGTCCTCCTCCTTGATCTCATCTGAGAGCACTTCATCCTCTTTCTTCTCCTTGTCTTCCTCTTCTATCACCTCTTCATCCTTATCCTCAGCCCCCAAAGCCGGGCCCAGCCAGGCCAGCGACAGCACCAGCAGCCAAACCAGCCGGGACCCGCAGCCGCGCATGGTGCCAGGGCTGAAGATGTTGTCCAGGGAGGAGGACGAAGATAAGGGACCTGGGGGCGGGTTGTGCCGGTCCCCTGGGGCTCGTGGCCCTCTGCTACTGGCTGCCCAGCCCCGCCGATAAGGCAGCCGGACCAGGTGGCTGTTTTCCAGACGCTCGTCGCCAGCGGATGGGGACAGGGAGCAGGGGGACAGGTATAGGCAGTGGGGGCACAGACACACCAGTAAGACCAGTCTGTAGGGTTTAATGGCGATGGAAGAGCACAGCCTGCGACCGGGCGGGTACCGGACACGGCACCACCACGGCAGGGTCACAGCCCCGGCCCCAGTGATGGGGACGCCGTGAGGACCAGGCGGGCGTCGATATTTAAAAAAAAAGAGCAATTAAAAATAACTTTGGTTGCGAAGACCACGACCACGGGCTCTCACTCGCTAAGGGACCCCCCTCAACCCTTGACGCGACTGGGGCAAGCGCGGCGGTGCCGCCGAGGGTCCCCGGGATGGCGGCACCTCGTCCCCGAGCTGGCGGGGGGAGCCGGGGTGCGGGGCGGGGTCAGTCCTCCCAAGCCTTCTTTATGCACAGGCCCCACTCCCAGGAGAGGTGCTCCGTCTTGTCATCGTCGGTGACGAGGGAGCGGACGCGGTAGGAGCCCCGTGCCAGCCATCCCCGCGGCGCCTCCTCTGCCGGCGTCACCACCTCGTACTCCTCGGCCCGCGGCGCGTAGCTGCCCACCATGAACACGTCGCGATCCACTGGGCGAGGAGGGGAGAGGAGGGACGGTGAGTGGGGCCAGGGTGGCGTGGGGGCCCCCCCAGCCCCGGCCCCGCAGCCCCCAGCCCCACTCACCGGGCCGGCCCCGGCGGTAGGTGAGGTGCAGGCACCGCAGCCCGCAGACGATCTCCCTGTTCACCTGCGGGCAGAAGGCAGGGGGGACTTGGGGACTGCCCCATGGCATGGGGACCCCTGGCATCCTGACATCCTCTTCCAGGATCCAGCCCCTTGTCAGAATTCAGCATCATCAAAGGTGGCACGGACTCCAGGGTGGCAGGTAACTCCAAGAGGGGCAGGGACTCAGAGGTGGCAGGGATCCCCCTCAGCAAGGGGCAGGGACCTCTATGAAAACCTGGGATAGGCAACATTACTGGGATCTCGGGGAGAAGCAAGGATTCTAAGGTGGCAGGAACCATGAGGTGGCATCATGCTGGGGACAGCAAGGACCCCCAGAGTGGCAGGGACCCGGGAGGCTGGGGAACTGAGGGTGGGCAGAGATCCCCAGAGCAACACGGACCCCAGGGGTAAAAAGGGCAGAAGCAGATGTCCCAAGGCATGGACCCGTGGGTGGCAAGAGACACCCTGTGGCGCAGGTTCCCAGGGGAACAAGGACCCCTCGGGGTCAGGTCCCCATGGTGTGAGGGCAGCAGGGCCATGCCCAGCCAGTGGGCACAGGGCACCACAAACTCGCCTCACCTTGAAGGACACCTTCACCCTGTAGTCCACCCCTTCCTTCAGCACAAAGGCCTGGCCTCTCAGCTCCTCCAGGTCTCCTGCACAGGCAGATGGTCCATCAGCCCTGTACCCCTTCCTCCTCCTCCCTCCACAGCTGCCCCCAAGGCTCACCTGTCAGGTCCATGGTGATGGGCCCTGGCGCCTGCTCGCACATCAGTGTCAGCTTTGTCACCTGCACATTGGGCACGCTGGGATCTAGGGACAAGCAGTAGGGCCCAGACCTTACCCACCCTGCCCAGAGCACCATCACCTCCATCCCAGCGAGCCAAGGGGCTGCCCATGGCCCTGCAATGGCAGGAGAAGCCACGGTGTCCGTGGTGGGGGTGTTAAAGCAAGTGAATGCCAGGCAGCCAGGCAGGGCACAGGAGAGCAGGGGCATCTCAGGTCACCCCATCACTGGCATCAGCGCCTTTTGGGGCAAGATCACGTTTAAAGAATCCAGACATAGGTATTCCCCAGGGTGTACCATTCCCTGGCTCAGGAGCAGAACGAGGGGAAGCCGAGGAGGAGGATGCAGCAGGTGCAGCCAAGGCATCCCTTGAGGTGGGCATTGGTCTCATCCACACTCCAGCCCAATCCGAATGCCCCCAGCTTTCACACACACCACGGTGCACCCCTCATTCACCCCAGTGCTTTGCAAGCCCCCCCCCCCACCCCCAGTTTGCACCCCCAGTGATGCATTCATGGATGGATACTGGGGTGCCAGACCCGTGGAGCCCCACAGGGACCCCCAGTGCAGACCAGCACCAGCCTGGGGCTGCTGTGGGGGCCATGGGGAGCGGGGAGCACCGTCTGGTCACTGGCAGCCGTGCTACCCCGGTGTCCCTCCCCCCGCCCCCGCCGTTCGCTCCTCTCCGTCATCCCCATGAATTTCCCGGTTCCCTGTAGCCGTTCCTATGGAAACTGCGGCGGTGATCCCGTAACCACGGCAACTGGGGTCCCCGGGCACCGGCACTGTCGGCAGGGAATGCCGGGGTCTCTGCGCGGGTGGGGGGCACAGGCAACACCCACGGGCGATTCCAGTCGGGATGTGCCCTCCCTGCCGGGGATGCCCCACGGGACGCTCCCTGCTCGAGCGCACCCGAGGCTGCTGAGCCCGCTGAGGCTGCATCCCCCGGCGGGGCTGCCGGGGCGCCGCGGTGCCCGAACCCGACTGCAGCCCCAGCCTTACCCACGGCAGTAGGGATGGCACCCAGCAGTGCCTGCTTGTACTTCCGCAGGCTCTCATCCCCTGGGTCCAGCTCCTGGATCTCCTGCAGGCTCTTCTTCTCCGGCGTCTTGTACGCCAGGGCCACGTCGGCATCCTCCTCCTCCTCCTCCAGCGATAGCGTCACCCCCTCCTTGTCAGCCATGATGTCTGTGGGGGACAGGCGGTGGCAGCCCCGGGGACACCCCGGGGGACACCCCGCGACACGAAGGCACTGCTGGGCAGGGGGTGGCCAGGTTGTGACACGGGAAATTCCCGTGGGGAGGCCAAGCTGCTCCCCTGCTCGGAGCTGTGGGGAGGAAGGCTGCCAGGCTCGGTGTCCCCGGGGCCTGGTGGCACAGCTGAGACCAGAGGTGTTGCCGCCGGCTGCATTTCCGCACGGTCATGGAGCAAGGCGAGCTGGTGCCTGCGCGGTCTGCTCAGTCTTGGGGGTGCTTGCAGACCCGTCCACCCCCAGCACCCCTTCGTGTCACCCAGAGAAGTCCTTGTCACTGCCCTGAGGCCTCTTCCAACCCCACCGGGCAACTTCCAGCCCCATCTCCCACCCCAAACCCAAACCCAAATCATCATCGGCTGCAGGGCAAAAAGGCATCACTGGGATGGTGGCTCCGGTACTGTCAGACTGCTGGGGGGCACAAGGGTGGGTGATGTCCCCACAGTCCCTGTCTCTCCCTGCCTCCACTGCATCACCCCCCCACTCTTGTGACTGCGAGCACTGAGCTCCCCAAAGCCCCTGGAGCTCCATCCCTGGGGACGTGCTGGGAACACGGCATGGGGCAGAGGACACCGCCTGCGCTCAGCCCCGGGCCGCAGGGCCAAAAGTGTGGGGCCACTGGGCCAAGATGTGGGTCCCCAGGGCAGTGATAGGGACACAGCAGTGGCCCTGCTGCCCTTCTGGGTCCCCCACCAAGGCCCTGCCCCTCGGCTGCCACGGCAGCATGCGGGCACTCCCAGCCCAGGGATGCACCCACCCGGGGACTCGCTGGCTGCCCGCGGGTGGCAGGGCAGGGTGGCATGCGCCGGGTGCCACAGGCTGCAAGGTGGCAGGGGGACAGTGGGGGTCTCCCCCGTGGGACGTTCCAGTCCCCCGGGCCCGGGGTGATGCTCACTCATGGATGCACCGGGTGCCCGGGGGATGCTCACCTGTTGGGGACTCGGAGTGATGCTCGCCCTCCCTCCCCGGGGCAATGCCCCCCCGCCGCCCCCGGGCGCTGCCCCCCGGCCGCCGCCGCTCACCTCGGTAGCACAGCGCCAGCCAGAGCAGCTCCAGCAGCTGCCCGCCGGCCTCGCACACGTCCAGGCCGAGCATGGCCGGGCCGTGCCGGGCCCGCCGCCCCCGGGGCCGGGCGGGGCGGCCGCTGGCGGGGCCCGGGGCGCGGCTCTGCCGGTGCCGGCGGCTCCTCCCGCCCGCTGCCGCCGCGCTCGGCGGTGCCGGCTGCTCCCGCGCGCTCCCCGCTGCGCTTCCCGGCGCTGCCCGGCGCGGCCCGGCGGGGCGGCGGCGGCTCCCGCAGACGCGGCGGCTCCGCTGCCCGCCCCCGCCCGCCCCCGCCCCTCGGCGGCTCCAGCCCCGCCGCTCGTGGGCGGCGAGACTGCAGTGAGCTCATCGCCGGGCGCGCCCGCCCCGCGCTGCCCGCACCCCGCGAGCATCCTGCGTGCGCCCTCAGTACTCTGCCTGCATCCCAGGAGCATCTTGCCAGTACCCTCTGTGCATCTCCTTTATCCCAGGAGCATCCTGCTGTACCCTCAGTGCACTGCCCACGCCATGGCCGCACTGCCCGCATCCTGGCGAGCCCCTTGTTCACAGTGGCCGCACCGTGACCGCCCTGCCCGCAGCCCCGCACGCTGCCGGCACATTGTCCGCCCTGCCCGCATCCCGCAAGCATCCTTCCTGTACCCTCAATGCACCGCCCGCACCCTGCCCGCACCGCCATCCAGCAGCCACGCCGGTGTATTTCCCCCTCCCGGACACCGGGTCAGTCAGGGCATCCCCCGGCCCCGAGAGGCTGGAGGGGTCCATGGGGCGCCGGGGATTGCCTGGGGTCCCACGGGCAGGGGGTAGATTGACCCCGGGGGTCGGGGCAGGGGCTTTGGGCACCCGGCGGAGACGGCGGCAGGCGCGGGGGGGCAGCGGGGCGGGACCGGGCGGGGCCGGGGCGGGTTCGGGCACGGAGGCGCGGCGCGGGGCGCGCACCCGCGATGACCATCGGCGGCCCCCGCGGCCGGCACCCCCGCCTCCAGATGCCCTGTCTGCGCAAGGTGAGCCACACCGGCACCGACAGCCGCCCCGCGAGGAGGAGGCACCGCGCTGGGCTGGGCACTAGCACGGCGGAAACCGGGCACTGCCAACGTGGGGAGCGGGTACCGCGGGCACCCGGTGTTGGGACTGTGGGGATCGGGCACCGGCGTCGTGGGGAGGGGGTACCGAGTGCATCGGGCACTGGCACCGTGTGGACGGGGGACGGGGCGCTGGGACCGTGGAAAGCAGACCCTGACACTGCCCTGGGTTACGCGGGCATCGGGGGCCGCCGGCGGGTCGGGCACGGGATCGCCGGGGACCGGGGAGCAGCACCATCCAGCGTACGCGGGACAGCGGGCACCACCCCGGCCCCGGCGCCGCCACGGGGCGCCGGGAACTGCTCCACGAGGGAATACCCACGGGCAGCGCCCCGGAGCTGCGTGCTCTGCTCCCGCTCCGGTCTGGGGGGTTGCCACAGCCTCGGCAGAGCTCACTCCCCCAAAACCGAGGTTCCCCGGGTCAGGGATGCCCGGAGGATGAGTGTCTGCAGCTCCAGCATGGCACATTCACCCGGCTGTTGGGTGCCAGCATGCCAGGCTGTCCCTAGGTTGGGCACAAGGTGCCCTGGGGCACTGTGGGATTCCAGACTGTCCCCAGGCTGTGCCCTGGGTGCCCCTGTCTGGTTATGGGGAGCCAGGCTGTGTCCAGGTCACAGGATGCCCGGGGTCACAGTGAAGGGAGCCAGGGGTCACAGTGAGGGGACACAGGCTGTGGCCAGGTCACAAGGTGCCCGGGGTCACAGTGAGGGGACACAGGCTAGGTCCAGGCCCGGTCCTGCCATCGCGGGGCTGAGCCCAGCGGTTCCTTGTCCGGCAGATGGAGCGGATGATCGTCAGTATGCAGGACCCCGACATGGGCATCAAGATGAGGAACCAGCGCTTGCTCATCACCGTCATCCCCCACGCCATGACAGGTGGGTCCCTGCGATGGTGTCCCCCGCGAGGCGCTTGCGGGAGCTCCCGGGTGTCCCCAGCCCTTGCAGCAGCACCCACTGGCCGCCCCCGCGCCGCTTCTCTCCCCGCACCCCGGGTGCTCAGCGCTGCAGCTGGGATCAATTATGCATCGGCTGCGCGGGGCGGGCGCTCGCACGTCCTTGGCAGGGCCCCGTCACCCTGCGTGATCCCTGGCACTGCCATGCTGTGCCAGATGCCCCAGCCGAGAATCCCCCCATGTCCAGTCTGGGAGACCCCACTGCACCCCACTAACGCAGCCTCTGTCCACAGGGAACGACATCGTGGAGTGGCTCATCCAGAAGTACGGCATCTCCGAGGAGGGTGAGTGCCCTGGCACAGGCAGCTGGCACCGAGGGGGCAACTGGGGCTGCCGAGCCTCCACGCAGCCCCCAATCCCATTCCCCAGAGTCGCTGCACCTCGGCAACCTCATCGTGAAGCACGGCTACATTTACCCGCTCAAGGACCCGCGCAGCCTGGTGCTGCGGGCGGATGAGTCGCCCTATCGCTTCCAGGTACGGCCGCACCGGGGCACGGCACAGCCCAAACGCCGGGGCTGCCCCGGCTGGGCACCGCGGCACCCCAGGGCAGCTGCTCAGCCTCTTTCTCCCCCACAGACCCCCTATTTCTGGACCAGCACCAAGTGGCCAGCCACGGAGCTGGATTACGGTAGGTACCGCTGGTACCAACAAGGGCTGTGACCCCTTCCCAGCCCTCCTGAGCGCCGCCGCTTCTCTTGCAGCCATTTACCTGGCCAAGAAGAACATCCGCAAGCAGGGTGATCTGATCGAACACGAGAAGGTGAGCGGTGCCCTCCTCACCCCTGTAATGAGCTGGGGGAGTCTCGGCTCACCCAGGAGCAGGAGCATCGGCTCTCCCTGTGCTGGAGTGGCAGCAGGACCCGGGGACAGGCAAGGGGACAGGTGCTGCATCGTGCCTATCTGTCGCTCCCCAGGACAACTACAACCTCCTGCACAAGCGGATCAACCACACGTGGGACTTCGTGGTGATGCAGGCACGGGAGCAGCTCCGGTGAGTGCGGGCACGGCCGGCACCGCTGCGCCCCGGGGAGCGGCCGGGATGGAGCACCCCTGGGTGCCGGGCAGGCAGGGTGCCAGCACCTCCCCGCTGCCTCTGCACGGCCAGGGCAGCCAAGCAGCGGCGCAAGGGCGACCGCATCGTCATCGACTGCCAGGAACAGGCGTACTGGCTCGTCAACCGGCCCCCGGTGAGAGCGGGGAGGGGGGGTGGGTTGGAGGGTGCAGCATCATTCAGGGCCCCGGCCTGGGCAGCCGGGCTGGGGGCGCAGGGAGTCCCCCCAGCCTCCATCATGACGCTCTCGTTGCAGCCAGGAGCCCCCAACGTGCTGGAGCAGGGTCCCGAGCGCAGGAACTGCCACACCACCCGTGTGCAGCTGGTGAGTGCGGGTGTCCAGGCGCCCCTGGGGCTGCCAGAGGGCACAGGGCACACCCAACCGGGATCTAGGGCTGCCCCTGTGGGTGCCCATTCATCTCACCCCAGGCTGTGCCCACATTTTGGGGTGAGGGGTGAGCCCAGCTCTGCTAACATCCGTGTGTCTGTGTCCCCCACGCCGAGCATGGGGAGTCTGTGTGTTTGTCCTTGCACCCACCACCCCTCTGTGCAGCACCTCTAATCCCTGCAGGGCAGCTGTGCTGCAGGGAGCCCTGGCACCCTGGGCTGCCAGTAGCAGCCACCAAGCCCTTCCTTGTGTTGTGACCCTACTAATGCTGCCCCAGCACTCCCAGGCTGTCCTCACTAACCACCCAATTTCTCTTCTCTGCGCCGTGTGCCGTGTCCTCTGCCCACGTAAGTGTCACTAACCTAGGGCTGGTGTCACACTGGGGTGTGGAGGGGGAAGCCAGGGTTCATTCCACGGGCTGTGCCGGGAGGGCTGGGAGAACGAGGCTGAAGGACACGGGGATGGGCTACAGAGTCCTGGGGCGGGGTCTGGGTGTCTGGATTGTCCAGGGTGGTGGTGGTGGGACAATGTCCCGGCTCATGCCCTCACTCAGCCCCGCGCATCTCTTGCAGACCAAGAACATGGATTACTACAAGCGAGAGGTGAGTGGGGTGAGGGGTGGGAGCGGCTCCTGGGGGGCAAGAGCTACCAGGCACCCCAACATCTCCCCTGCGCCTGGCCCCAGATCGAGTACTGCAGGAAGGCCATGGCCAGGACCAGGGTGAAGTCCTCCATCTGCCTGGAGGGGTGAGTGGCAGCAGCTGCCCCAGCCACGGGCTGGGTACCTGTCCGAGTGACAGGGGCACCCACCTCCCAGCAGCTGGTGCTGGCACCACTGCACCACAGCCCTCAGCAGGGAGTGGAGCTGGGGGTCTGCACAGCTCCCACACATCCCCATCATGTCCCCACGGTGGCTGGGGTTGGTGGCCCTGGTCGCCTCCAGCCACCACTCCTGGCAGGTACATCAAGTTCAACGAGCAGTATGTGCCCCATGATCCCATCATGTCCGGCTGCCTGCCCAGCAATCCCTGGATCACAGATGACACCACGTACTGGGCCATGAATGCCCCCACGTAAGTGCCCCAGCCCCAGGGTCTCCAGAACTCCAACCTACAGGACAGGGTTGTGAGGTCTGTGGGGTCATGCAGGCTGCCATGGGCTGCCAGCCCCAATGCCACTGTCACCCACAGAGTGACGACCCCCACAAAGCTGCGCGTGGAGCGCTGGGGCTTCAACTTCAGTGAGCTCATCAACGACCCCCTGGGCCGGGCACAGCTCCTCGAATTCCTCAAGAAGGAGTTCAGTGGTGAGCAGCCCCAGCCCCAAAACATGGCTATGCCTTGGCACCCCAGACCCACCAGTGTGACCCAGCACCTCCAAACCCACCATGTCCCAGCAGTGCCTAACCCACTGTCTAATCCCAGCACCACCAAACCAAGCCATTACCGTGTCCTGGCATTCCTCAGCCCAGCACCACATCCCAGTACCTCCCAGCTCATCTGCTCCAGTTTCCCTGGTTCCACTGCCCTAGCTGCCTCTGTCCCAAGGGGACACATGCCCAGCCATGATGGCCTTCGGGGGCTGCCCATGAGGGGTGCCCAGTGCCATGTCCCCCCCCTAGCTGAGAACCTGAGCTTCTGGGAGGCGTGTGAGGAGCTGCGCTACGGGGAGCAGTCCCGCATCGCCGAGATCGTGGACTCCATCTACCAGTGAGTGCCGGTGGGATGAGAGCTCGGGAGGAAAGGTTTAGGGGTGGTGAGGCCACCACGGTGCTGTCCCGGGGTGGGGCCGGCCTCAACCCGTCTGTGACTCCGCAGGCAGTTCCTGGCTCCCGGGGCCACGCGCTGGGTGAACATCGACAGCAAGACGATGGAGCGAACCCTGGAGGGCATCAAGACGCCCCATCGCTACGTGATGGACGATGCCCAGATGCACATCTACATGCTGATGAAGAAGGTGGGTGAGGGCGGGGCTGGGCAGTGCAGGGCTGGGCAGGATCCCGACGTCTCTGCTTGCCCAGGACTCCTACCCGCGGTTCCTCAAGTCGGACCTCTACAAGAACCTCCTGGCCGAGGCCGTCATTCCACCGGAGACCAAGAAGCGGTGAGGGCAGGGGCCGTCCCCTGGGGCCCACCTGGGGGCTCCCCGCGGGTTCTGACCCCGTTCTGCCCGCAGGGTGTTCCCCTTCATGCGCAAACAGCGGCATTCCAGCCCCAGCCCGGCCCTGCTGCTGCCCGCGGGCGATACCGAGGAGAGGAACAAGAGCCCTTCCACCGCCCCCGTCCCCGAGGAGGAGAGCTGAGAGCCGCGGCCAGTACGGGAGCCCCTGACCCAGCACACCCAGCCCCGCCGCAGGACCCTGCCGGCAGTAGCACTGAAGGAGAGAAGCCATATCCCCCCAGCCCAGCGGAGCCCCCGCTCACATCCCCGCACCCTCCTCTCCCTCGGGGAAGCCGCACCCAGCCGGCCTGGTGCGGGGTCACCCCCTCCTCCCACCCCACCCCGGGCACCAGACAGTAAAACCCCAGACGTGGGGAAACGCTGTGGCTCCCGTGGTTTTTGGGCAGCGGGGCCAGGGAAACATTGGCAGAGTGGGAGGTGCACGAAGCGCTGCCCACTTCTGCAGGCTGGATTGTGACCTGCACTCTGGGCTGGGAGTAAAGTCCTCCCATGGCTGCAGCAGCCCAGCAAGGGTGGCAGACCCGGGAGGGGACCAGCTCCGCCAGACACGTGTGCCCATGGCACAGCCGGCACCCACGGATCTGCTGGCTCCGAGGGTCAGCACCAGCCTGGCATGGCTGAGCTGGCACTCAGGGGTTACTGGTGTGCCACCTACACCTGGGAGGGACAAAAAGGCCTCTGGAATGGGGCTGGAGTGCCGTGGCCCTGTGGGCTGGCAGGGGCACCAGGAGCAGGGCTGGCAGCTGAGCCACTGCTCCCACTGTTAATCTGAGCAGAGGCTGAGGATCGCAGGGCAGGATTATTCCCTTCCCGGGAGCAGAGCCCCAGCTGCAGAGGATTATCGCTGGTGGTTACATAAAGGAGAGGGGGGCTGATGCCCAGAAGTGCTCAGCGTTGGAGCCCAGCCTGCTCCACACGTACCTAGACGGCAGAGCTGGGGACGGCTCCAGCCCCAAATGGACCAGAGAGGTGCCATCCTGGCTAATGAACACTGTTGGGATGCTGGGGATGGCATCCTTCCCTGCCGCAGAACCTGGCACAGAGCAAGAGGCATTCTCAGCTCTGTGCTGGGGCAGACAGAGAGCCCCGAGGCAGGGGAAACTGCTGGAGCCTCGGTCACAGGATGGACCTCGGGCCCTCGGAGCTGGCAGCCACCGGGCAGTGACAGATGGTCCCGCGCTCCAGGAGACAGCGCCTGCCACGCGTCTCCCTCCAGCTTGATCCAAATCCAAACCCTGGCATGAGATTTTCGTGCTGATGGACTGCAGCAGGAATCTGGGGTGCAAAACCAGGTCACAGAGCCCCAGGCAGGGGGCAGGGACAGGCTGGCCCAGCCTGGTTATCTAACTGCAGCCTCTCTCCACATGCTCTCTTCTCCCTTTTCCTGGTCCATCACCTGCCCACAGCAGGATAGGGCAGCAGGCAGCACCACAGTTATCAAAGCATCACCAGGGCTCCTGGATCCTTCCCAAGCAGGGGGATTCTATCTTGTGGAGGTCACTCAAAGGGTTGTCAAAAAATCCCACAGTCTTTGGTAACCTCCAACATCAAAGCAGGGCACCATTTACAAACAATGCAAAAGAGGGTTTATTGAAACCATTCCGGTCAGAGCAAGTCCTGTACGGCACAATTTGCAATAAGTTAAAGAACCAAACCAAACAGTCTCAGTGTTAAAAACCACACTAACACATAACACAGTGATATAGCCATTGCCACCCAGCTGAGTTATTGAATCAAGGCACAAAATCATTCATTAAATACTGCAAAAAAACAATTACACAGGAAATAAGCTGGAAAACAGACTGGTTTTGTTAAGAAGGTGCTGGTTTGGCATTGATGCGTTTAATTGAGCTGCCATGGGCAAAATCTGCATTTCTGAACCGTCTGGAAACATTACTGGACAACTTAAAGCCAGAAAAGCCCCCCAAAGCTCAAAATCCAGCTCTCCTCAAGGAACATTCAGTTTGCCTGAAGGGAAGATCAGGTCTGGGTAGGGATCTGAGGAGGGAGAGTGCAGTGAGAATACAGCCCAGGCACCTTGCTCCCAGCCAGGGGAATCTCAGCAGGAAATAATATACATCCAGCACTCAGGCTGGACTACAGTGCATCCCGGGGGTCCCCTGCCCTGGGCCCTGCCCCAGCTGGCTGAAGGGCAGCCTCAATCCAGCCCTCTTACAGCTACAACACTGGCACAGGGACCTGGGGGGCTGTCAGGCCTAAGGTGCTGAAAAAAGAGGAAACCCAAGGGGGGAGACACAGCTGGGGAGCCTTCCTGCACTCCTTGACTCCCTCAGAAAAGCTGGGAAGAGAGGCAGAGAGGCTGCCTTACCATTTTGAGCCCAGGGTGCTTTGAAGGTTGTGGAGCACTCAGCAGAGAGCATCCCTGGCTTCCTGCCCAGCCAGGACACCCCAGGACTGGCTCCCTTGACTGCCCAGGATATGGGTCATGGGGCAGAGGGTCATAGGGCACCCTTTAGGCAGCCACTGGTCAGCTGGAAGCAGGAGGTGTCCAGGCAGCCCAGCTCCCTGTGCTGACAGCCTGGGAGGGGTGGGGCTGTGGTGTGAGCTGGTGACAGCAACTGCCCAGTGGCACATTTGGGATCAGCAGAGGCTGAAGGGAAGAGCTGATGCCTGATGCTGCACATTCCCATCCTACAGTGTTTCTACACATCCCCCAGTGTCAGACTCAGCAAGGGAGGGAGGCACTGGCCAAACCCCCTCCAGCACTGCAGAGCTTGAGAGGTTATTTTTAGGCTATTTTTATTTTCAGGACTGAGCAGCTGGGTCAAACCGTTTTCAAGGCTCTGCACCTTGTTTCTACAGCCTTCACTGGCACCCATCAGGCAGAGCAAACACCTTATGGTGCTACATGAATCTCCAGGAGAAACCTGGACAGCAACTTGTCCCATCCTCTCAGGATACCAGGCTGGGCAGAGAGAAAAGTGATCAAGGATCCTCACCCAACATCACTTCAATTCCAAGGGCAGGGAGGCGGCACAGAGCTCCTGCCCACCTCCTGGCAGCAGGGACAGTGTTTGGAGAAGGCTCCTCAGCAGCTGCAAGGCTGAATGAGCAGGGTGCTGGCACTGCCACTGGGTACAGGGCTTCCCAGAGCAGCACTCCCAGCTCTCAGAAAAGGTTAAAGTGCAATTCTACCCAAGCCAGATCCTCAGGTTCCTTAAACCTGGAGAGGTGGTGGTGGTACCTCCAGAGACCAGCCAGCCTGGGCTTAGGGTGGATCTCACCAGGTGAGCAGACTGAGGGAAGGGAGGAACATTGATGCATCCATCAGGGGGGAGACCAGCTCCCTCTTAGTGTCACCAACACTGCACAGCCTGGCTGGGAAGGAAGCAGCAGAGGACCCAGATACAGGTAGGCTGGTGACTGCAGAGTAGGATATGTGGGGCTGTTCTGGGAAGAAAAGGCCATTTGCTAAGCAGAACAACACTTTAACCTGTGCTTTGCTGGGCCAAGTGACACCAGACACACCACAGCCATGGCTGGGGTCACCACACACCCCCACCACTACTGAAGCAGGGCCCAATTCCAGGAGAGGGTAATTGCAAATCAACCTGCAGCCAAGCACCTCTTCCCAGCCAGGAGAGCTGACTCAGAAAGGAAATCTAATACCACACAGAGAATTCCACTTCTCAGACATCCAACTCCACTTCTCAGACATCCCAGAAATCATCAACTCTGGCATCTCAGCAAGTACAAGTTTTCCTCCAGACACACTCCTGAGTCAGCACAGTTCTTCAGGCACACAGGGATGGAGGGAAAGCCTCCTCCCTGAGCTGATGACACTTCAGTGGTGGCCAAGCACTGAAGTCCCATCAGCTGTGAGGACGCACACTCTGGCAGCTGTCCCCACAGCCTGGGTGTCCCTGGACACTGGGGGTGCTTCCCTGCCAGCCACTTTTTGGTTTGCAGATCAAGAAAGGCAACTTCCCACTGGAATCCAGGCTCTGGGCTTGTTGAGAGCACCGCTGCAGAGCAGAGGCAGCCTCTCCCCGCTCCTCGGCAAGCTCAGTCTCGGCTCTGGAATCGCATCCTGTGCAGGCGGTCCCGGATGTGCTGCTCGTCATCCCCGGCCATGTGGCGCAGCCAGATCACCTTGCTCACTGAGATATCCTCCTTCAGCTTCCTCTTCATCAGGGACACGGGGCCTGGCCCCTCACTGGGCTGGGGGCCCCGCAGCAGCACATAGCAGGCGTGACGGCTCCGCTCAAACAGCGCTGCTGCAACACGGAGCACATGGAAACCCAGCCTCAGCCTCGTGTGCCTGGACTGGCCAGCAGACCCAACACCACCCACAGGGGCCAGGAGGGACCAGTGTCCTCCTGCAGCTCCTTGCTGGAGGGCTGGAAGGAGAGGACTCACCAGTGAACGCAACGATTTGGTCTGTGCTGTTGCGGAGCTCCAACAGGACATGAGTGTAGGAAGGATGGAAAAGGTACAGCTTCTGGAGAGGAGCTGTGTGTCTCTGCAACCAACAGAACACACTGTCAGGGCACAGACTCACGTGTTTTCCCAAAGACAACACCAGCACCAGGCTCAGCTATTACTCACACTTGACAGGACACACTCAGCCACACTTGTCCATGTCAGCCCAGCTCATCCTGACTGATGACATTAGGACAAGTGCTGGGATTTTGCTTACTGGTCTCCTTCCCACCCCAAGCTTCCTGCAAATAGCTGGCCTGTCTGCTGCAGGCAGGAGACAGATTTTTGCCTCAGGGCTGGCAGGGTGAGCAAGGAAAGCAGAAGAAGCTCAGCTGGTGCTTCTGAGACTCAAACTGTCATCAGTGCTGCCTGTCACTGCCCCAAGGGCTCTGCAAGCAGCTGAGCTGTGCACCAAGGCTGCCAGAGGCTGCCTGAGGCACAGAGAGGATATTCATGTGGCCACAAAGATCACTGCATGCACTGCTGCCATGGCAGGCTACCAGGGAAACAGCAGTAATTCCACAGGTACCAAGCCAGAAGCCTCCCACCTCACTTCCAGTGTCACACCAAGGCAGGGCAGTGACTTTGCTCACAGAGCCACCAAGTTCCTTTTCTCTACATAACCAGGCTGAGGATGACAAAAGCTGCCAGTGCCACCAGCACCTGCAGGGACACACCTACAGACACTGACCCCACACCCAGTGCATGAGGCTGCAGTGTCAGTGGCACAGATAGACGGGAATACCAACACTGTGACAAAGTGGTAACTCCTCCCAATTCTGGCACAAAGCCTGGAGAAGAGCAGCCCTCAGCACCTGAGCAGCATCACTCACTGTCTCATTGCCCAGCTCCTGGTAGTCTCCCCACATGAGGAAGGCAGAGCGGTGATCCGCAGTTGGAAGTGTGGCTGGGCCAGGGCTCCCTGCCCTTGAGTTCAGCTTCAGCTCCCACTGGACTGCTCCAGATTCACTCTGAACAATCAGGATCTAGCAGAGAAGAATGAAAAGGAAGTCATGACAAAGGCATCTAACAAACCATGAGAGAGAAGTCAGGTCAGCTGTCTCTCCTCTCACTGTCTATGGGAACAAGTATGTGACATGGGAAGATGAGGAAATAACTTGAAGCAGGGCATCACAGAGCTGTGAGACCTGGGGTTGGCCATGTTAGAGTAAAATCGTAAGTTTTGCAGCTACTTCAAGAGATTCAAATTCTGTCATTGAAGCCTCTTACTGAGAAGAGAATTAAAGTGCCTGAGCTGGCTTCAATGACCTGCTGAAAGAGATCCTTTTGCAGCTTAAATCATCCTAAAATCAGCCAGAGGGAACACATCCCACCAGCTGTCCTTGATTCATTCCTGCTTGAGCTGTGACATACAGAGAAATGGGAAGCTAAAAGAAGAAATTTCAAACCTGCTTCCTGTTGGGTCCAATTTCACTCTCCAGGATAATACCATGGTCATCAGGCTTGTAGTAACCAAGCAGCGGATCACTGGGGGAGAGAAAGAGCAGGGACAGATCTGAACCCATCCTGATGGTTGCACATACTTTGCTTTCCCATTTGCCTCTATCCCCCCACAACTGCCCTGGTAAGAGACCTGACTGCCACAACATTGGTTTGGCCTGGTACCACCCCAACTCTGAGCCCAGTCACATCACAGCAGGCACAGAATGAGGAATCAAAGCTCTGAGCTCCTCCATCCTGAAGCAGCTCTCAGCATTTGAGGGGACACAACACAATGAGCAAGATCAAGATATGATCCAGGCCAAAAAAAAAGCATCTGCCAGGACACTGCTGTTGCTGGGAACCTGGAAATGCCACATCTAGCCCACACTGAGAACAATACCTCAAAAGATGGGACACATTGAGGGTCCACATAGTGTGGAGATCTTTTGTGTTGATCAGTGTAGCCATCTCTGAGTTCACAACCAAGATGTGGTCTCGTGAGTGCCCAGGTACTCTTGCCAGGTAGTGAATGTCTCCAAACCTGAACAAGGACAGAGAAATGATTAACCTTTTTAGACCATGGATGGTTTTACTGTGACATCTGGAGTTCTTTCCCTGCACAGCAAATCCACACAGGAAACCCTTTCCCTGCTTTTCTGTGAACCCCTGATGAAGCCATTAACACCAACCCTTTTCCTGAGCTTTGGATGTGCTCCTAATCGAAAAGTCAATAGCCAGGCGAGAACAAAGTCCCACCAGGCCATCCTGTCAGGAACACCAGCACCCTCCACTCCACCAGCCTCCAAGACATAACCCCCCACCTGAGAAGGGACAGAAGCTCTAAGCGGTGCGTGGCATCATCGATGTGCTTCTCCCAGTGAGAATCTGGCTGGAAGTCGGAAAGATTCATTTCCGTCTCAACTACTGCACTGCCCAGATCTTTCAGGGAATATGCATAGAGAGACTTCTCTGTGTAAAAATAAATAATAAAAAAATTTAAAAAGCAAGAATGAGTGAGATAAGTTATCCTGCCCTTGCTCTGAACTCCATGATTTTCCAGATCTGTCAGATCAACTATATTTTTAGGGCTTGCATCATAGAGTTGTAGTGGTATTTTGAGACTCAAGCCTGCTATTGAATGCTTTTAACATTTTATCTGTTCATAATCCAAGTGTTCCACAGTAATCATTTGCTATAAATGACTGCCTAATCCTTACGTGCTTGACATTTGTTAAATAAAATCACTACAGTACATAACAAACAGCAGTTTAAGCAGAAGTCCCCCCCTTCTCTTGGCCCTGAACAGCTCTTTGACTAAGTTAAAGCTCCACACAGCTTGTAAGAACACAAAACACATTCTCAGATGATGTTTACTAATCCTGCTCTCAGTTACAATCACTGCTTCAGACTGAGTTCCAGGCAGAGCTGTACCTGTGTAGAAAAGGAAGTAGGAGGAGGAGCGCAGGTCCAGTGTGACGTAGCGAGCGTTGCCATCCACGCTCAAGGTACCAGTGGAGCCAATCCGCTGGCCAGTTTTTGCTGAATGGATGAAGAACTTAACCTAAGCAGGGAAGGGATTAAAGACAAAAACCAACAAGGTTAAAGCTGGCACCGAACAGCTACTGAATGGGAGCAGCACAGGATGGAAAGTCTCTCCCGGTTTTGGAGGAGTGGGCATGAGTTCAGTGACCACTCTGCTTCAAATTCCTCTGGAAGTTTGAAAATCACTTCCAGCACAGCCACCTGCTCTGAGAATTTGCTATCTCTGTCCCCCACCCTCCTTAGACTGGGACTGTGGAACAGCAGCCCCAGCTCTGTAAGGACAGCAAAGATCCATTCAAGCCTAAGATGGAGATGACCTAATGTCAGCAACAAAGCAGCATATGGACATGGGAAACTCGGCTTCACATGGCAGCTCTGCTTAATGTTTTAAGTGCCCTAATCTACTCCTCCTTAGGCTCATGTGAGTCCAAGAAGATAAAAGAGCTGATAGGTTTCTTTCTACTCTTTGTGCAGGGTAACAAAATCCACTAAAAACATTTCATCTAGGAGAATAAAGGTTAAAGTCAGGATCAGATCTAAATGTCTGAGCAACAGTCAAAGTCTGGGGAGTGCAATGGACTTTAGGGACAAGTGAAACATCTGACCAAGACAAACATATCAGAGCCGCTGAGTCAGGCAGGAACCTTTCCCTCTGCCTTGAAAGTGAGGGACTGGAAAAACAAAGGAAATTTGCTGCTCTCAAAGCAAATCTGGAGTCTGGCAGGTGAAAAAGGGATAGAGTTGGCTGGGGAGAATGAGAACGCAACTGCAGAGGGACAGCAACAGATGCACCAGCTATTCCCAGCCTCCTGCACTGGGAGGAGACACACACCAGCTCTGGAAGATCAGCCACACCTTTACTGGCAAGCACTGGTCCAGTGGCTGCCCTGGGACAGTGACAGCCAGGGGTATTTAGACAGGCAGTGAAAAGTACATTTTCCTCACTGCACTACCAAGCCCTCTGTGTTGCCACAGGAGATGGATAACAAAAACTGGCACGTTTTCTGGGATGTGTTTGTGCTGAAGCTTGCAGCAGGTAGCGGTCAATGGGACTCTCTGGAAATGCTGCTATCTAACCCCCTGCACACAGATCCTTCCACAGACTGCTCACAGCTCTGTCCTTTCAACTGCAGCCCTTGATAGCAGCAAAGCTCCTTTACTTGAGTGCTGAATCTCCCTTTTGACCAGCCCTTTCCAAGCTGCAGAGCTCCACTCCAGCTCCTACATTTGCGTGATTTCTCAAAAGAGAACATACTTTTCCTTAAGTTGGCACAGTGCTTGCCAAATCCAGAGGGAGGAAGGGATTTCATACCAAGATAGCAAGAGAGCTTAAATGGAGAACAGATCAAAAGGCAGTCTTGCAGAACAGAGACTACATTCAAACTTTCCTTGGCCGCCTAAGATTAAAAAAACAAAAGTCTTGAGATAACTGGGATAGCAAAAACAACGAGGAAAGAAAACAGAGAAAACTGTAGGAGGTGGAGAAGATAGAATTTCTGATGACTCTGGCAATAACAATGCCTTGGACAGCAAAACCCTATTTTCTTCTGGAGGACATTGGCCAAGAAGGCCAATGGCACCTGGCCTGTACCAGCCATAGGGTGGCCAGCAGGGCCAAGGAAGTGCTTCTGCCCTTGTACTGGGCATTGGTGAGGCCACACCTCAACTGCTGTGTCCAGCTCTGGGCCCCTCAATTCCAAAAGGACACTGAGGTGCTGGAGTAGGTCCAGGGAAGGGAACGGAGCTGGGGAAAGGTCTGGAGCACATGTCCTGTGAGGTGGAACTGAGGGAGTTGGGGGGGATCAGCCTGGAGAAAAGGAGACTCAGTGGGGATCTTCTCTCCATAACTCCCTGATGGCACAGGGAAGCCAGGTGGGAGTCAGCTCCCAGGGAGAAAGGGACAGACAAGGGGAAATGGCCTCAAGCTCTGCCAGGTGAGATTCAGGTTGGACATCAGGAGGAATTCCTCCCCAGAAAAGGTTGTTAAACATTGTAAGAGGCAGCTTAGCGAGGTGGTGCAGTCACCACTGTGGGAGGTGTTCAAGGAAAGCCTGGACTCTGGGCTGGGTGATTAAGTGGGGATTGGTCACAGGTTGGACCTGATGATCTCAGAGGTCTTTTCCAACCTTAATGATTCCATGGCTCTGGTATGAGGACATGGGGCTCCCACTGCTCCCATCAGACCCACAGGGAGCTGTAACTTGTGTGCTTTGAACAGGACAGACTGGGCATGCAGACAATGCTGTGGTACTCCATCATGGATTTAGATGTTTTGGTAGAAAAATTGTTCTAGCTACTTGACTTTTCCCCTCTCAGGAATGGGAGAAGCAATATTTGGAGGGAGATAACACAACCAGTAGCTGTTTCACTAAATGAATTCAGATCAGAATTAACCAGCATAGCGACACTGGGAAGAGCAGTGCAAAGCAGGCCACAGGCAGAGAGAGGGAAGGGATCAGAAAAGGGCAGTGCTGGTACAAAAGCACTGACTGTCAGCTGTGCTTTGATCTAAGAGCCAAAGCTGTCGGGGTTTGTTCACTTCCACTTCTCTAAGCAGAGAAGCAGAAAACTGCAAGCTCATCTTGCCCCAGCTCACTCCCCAGACAGCACAAGAACATGCAGTGAGGAGAGCACACTGAAAAGGGGGAGGGATTACTGGACAGCTCTTTATTTTATTTTATTTTTTTAAACCATAAAACATTTGTGCTGATTTGGGAGTACATCTCTAAAGGGTGGGAAAGAACCCATCCCAAATCCACAGAAACCAGAGGCCTCTGGACACTTCCTCTGAGACTACAAGGTGGAAATAAACAGCATTCCTGCCATCCCCTGTGGCAGCCACTCGGGTTATCAGAGCTTCACGATGACATACCTGGCCTTCTGTAGCGATAAACATTATCAGGTCCTGAATTCCATCTTCATCCAGATCTGGAACCACTGACAAAGGAGTCAGCAAAGTATAATTAGCTCCAAAGTCATGGGATCGCCTCCACAGAACTTGCCCTGGAACACAGAGGGAAGCAGTCATTAAAAGGCATCTTAGGTTGGAAGGTTATTAATGCTCCTGTTGCAGCCCATGGGCACCACAAACCAGCCACATTTATGCTCATTATGGGGTACTTCCTCCTTGCCTTTCTGCATTCCCAATGAATTCCAGTATCCACCATTCCATCTTACACTGGAAAGCAATCCTAGCTGCCTGCAGGAATGCACCCTGGCACAAAGAACAGATTGCTTCCCTTGCACCTTTGGTTAACAAGCTTCCCAGCATGTTCATGGCATGGAGAACCCTTTGTTGTGATCCAAATCCTTGCTGCTGTGCACTTAAATCTGCACAGACATTTTGGGACCATAAAGCAGATGAATTCTGACCAGTGTTGCTGCAACTCCTGGCAGAACCTTCTCGGCTGCAACTTGCCTCCTGCAGATGTTCCTGCAGAGGCTTCCTCACTGACATGACTAGCCACAGCTCAGGCCACATCCCACCTCTCCCTTGTCTGAAGAACACACACAGCCCAAACTTGTTTGTAAACTGAGGTAACAAAGCTTTGCTTTTTAAAAAACAGGGGGTGGTTGGTGTGGGTTTCTCTTCAATGGCTCCAGACCAGTTGAGTGGCTCTATCCATCCACTGTGCAAGGCTGTAGGCCACTTTCCAGTCACTGACCAGTGGAATCTGCAGTGGAATCTGGCAGGGAGGACACTGCTGGGGGGTTTTCTTTCTAATGAACATGTCAGTGTCTCATTAGGTGCTCCCAGGGCAAATGTTTACCCTCCCCTTTACCCAGCATCACACACAGCAATTATCATTTCAGGAATGCAAAGTAATCATCTGCTTTTTGTCAGGAAGGCAGCTGGACTGAAAGCCACAGAATTACTACTTGATGCTGTCTGCAATAATTTAAGGCAGGCTGTATTTCTAGTAGGATTGTTCCAAAGCTTTTACTGCAACGCTGAAAAAAACACTTGGATTTGTTACTATGACAACAGATGTGAAATGAAGAGAGCAGATTTTCCAGTTTCCTTAGGAAATTATGGGAAGGCAAAGAATTTTGTCCTCGAAGAAAATAAGGAGGCAGAGGAAGAAGAAAAGTTTCAAATTACCACATTCTAGCTTCAGGACTGTTGAAAAGTACAAGAGTAAGACCAAGCTAATGAAATTCCCCTGTCAGTGCAGAAGGCTCTAATCTTTGCTGGTTAAACAGCAGACAGACTTTGGGAGAAAATATCTTATTCTCCTAAATGAACAGTCTGAGTTAAGTGAAGCAGGTGATACTGGATTCAACACCAAGCACTTGAGAAGTTTTCCATGCTCTAACCCAGCCCCCAGAGGCACAGAAACCAGGCCTCTCCTGCTCCATCAGCAGGAGATGGAACTGTCACGTCTGACACCCACAGTGCCACGGCGCTTCCTCAGAGCCTGGGGTCATGGCACCAGAGCAGTAAGAGGAGCCAAGATGGAAATTAGGCAAGTGCCTAGACTGCAAATCTAACCTGGTTGAAAGGGTTGGACATTTTTGGTCTGGAAGGAATAATAAAATCAGAACTCAGAAGACTGAGTTCAGGTTTTGCTTCATGCAGACGGAGAGGACACAGAGACTCTTCTCCCTGTCAGACATTTTCCAGGTTGGAGTTCTGGTTTATTTATTTAGTGACTTCTCACACAGAAGCATCCATCATCAAAGGGCACCATCCATCATGGCTCCCTTTCTGCCAAACCCCTCAGGAGACCAGAACCACCCGTAGGGCTCACAGTTCAGGCTGCTGGAGGATCAGTCAAGAGAGAAGGTATAACAAAACTCTTACTCCTGTCCTCTTCCTTGAGACTCTGCCTCGGGCTATGGCAGAGATGGAATAATACACAGCTACAAAGACTTTTGCTTTGACCTGGAACAGTTAATCTTAAGATCCTGTGTGTCCCAGTTTGCTGGTAAGATAAACATGCAGGAATGTCAGATGTCCCACACAAACAGGAGCATGCACTCCTACACTTCCCATCCTCAGGTCATTTCTTGTAGCAATGAAGAAAGCAGGACTTAACACAACTTCAACTGATAAAAAAACACTAACTTGATCAGCATTGAAAGATCAAAACCACACCAGACACATTCAGATGATAATCTGCCTATCTCTCCTTCAATCTTCCTACAGGCAGGGGCTAGACAGCCTGAGAGCCCTGGAATCTCACCAAATCCTCCATAATGATGAATCATTAACAGCTAAAGATTGTGCTGGCTACTGTTTTTAGCACACTGTGATGTAAGTTAGACTCTGCCTCTTTGAATACATTTAGCCTATTTAAACACATTTTATTCCGATCTGCCCTCCTAACCCCCAGTCAACTAAGCTCAGAAACCATTTTTAACCTACTTAACAGCAAAAAGGCATCAAATACATTAACTCCTGGGTTATTCACTTTTCTATCTGATGCATTTTTCTTCTCTTGCTTTGAAGTTATCTATGGAATGTTTTCTTTGCTGTATTGCTGTGACCTGTAGCTTAGCCTGGCTCCTTCTCTCCACACTTGCCTTTATGCCTGTCTTTAGCTACAAGCCTTTGGCTCCACAGCCAACTTTCTACACTTTGACCTGAAAGCAACTACCTCATTAATAGTCTAAAAATAACCTGTGCTGAAGCCTATACATGAGGGAAACGGTGTTAAGATGTCTCTGTTGGCACAGAAACCTTCTAGCTCTGTGTGTATCTAAACTTCTATCTATACACTGGAAATTAAAAGCTACACCAGATTTTCCTCAGATTCCTTAGAGCTGTACCTCTTTATTTCTTTTTTTCCAATATTTGGAAAACAGAGTGTGAAGGGTTTAATACCAGATACAAAGGATGTGATCCTAGGGAGAATATGTATTGTTTAGACCTTTGAAACAGTCACCTCCAAAATGGAAATGTATTTTAGGCTTCACCAGCAAGGAGGGTTCAAGGTGCAGCAGATGATCACTGTTCCTAAAGTAGAACAGGCACTCCTTACCCCCACCCACATTAGGCAAGATGATGAGATGAATTTCTCCACCTCTAAGTTTAGAAAGGAAGAAACCTCTCCAGAGGAACTAGGCAGAATTGTAGACTACTGAAACAGACTGGTAAGCACTTATCCTAAGTGCTCTCCTCGACAAGCTTAAGATCACAAATGCCTGGAACTCCCACTCCTCCTGCCACAGCAGGCACTCCTGGCACGCACACACAAATAACTGGGAAACGTTGCAGGTGCCGGTTTGCGTCTAACCCTGGAGAGTACAAAGTAACATTCACAGCTAGTGACTGCTCCTCCTGTTTCAAAAGCTGTTGGAACACTGGTATTACGAAACAGAGGCTGGCACAAACCCCCAGCAGAGCCCAGCCTTTGGAACAGCCAGGCTCAGAGCACGCGCTCCTCAACGCCCAGCAAGTGACTCTGGCAAGGTTTCCGAGATAATAAACACCCAGTGCCCATTGTTCATGTACCAGCCACTCATGTCACACTGACATTCCCCCTGGAGGCCACCAGGTGAGGAAAGCAAGCAGCCCGTCCCCTGTGTGGCAGCAGAGCTCTGCTGGCACTCACCTGTCCGTAGGTCGAGTGCTGTAAGGGACAGTGACTTCTCCACCACGAAGCAGCCCGGGGTTACTGCTGTGCCAGTTGTTGCTGTGCCCAGCAGAAGGACGCCACACTGCAGCCACTGCACGTCCTGTGCTGCAGGGCTCTCCCAGAGCACGCTGCCGTTCGTGCCAGACACGGCAGACACGAAGGCACAGGGAGACGGCAGCCCTGGGGAGGAGAGGTATCACAGGGAGCTGCCTCTGCACCCACCTTTGCTGCCCTGCACCCACCTTTGCTGCCTCTGCACCCACCTTTGCTGCCCTGTACCCACCTTTGCTGCCCTGCACCCACCTTTGCTGCCCTGCACCCACCTTTGCTGCCTCTGCACCCACCTTTGCTGCCCTGCACCACCCAGGAGCTGGGACTCACCCAGCCCCTCTCCACACCCAGTATTCTCTCCCAGTCACTAACTGGAACTAGAAGAGAAAGGACAAGCCTCACTAGAAGGTGTTTTTGAATCAGGTACCTCCATCCTGACAGGACATGTTGAAGCTGTTGCTGCCATTGCTGGATTGAAAAGCAAAGAGTACATCTTGTACTCTGTCTTCATTCACATCTTCTATAGCAAGGAATGGGTAGGGCACTGCAATAGAACACAAACCAGGCTCTGGTGAGGATTTTCTTAGCCCACAGCAGACAAAGTTGGAGCAAAACACAAATTCTTAGAGACCTACTCACTGCCTCCATCCTGGACAGTGTAACATCAGGACAAATTGGATTAATTTAAAAAAAACATGTACACAAATACCAAGGACAGGAAGTTAGTGCCAAACAATTTTTAAAATTTGCTATTCCCCAGAGGATTTGTCTTTTTCAAGAAGCAAGCAGCCAGAATTTGAACTATGCTGAACAAAGAACAATTCTGGTCTTGGAGTGGGGCTGCTATTCTTAAAGTATAAAGAAGCCTCACCCAAGCCCCTCAAAACCCAGATTCTCCATCTTTCTATCAGGTTAAAGCAGCTTTCTTGAGCTCAGAGTAGCAGAACCTGGGATGTCTGCAGCACCACATACAGCTCAGTCCCTGCTGTGAGCACTATCTCTGCATTTACAGCACATCCAGCACAACCCACTGCACACAAGATTAAAGAAAAGCTCTCCCAGAAGCAATTGCTGAGCCACTGGGGAGCAGGACCCAGGCTAAAGAGCCAACTAAAGCAACCAGAATAAAAATAGCTATAGTAACTATAGAGCAATTTATTAAAAAAACAAGATGGAATTACTCTTCTCCCCTTCCTGTTGGCCATGGAGAAAAGGGAGAAAGTCAAAGTGACAGAGGAAAAAATGTCTAACTGCCTCCAACCTCAGCTCGAACTCCAAGCACCCTTTCTTCTTTCTTTTTTTTTTTTGGTGAAGAAACCAGCCTGCTACCTTGTTACCACTTCAGAGCAGCATCTAATTTCTCTACAAGATCCTGTAAACACCTCCTGGAAGGCCATTTATGATGGGCCATTGCTTATCCAGGTCAGGTATTCACAGCTCTGGCTCCCAAGGGCTGCATCCCTCCAGGTCTAGCTCCACATTTTGCCAAATTCACGGCACAGAAAGGAAAAGGACTCTTGGTAATTATTTATTCTGCTGCAGAAAGCTCACCTGCATTGTTGTAGTATTGGAACCATGTTCTTTCTGAAACTGGCCTCTCTGGGCAGGGAATGATGAAGGAGAAAGCAAACACAATGATCAGGCAGAGGAACAGGGAGATGAAGAAGGCAGCAGTGCGCCACCGGGACAGCCGGGACAGCCCTGAGGATTTGACAATCCTTCTCTCCACAAAATGTTCATGGTTCTCCTGAGCTTTTACATCCTCAGTCTTCAGAGGGTGGATCTCAGCTTCTGAGTCCTTGTTATCCATCACAGCTCATTCATCTGTATTCAGACACTCTTCTCGTCCTTCACCTGTGACAACAGAAAAAGATGTTAAAATACATTTTGAAATATATTTTTAAAACACAAATTAAAATACTCTGTTACTACCTGATATTCACACTGGAAACATTTAATGGGCGGTGAGCAAACCACGGTATTGTCACAGAGCTGGATACAACACACTGCTGGTGCCGGAGGTCTCCCACACAGAGCAATGGAGAGAGTCTGTGGAATGCAGGAACAGCACCAATTCTTCTCCAGAGGAGGAAACCAATTCTGCTAGAGCTGGACAAAGAAGGCTATAGACCCCACGCAGAAAGGACTGACTGATCTGCAGGTCTCCCTCAAAAAAAGCTTCTTTTGTTACAAAGACTTCTTGCCACCTCCTGTGTATGTCAGCCTGACTCCCAGCTGGAGAGGTGAAAGGAAACACTTGTGACCTTTACATCCCAACATAAGTCTGTTCTCTACTGCAAAGTGCACTTGAGCTTCCCCAGGAGAGAGAGAAGGAAACACCAGCATGTTCTGTATAGGAGCAAACCAAAGCTATTCAACACCTTCTTACATGAGAAACCACTGGGTAAGTTCAGCAACCCAGCCCTGCAGAAAGCAAGAGTGATGACTTCCCTCCTCAGAGAAAAAACAAGGCAGAAGTTGAGACTAAAATCAGGCAAATTTGGTTTAATCAGACTGGAACAGCTAACAACTGCTATTTTAGCTTCTCCTGCTACAAATCATAACCTTGGGCTACAACTACAGAGGGGTTCTGTGATAATTTGTTATGAAAAGGTGGGGGAAAGAGCCCTAGTCAGTTAGAGGAGCTAAGTCATTACCCTCAACAAAATCCGTGTTTTATACAGATTCTCTGATAGTGCTTCTTTAAAAAAATACCACAAGGGAAGAAATAAAGAATAACACATTCCAGTAGGCTTGGAAAAAGCTGCTTGACAGTGTTATTAAAAGTCATATCAGAACAAATAACCACGACAACCAAGCCAATTTTCCATGACTGTGCCCCAGCAGTCACATGTCTGGGTTGTCCACTGCAGCCATTTACTTCCCCAGCAGAAAAGAGCTTAAAGTCAGCACCAACACAGTGCAGAGAGCCTGGGATTTCAACTCCAACAGCAACAGGGTTCACTGTGTCTCACATTTCTACCCAAGCTCATTTACAGTTCTGTGAAACACAAGCTGAGTCACCCTGAGAGGCTCAGCCCCTTCGGGCAGCTGTGGCTCCCCAGGCTGTCCCTGTCCCACTGTAGAGGCCTCTTCTCTTCTGGACACAAATCACAGGGGGACAGCTCCATGGCAAGGCTGTCCTGAGCACAGAATCAGCAGGTCAGCCTGGCACTGTCAACCCTTTAACCTCAGAGCCTGCTGGACTCAGAAGCACTCGCTCCAGCCCGAGCACTCTGGCATTTGTTCTATATCAAGCACAGGATCTCACTCCTGTACCTGATGTAGAATATTTTAATAGATAAATTATAGATATTTTGTAAATAATTTAATTCAACCTGCACAATACCATGCAAAACAATCAATAATGCAGAAGTTGCACCTTATTCCAAAGATCTTACTTCAAGGATTTCATCTGCCCTTCTCATCAGTCCAGCAGCCACACCAGGGACACCTACAGGAGGCTGGTTGTTCCCAGACCAACAGCAGGCACCTGATGGGTAGGAAGGCTCCTGATGGAAAGGGGAACAACACATCAAGTGGTGCTTTCAGCCTCTGCCCCGAGCTGAGCATTGCCCTTTTACTGCACCAGGCATGAGCGGGTTCAAGGTACAAGGCTCCAGGCACAGCTGAGCAGATGATTCACTGGCATGGAGCAGCCATGGCCACAGTGATGGGGACAGTGGCAGGTGAGTTATGTAACTTCTGCTGTGCTGGGGCAGGTAGCTGGTGTGTCCCTGGAGTGCCCATTTCCAGCAGCATGGAGAGGGGGATCTCAAAACCAGCACCCACAGCACAGGCTGCAACAGGGCTCCAGCACAATGCCACTGAGCTCTCCAGCAGAGCCTCCACAACCTCCCAGTATAGAGCTGGGAAAGACCCAGGGCATACCAGCACCTGTGAGAATTCCCAAAAGGAACCAAACCCAGGTTTCTCCCCTCTTCATCCAAAAGGGACACCACCTAACACAGCTCTGATGGCATATTTTTATGACTCACTATAAATCTCACCACTGTCATCTAGATTGGGATGGGAACAATAAAGAAGCAGTAATTATCCTGACAACCCCAGTAATTCCCCTCTTTTTTCAGCAATGACCCTACAGAGCCACTGAGCACAAAGAGCCCTCAATGCCTTTAAAGCAATTCTCTCTCTTTTCTTTCAGGGTTTGAATAATGCCCTTTGCACCCCTGCCAGAGCAGAGGCGGTGCCAGAATGAGGACCACGAAGGTCAATGGCAAAGACTCCAACAATGCAGGAAATCCCAGTGCCCGCTGCTGCCAAAATACACGCTGGCAGCAACTGCAATGGCCTGAGCTGGGAACAACAAAGAGGGCTGGTAATCAGTTTAATTGAAGACAAGCAGAAAATGATAGCCTGCATCTGAGATGGTTTTACTGTCCTCTAGCAGCCGACATCTTGTCTCCTGCTGGAAGAGGACACAAAATAATTCAGCTGGGAAGTTCAATGCATCCAGGCACCTTTCAAGGGAGCAGGCAGTGACAGGATTCTGTGTTGCTGCAGTGTAACACACCACATGCAGTAGATCTAGGGATGGGAGTAAACATAGGAGAAAGACCTTGAAGAATGAGAAATAATTAGAAAACACACACAACAAACACAAACTGAACCCACACAGGCCAGGGAGTGAAGCAGCACAGCCAGGATCTGCATCTCAGACTCCAGGGCTCCCAAGCTTTAAAGGTTGCTTCCTACAGCCACAGATGAGTTGGGAGCAGCTCCCCAGCCCAAGCTGAGGGGGAATGAACATCCCTTCCTGTACCACAGTAATAACAGGGACAGGACAAACAGCTTTACTCACCTTCACTGTCCTGTTTCCTGAAGCCACAGCCCAGGTTTACAGATCTGATCTGCCTCAAACCAGCAACGCTTGCACAGCTAAACCCAAGGGACAAACCATCAGCAGCAGTCAGACAGAACTGCCTGACAAGCAGAGAGAGCCACAGTCAGGTGGATGAAGACTGGTGACAGAAACCATTTAAAGATCTGTGTACTGGAAAGGTTTAACTCATTTTCCACTCATAAAACACCAAACCACACATATGGAATGTCACCAGGCACCAGTCCTTCCCAGAAAATTTCTAGCAATGTACCGTAACTTAGATTTGATGTTCAACACATTTTTATCTTCCACAGAATGATGAAATCAGGTTCTGACTGGACATTTTAGAAACAGCATTTTGTTGGTTTGGTTCTGTTTGGTTGGTTAATTTAAGCACCTCAGAGGTTTCCTTCCTGTCAGCCAGAAATTGTTGAAGCCCCAAGCTGCAATCAATAAAGACAAACCAGCCAGGTTTTGCTCTGAATAAGATACAACATTCCCATCACAGCTATTTCCCATGAGCAGACTGTTAGGTTTTGATCCCATGCACAGTGTGACACTGGAGCAAACTCACTGGGCAGTCACCTGCTGTGACAGTTTCAGGTCATTTGTTCCTTTTTCTGCAGTCCCACTTACATCAGGACAAGAAGAAATCACATGTAAGATTTCCCAGAATGAGCTTTGCTCTCCCAAAGATACTCAGGCTGCATGCTGCACACAGTCTTATCATTTTGCTGGGTCATCTGCAGCTCACAGCTCTTTCCTGGCATCAGGTCACAGCCAAGGGCTGGCCAGGGACACTGACCCCAGGAGACCAACCCTATCTGACACTGGGGCTCCCCTGCTCCTGGCCATGTCCCTAAGGCCTTTCTAAGGACACAGTTTGAAATCCAAACCCCACCAATGAGACTCGTGTGGCTCTGGCACAGGTTTCCCAGAGAATCTGTGGCTCCCCCATCCCTGGAAGCGTCCAAGGCCAGGTAGGACGGGCCTTGGAGCAACCTGGGATAGGTGGAAGGTGTCCCTGCTCATGGCATGGAGAGGAATGAGATGAGGTCCCTTCTAAATCAAACCATTCTGAGATTCTCGTGCTGGAGCTGTCCTCAGGTTCTTCAGAAACGACATTTAACCCTCCAGTGCAGACAAAGAACGTGCCACAGAGCACTCACAGCAAGGGAATTTGAAACTCCTCCAGAGCACTTGCAATGTGATACATCTGCCATTTGTAGGAGAAAACTCTTATCCAGGGCAGTTTTCACTACAGAGAGGAGTTCAAATACAGAAATACAAACAGTTTAGGGAAGAGCAAAACAAAACCCAGTATTGTTTCCATGAAAGCAATGGGAAGATCAAAACTCTAAGATGAAGAACAGCATTAAAGTTGCATGGAACTGATTACAGGTCAGGCCAGTAATAACAACTGAGCTGGAGAAACACCATTTATCATCCCTGGGCTTACAAGCTCCACAGCAACCAAGCCACTCCTCTCACCAGCTGCTGCAGATCCTTTGTCCCAACTCCAAGGGTAGTTGCCAGTGGGGCCCTTGAGCCTCCCACATCACAGACACCCCCACCCCACTGTGACACCCCCTCCTCACCCACAGGGCTCCTCTCTCACCTCAGAAGGACGGTGACATCCCTCACTGCCACAGACTGAGTGCACAAGGGACTCTGGAGAGATCTCTGTGCATGAAAATCCCTTGGAAAAGGCTGTGGGTTTCATATGGGTTTATTCAAAAGACAAAAAAAATACATTTTTTAGGTGGGACACTCACTCCACAGGTCAGAATTCAATGAGTGATTTATGCCAGCATGAAAGAAGTGTTCAAAGGCCAGGCTGGATGGGGCTTGGAGCAACCTGGTCTAATAGGAGGTGTCCTTGTCCATGGGGCAAGATAATCTTTATGGTCCTTTCTAACCAAAACCATTCCATGATTCTATGAAACAATGGCCTTCCTCCAAATGCTGTTGTCCTTCATAGCCACATTCAAGAGAAACCACTTTTCTCCCCCAAGAAGTGGAATTTTTCTTTCTCTCACTTAAACACACACAGAGCAAAGCTCCCTCACAAGCCACTCCACCCACACATGCATCCCTGGGGAGCTTCCAAATTCCACAGGCAGCCCAATCCTGCCCTGGTACCGGGAAGGGCTAGCTCCAGTCCCTCCCTGCAGGACAGGCTGCCCCTCTAGCTCCCAGCCGTTACGCAAGATGTTTTTGCCTTACAAAAAAAAGAGAAGAGGCTGGAAATGAGGTCGGAGTTGAACACATTGCAGAATTTTTCTTTCGGCAAGAAGCCCTGTTACTCACGCCTGCAAACCACGCTTGTGGGCTCCCGAGGGAAAGAGCAACAGGACTTTAACCCTCTCCAGGAATAGCGCTGAGGTTCTGGGTGTGCTGAGCTCCGCAGAGGTGAGGGGCTTGCTTTGCATGAAGCTCAGACCCGCAGTCCCAGGTGCTGCGTGAGCAACTCCCCAGGCCCCCTCGCAGCCGCCAGCCTCGGGATAAAGGATCTCGGATCAAAGGGAGCAGCCTGGGGTTTGGGAAAAAGGAATAAATTCCTTCCCAGGCTTCTCACTATGGTTTGGGAGCACTTCCTGAGCTGCCCAAGGCGGACAGCAAACCCCGCCGGGGCAGCGGGGAAAGCCGCAGGGCTGGGCTGGAAGGGCTGACAGCCACGGGCTCTCACCGGCCCGGCCAGCGCGGGCACAGCGCGGGCACAGCGCGGCCCGACAACGGCCCCGCCCGCGGGGGCACCGACCCCAGCGCTGTCAATGCCAGCCCCAAGCTCCCGGAGCCGGCGGCAGCGCGCGGGCAGCGGGGACGCTTCGGCAGCCGGCTCCGTTCCCCGAACGCCCCCTCAGAAAGCGAAGGCGCAGCCCAGGGACAAGGCCGTGTTCTCGGGGCGCACCCACGGAGGGCGACAGGAGCCCCTCTTGCGCCGGGAACGGCCCAGAGAACCCCTCGCCCCGCCCGGGAGCCCCCGCGGCCCCGGCCCGGCCCCCGCCCGCCCCGCTCCACACTCACCCCGCGCCGCCGCCGCCGCCGTCACTTCCGTCTCCATCCCCCGCCGCACGGCGGAAGTGACGTCACGGCGCAGGGAGCGCTTCCGCCCGGTATGGCGGGCCCGGCCCGGCCGGTTTCGGCGGCGGCGCGGGCGGAGAACCCGCAAGAACGAGTCCGGGCAGCAGCGGGAGCCACAAACACAGATCTTTAATGCGCTCAGACCGCGGGAGAACAGCACAGGCACGTACAGGCACCCCGAGCGCGCGCCCGCCGCCCCCCGCGCCCCACACGGAGGTTACAAAAACAGCACGTGAAACCGCGGAATTAATTGTAAAAACGGACAGGGAAGGGGGGCATGCACTAGGGACTGACACCGGGGAAGCAGCGCGGCGGAACCGGAGCCGCGTTCGGGGGAAGGGGAGAATGGAGAGCGGGGGGGAGCCGGAGCGGCCCCTGGGAATGGCAATTAACGGCGGCAATTAACCGCCTCACCGAGCTACCGAGCAGCCGCCAGGCTCGAGCCTGCCAGCGCCCGGCTCGGCGGGTGACGAGCGCTGCACTCACACCATTCCCACAACGGGGGTCGCGGCTGGGGCTGGCACAGCCAGGCGCCTTCCTGCCCTCGTGGGAAACAAACCGAGGTACAAATCGAGTGACAACAGGCAGAGGCCTCCCACACGCGTGGGGACACGGCTGTGCCTCCCTCCCAGGAGGGGCAGACACTGGCACGGGCCTCCAGCCCAAGTCCCCGCTGCCCTCGGCACATTCTGCCTGACTGGCCTTGGAAAACACACCAACGCATTCGTCTGCAGGTCAGAAAGCCCCGCGGGGAAGCTCTGACTGCGGAGTGCACAGTAAATAGGCAGATGAGCTGTGGCTGTGCTTCTCTAGAGAAAACAAGCCAGGTTTCCCACTGCTTTGCTCACACCAATTATCTGAACTGTAAAGGTACTAAAACCAGACTTGAGCCCAGCTTAGAAATATGTTTCAGCTCATTTGGTCAACCTCAATTTCAAACAGCTTTCAGAAGAGATCAAGGCCAAATTTTGTCTGTTTTGCTTTAGCTGGGCAAGTGGGGCAACGCTCAAGTGCTGGAGACATAAAAATAAGGTGGCTAAGTACTAAAAGGAAGAAAAAAAAATCTGATTTTTTAACATATATAAACAGAAGGGAAAAAATATAATTGAGAACCAGTGCTACTGGTGTGCTCACAGAGGGTCAAGTGGGTCTTTTTGGAAAGGGCTGAAGCGTTACAAAGGTCAGGGCAGCTCAGGGCTCCAAGCTCAGCATGGGCCCGACCGCTGCGCTCGCTGCATCAGGACAAACAGGGGGTGTCCACACTGGCCTGGACTGAAAACCATCCATCCAGATTTATTTATTCCTACTAAAACAAAATCCTGTTAAACAGTACGTAACTCTGTGTCTCTACAAACTCACAGCTATCTGCCAAACAATAAAAATCCCAAACTACAAAAGATGAGTTGTATTCAGTAAATATAAATGGGAAATTTAGGCTTTGTGTAGAATGTTTATCAGACTATTTACAGTGCAACACAGATCATTTTGAGTTCAGATCTCGCCAGCTTCTCTCTCTTCTGACCTCTTGGAACGAGATTTGCCATTTGTGCTCTCGTGCCGCCTCTCAGAAGAGCTCTTCTCTTTCCTCTCTCTGTCTCGGGACTTTTCTCTTGAAGATCGATCTCTAGAAGATCTGAAGTACAAAGTAAACCATCGCTATCAGCTTCACAACTAAAAATTGCCAAATACCCACCAAGCAACATCTTTCCCTAGCAGGGCTGTGGGATACAAGTTCCTTACAGGAATGTGCCTGAGTACTGTGGCACAGGGGGTGGGTCCCCCATGACAGCAGCTCTGGGCCCTCTGCGAGGTTTCTGTGAGGGAACTCAGGGCTCTGAGTGCACAGCACAGCCTCTGCTACTCCTTCCTCTGGGTGATCCTTTCAAGCTGTTGCCACAGGGGCTCTCAGGTCTTCCCTGCGCCCCTTAATATTTTTCAGAGCCATCCTGAAGTGCCTACAATTTCTTCCTTATCTCTGACTCAGCTCAGTTCATGGCTTCCAGAGCAGTTTTTCAGTATGCCCTAAGCTACTGGCATTCTGCTCAACTGCTTTAAATACCAACTGGATTCTTTGCTGGCTCAGCCTTGGGCTTCTCACTTTGCATCCTGACAAATGCTGGCTTTGGCAGCATCCCGGGTTCAAAGTCAGGATGATACAGATTTATATTCACAGCCCACAGCATGGGCACATCTTTTCACAGCCACTGATTTTCAGCAGCACTTCCCTGTGTCAGCCCACACAGAATTAAACAGGAGGCTTCACATTAGGTCTAATCTGAAAGGCTGTTTCTTGTGTGATTCCTGCCAGCTTAAGGAATAGCAGGATTCAAAAGGAGCTGATCCTGAGTGAGCTCAGCAGAGGCTCCTACATTTTACTCCAAGGCTCAGTACACAGGGATTTTTTACAGTCACAACAGAAGGTAGCTTAGAAGTTCCACTTTCATTCTGGTTGATTTTAAGGTTTGAAAATACTGCAAAATTGATATATCAAAACCCAACTGCCATTTCATTAGCATTAAACTGTGTCATTTAGCATCAGTCTGCCTGCTGACATTAGCTCTACCTTTTCCACAATGCCTGCTGCCTGCAGACCTCCTACCCTGAGATCTCCAGATCCTGTAACACTCTCCATTTCTTTCAGCAAGTGAGACCTCAGACCAGCAACCTGAGGGCAGATTTCATTAACTCTCAAGGTAAAAACAGAAGCTACCCTCTTTCAGGAAACAGGGTTTTGCCATTTGTTCTCTTGTTTTTGTTATGCTTTCTTAAACTGATCCTGGCCTGTCCCCAGCTCTCAGCAATTTCGTGCAGGTGTATCAGCTGGCCAATCCCCCTGCAGTCTCAATGGGCTGGTTTGGATGTATTCAGGGTTCCGAAGTAATCCCTTACCTGCTCTTTAGTAATAGTTATTACAGGATCTTCCTCACTTCCTAATTGTCCAAACTTCTTTTCTTTATTTTTCATGTTCAAGACAGATTTAAAAAAGCACTTTAGTATCTCAGCCATTGGAGAATCAACAGTATTTACACCCCCCCTCAATTATTAACAGACTTATTTTTCAGACCATTATTTCCCTCCCCATCACCAGGTATCTTTTAAAGTTCTTATCCTTTAGCTAAACTGACACAAGACACATAACAATAGGTTTGTTTCTAGAATTGTACTCGAGTGCTGGTGCCTAATCAGGTGACAGTGCTAAAGTACTCCCCTATTAACCAGGAGTCTAAAAAAATCCAGATCTAACTTCAGGAAGCACCTGGAGGCAGACTTGCTCTTAGGCTTAGAAGGGCTGTAAGGGAACACAGTGATTCCAGTCAATTTTTCTAATACTCTACACACATATGCCTCATCCTTCCTCCAACAAAGAGACTGTTTTGTTGAATTTCAGAAAACTTGAAGCCCTTCTTTGGACTATAGTGCTTCTCCTCAGAGACAGAAGAATGGTATACTCCTCCTGTATTTCTTTTTCAGGAGGAAAAAGTGCTGATTCCTAAAGAATTCTCTCTCAAGCAGCCTTCTAACAGAAGACTCTCCCCAGATCTCAAATCATCGACTTGTTCCCAATGCCAGCACTGAGAGAAGGAATCTGGGAAGCAGAATATAACTACAGAAGTGTAGCATCCAAACTGCCTCTCACACACTTAGCTTTTACAGGCCCAGGGAAGCTCACTTAGCTCAGGGAGGGCTTTGTGCCACTTCCCATCCAAGGAGCATCTTGAGGCTTAGCACTACAACTCAGGGAACCTGTTCCATCTCCTAGACTCTCCTCTCAGCTGGGATCTTGCTGTACAGCTGCTGCCCTCACGTGAAGCCACTGGGAAATCCTGCTTTGGCCCAGGAGCTGGCACAGGTCACCACAGCTGCTCTGGAGAACCCTGCCACACTCCTGCTCGCTCTATGGGCCAGGGAGGTCACTGTGAGGCAAGGCCTCCCCTTCCCAGCAGCACTCCTGTCAGGAATACATACTTGTGTTTTGAACTCCTGTCTCTGGAGCCGCGGCGGTGACCTCTGCTGTGGCTGCGGGAGCGGCTCCGGTGGCGCCTGTGTCGGTCCCGGGAGCGCGAGCGAGACTTCCGCCGTTCCCGGGAAGCTGATCTGGAGCGTCTCCGCCTCCGCTCCCGAGACCGTGATCTGGAGGGAACACACACAGTCTCAGTGCCTCAGATCTGCCCCCCTGAGATACCTCAGACTCTGCTGAGCAACAAATACCCAGAGCATCAACACAGTCCAGCCCCTACAACACTCAGGGCTGATCACCCACACCGTGGGCAGCTGCTTCCTCCTGGACTTTGTGCTACCAACAAAATGCCAGTGGGTTATTCAGTTTGCTGGAAAGCTCCTAGAAAAAGCTCCCACCATTATTCTAAGCACGTGGCAAGGGCCAGAGCAGAGCTTACAACCCTGCATCGCTCACAAGTATAAGTAGAAGAGAGGCCAAAGGAAGTGGCCTGTGATCTTCCTTGTGAAAGTCCTGCACTTTAGAAGCAGATTTATTTCACTCTGCTCTAAAAATAAGATGCCAAAGGAAAGCAGTAGACAGGGAGATCTCCAGATTATCACAGAGAATGTTGCCATAGCATTAAGGCAAGCTCTTCCCAGAGACGTGGGGGTTTTAATCTCAAATCTCTGTATTTTCATGTCTGAGGTTATTTTATAAATATATAACAGATACTTCAGACATTACAATCACGGTATTTATTGAAAGAGGTCTCGAGGACATTAATGGGCTCACACTCTGGAGCACACAGAACCCATCCTGGCCAGGTCACTCAGCACCTGCTCTACAACCCAAAGAGTGACACCAAGCTCAGCAGCACCACTGAGGTGCCCATACTGCACTTCCCATCCCCTCCAGGGAGCAAACCAGACACTGAGGCATTGAGTGAACTCCACTGGTGAGACCCAGGAAAAACCTCAGTAGCTAGAGAGAAACACCAACAGGCATTCAGGAGAAATAAAGAACTGGGAACTCACCTTCGACGATCTCTGTTTCTTGATCCAGACCTAGAAAGAAGAGGAGAATTAAGTGAGAAGTTATGATACAGCCAGTGGGTTTTCAGTAGGAAAATTCATCCACACTGGCAGCTCTTCACAGGAATAATCAATACCTCAAGTGATGTATTCATTAAAAAAAAAAAGCTTGCAAATAGAACATTCAGTTAGCTTCAATTTTAGAAGCATGAAAAATTTATCAAAAACTGGAAAACATTAATTTCTGCACATTGAGCTTCCTATCACTACAGAAAAGGTCTAGAAACCAGGAACTATTCATAAAGTACCCCAGTGAACCTTTCCAACTAATTTTCTGTGTATATTTGTTACATTCTCTTTACTCCTTGTAGTGTAACAGCAGCTAGATCAACTCTAAGATTTTCAAGTGCCCCTCTCCAGTCAGAAAGACATCGGCCAGTTTTCTGATTTTGGTTCATCTGGTTCATCAACATTCTTCATGTTAAAAGGGTTATAATAAATTAAAAACAGCCTTTTCTCACTTCCTTGTATTTGTTTACCAAACATTAGAAGGAAATTTGCATCAATAATTTTTTCCCTTTTACGAAAAATAACTGGGAAAAAAGAGGGGACACACATACAAGGAAAGAACTGACAAGTGACAGAGATAAACTGAAAATCCTTAGAAAGCACTTGAGAAGAATAATCCAGGCCTTGCTATCCTTTCTCACATTCCAGGAGTTTCAGAGCTTGTGTGTGGCACTCTGAGCTTACTGCTGTCAGCAGTAGCTCTTGACAGTTTGTAAATAACAACGGCAGAATTCTTTCAACTTCAGCAGGCATCATTACTCAGCACCACTTAAAATACCTCTGCACATGGAAGCTACACCCTCCCTCTTCCTCTGTGGCCACATTTCAGAGCTAGCTGAACAGTCTCATTTTGCTTTAATTAGGAGTGGCTCCTCTTCCCTGTTTAGTGACTTAAACTCACTCCTGTAACTGCTGCCCACTGTACAGACTCACAGAGAGGTTCCATTTACACCCCACAGAGCTGTTCTGGCACCCTGACATGAAAGCTACACAAAGACAAGAATTTAAGAAGCAATAGAGAAGCATGTGTTTTAATATCATTTAAAACCATGCCTGGATAAGACAAGTTTAAGAAATCTATGTGCACTGACATTTCTTCACAGTGAAATGGGATTGTTCAGTCATGGTAGAAAGTAAAAAAAAACCCAAATTTAGAAAGGAATTCAGGTTAGGAGTGTAAACAAAGTGGAGCTGCAAATGAAACATGCACTGTGGCAATACACATGAGCAGGTGAAGGAAAAGCTGATAAACCAGGAGAGCAAGGCAGTAACCACACACCTCCATTCCCATGGAACAGAACCTGACAGAGCAGCAGGACCTCCTGTAGATAGCTGGCAGGCAGCTGGATTTTTTTTGTGGTTGTAATTACTCCAAGTTCTTCATGTTCTTTTTCCTCCTGATCACTTTATTCTGAACCATCAGTGCACACATCCACAAAAGCCCTTCCACATCCCCTGAAAAGTCTGGCTACCCTTCCATGCCTATCATCTGAGCAGGAGTATGCACAAGAAATATCTGATAATCACTCCCTAGAACCAAACTTCAGAATTCAGGAAGTATCTAAGAAAACAGCCTTGTCCTTACCAATCCATTGTAAGCAGGAGACAAAAGAAGACTGCTGTCCATAGGACCAAGAGGCTGAGCAAGTCTATTTTATTTATTTTTTCCTCTTTGTTTTTTTTTTTTTTTTTGTTCTTGTATCACAGAGACTTTCTGCTGAGTTTCATAACCTGTCTTTTGTCCAGCTTAACACAAAGGAAATCCATTTTGCACCTCCACCAGACTTGTTTGCTGGTGTACTCTGGAAGCAAACACTGCATGTCACTTCTCCACAGAATTCCAGTCTTAAGTGAGTACCCAACAGCCACCAGCAACATCACACAAGACTTGTATTTATTACCACTAAGGTAATAATCCAGTTCACCATTCCTATGTGGAATCACAGTTTATTGACAAATTAATTACAGCTGTGAGAGGCAGAGTTTCACAAGAGAATCCACAGGTTTCCAGGGATGTCACAGTGCCTGTCAGTCACCAAAGACTCCCAAAGTCAAGCCATACTCTTTCTCTTACTGAAGTAACACCATGAAGGTGCTGTACAGGAGGATATGACAAGAAGAATTCTTAAGGAAATGTTTCCTGTGGTTCTTTAAAGCACCAAGCTCTGGATAAGAGAAGCTGTCTGGAAGGTGATAGAAGTCACCAATTAGTTTTTGATGGAAAAATACCTCTGTGAGCACGGTGTGCATAGCTCCCAGCAGATAAGTGACCAAGAAATCTGGACCCTAAGCTCAGTTTTGACACTGAGTGTCCACTGGGAGAACTGTTCTCCCTTGGGTCAACTTCCCATTTTGGAGAGGCAATTGATTTGACTTCTACTGTCTGGCACTCCTGACTCCTTCATAACAAGTTTTTCTGTGGAGCACACAGGTGCCTCTGCACAGAGCCAGAGCAAAGGCCAGCCACAGTCTCTAACTGTCACCTGTGGAAACAGCAAGAACTTAGACATGCTGTTCTTACAGCTTTCCAATTTTAAACCTTTAAATAAACATCCAAAAGCAGCTTGCAAACCCCCTCATCAGATGCATCCACATATGGACTACCTGCAAACATGAGAGGCTCTTCAGCTCTCAAGAATAGAGGGCTTGGGCTTTTTTTTTTAAAAAAAATAACACAAAAACAAAACCATAGGCACAGCATAGGAGGAAGAAAACCAGCATTTTGAGTAGATGTGGATCAACAGAGAGATCCCGAGGGCTCTTCCTGAACAACTCTGTTGAGCAATTTACACAGAGAAATGACCTCCAGGAAGAGGCACCATAGAGACAAAGTGAGTCCACGTTAAGCAGGGTCTTGCTGTGGGTCTGGCATGAAACAGCTGCATGAAAAGACACTTCCCATTTCACTTCCACATCTCTGACCACAGCAGGATCAACAGCAGTCCCTTTTGATTAATTACTGCACTCATAAGCTACTTGCAGATCCTGCAGCTCCCAAGCTCAATTGCATTACAAGTTGTGTGGATAACAAAGTTGTGAGCCTCTCCATGAAGTGCTATAGTTCAACAGAAAGCTGTAGCATGAACTGCTCCTTCACACCCTAAGTGGAATTATGCATAACATGTATATAATAATATGGATAATGAATAACAATTTGGGGCTCACATCTTTGTAATACACTAAAATCACCATACTGTTTCATGCTGGTATTTATCAGCAATTCCAGCAATGTATAGCCAGAGCCAGTACCATCCTAGAGCACACTGCAATTATAAATCTCATATTCCTAAGATAAACTCACCCTTCAGCTGACTCTGAGTTTCAAAAATAGCTCTGCACAGGCAGCAAGGTTGGGGTCTTTTTGATTCAAGAAGTACATGAGGAGAAATACACAAGGTAACCAGGGAGATGCTGTGACAATCAGAACAGGATTCTCATCCAGCCACCTCCTCTGCCTGACCCCTGCAAATAAGCACCCTCCCCACACCAGGCTGTTTAACTGAGCTGTTTACACACAAGATGCCTCTTCAAGTACAGAAGAGATGGTTTTTCCAGTTCAGCTGGCAAGACGCAGAAGAGCTTGTCCTGAGAAAATAAATTATCCAGCCCCTCCCACTGCTCAGGAATTACATCTGAGCAGAAGGTGACACACACAGCTACAACCACCAGAAGCAACCACTCCTTGAGATCCCTCAGTTTCCTTAGGAAATCCTTGCCAAAGCTATGCCAAAGCATCCCACTTACTGAAGAAAAGTTACAGGCAGTAACTATTTGGCTCATGGACACCAACCTGTTGTCACCTCCAAGCAGTGAGGAGGGCTGTCCAGGGAATTTCTGCATGACTACTGCCTTTTGAGCAAGCCTACTCCTCACTCATCTTAAACTTTCCCACACAGATGCTCTGGATGAGGGTATTTTATCCAGATTCAGATTCCCTAAAACA
Organism: Catharus ustulatus; assembly: GCF_009819885.2. NCBI lineage: Eukaryota > Metazoa > Chordata > Aves > Passeriformes > Turdidae > Catharus > Catharus ustulatus. The sequence goes on along the minus strand of NC_046236.1, from coordinate 2,836,830 downwards.
GGGATTAGACAAATATAAGCCTGAAGACTACAGGGAACTCCCATCTTTCAGACACACAGTGGAGGTTAAAATACATGTACCATCACTCTAAGGTGGAGGAGTGGAGGATTTATGCATTATTTTTATCTTTAACTGGATCCCAAGATGCTCACACAGCATCTGTAGCACATCCAACAGCCACTCCACAAGCAGATGCTGAATTCCTGCAGTGCTCATGTACAAGGAATCAGATACTTCTGAACTTCACAGGCCAGTTCCCAGGTCCCACTCACCGTCTGCCCATCCTCTCTTCTCGTTCTCTCTCCTCTCTCCGTCTCAAACGATCCTGGTTTCTCTTCTCTTGCTTTTCTGCCACTGTTTTCTAGGGGGAAAAAAATAAATCCACATCATATTTCAGCCATACAGTAAACAGGCATTTTTTTACAGCTATACAGTAACAGGTCAGATCTGCAGGAAAACCATTCCAACAGCAAGACAAAGAAGCATTTCACTGCATTTTATGTGCTAAGTTAGATCTCTATCAAGGTTCTCATTTTTCTCCGTTGAGGCACTCATCTCAACACACTGTGAGTGAAGCACAGGAATCATAACCCTTACTCAGCTAAAGGTCTCTGCTTGCAAGCAAGGCCAGTACCACAACCCATTACAAATCATTTCAGAAAACTCCTAATGGCTTCAGCTACTCAAGATCTTTTCACTGATAGAACCATGTGAAACTTCAGTTCAAACATTTCATTAAGAGATTTCAAAGTAAAAAAAACCCAGAGTAAAAAAATTCAGTCATGTTAATGAGAATGACTGTACCAAAGCTCCAATGAATAAATTACAGCAGCGCTCTGGTTTGACTGATTCTGAGGGTACATATTTAGTTACCCAGAAAAGACAGAACAGAATCCAAGAAGACAAGGCTAAACAAACCTCTGTTTGATGTTTTAGGCATTCTGCAATCAGCAATTTCTGAGCTTTTACAAGCCCTCTGCAAGGAATTTTGTAATAATTTAATAGAAGTGTTCAAGGTCTTCTGAGCTTTTACAAGCCCTCCGCAAAGAATTCTGTATTAATTTAATAGAAGTGTTCAAGGTCTTCAGAACTACAAAGGGAAGGTTTAAAACAGAGAGGATTACCCTCAGCTGATCCAGTTTCTCACGAATCTGAATGAAACCCAAGTGTAATTTGCCTCCGAAGTGGTCAGCAAGACGCCGGTCGTTGTCATGGAGACCCAGATATGCTGAACAGACTTCACACACACGCAGCTTCTGCTGCTGGAAACTGGATGCAGGCATTGAATTTCGGTATTCTTCCTACAGGGAGGCAAGAAAACCCTCACAAATGTCAGGCAACCTTTACATAGACACAACCCTCCAGGGAAGTCCCTGCAAAGAACTGCTTTGAAGAATCAAAACCCACCCTCACACAAAGGAGGTGCCACACAAATGCTTTGTGGGCACAGCCAACCCGACGGTCTGTCCCTGCAAGGGACTGGTGACCAAATACTTCAGAGGACAAAGCCCTCCCCGCCCCAGTCAGCTCCCTGCACTAGACAGAAGTTTCTAAAAATCTTTTCATCCACCACACCACACTGCCACCTCTTTGCTGGCATATGGCTGGAAATGCAAAAGGAAGTGCTAGCACACAGGAACAGAGGTAGAAACCACCCAGCCTAGCCCAGGTTCCTGTGACAAATCACAGGAGAGCCAACACTGTACCTCTGCCTCTTTCTTTTTTGCTCGGACTTTCTCCACTTCCATCAGGATCTTTTGAGACTCATCAACATTTCCTTCAGCTCCCAGCTGTTCAGCTTTAGCTAGGAGTTTTCCAATATCTTCATTCAGCTCATGCACTTTCTCTGCCTGAAGAGAATAGTTAGTTTTTAGTAAGACAAAACTGTGATAAACTTTGCACGACAACTTTTCAAATTTTAAGAAATACTGTGTAATGAAATCTGTTGTTGGAAGATGACCATAACAAAAGGGACTAGTGGACCAATGTCAATGCAGTCACAGACACGTGGCAAAGAGAGAAACTGGATGTGGAGAGATCATCATCTGCCAGTCATTTCTGGCTTACAGGTCAGCATAGAGGCCACAAAATCAGCTTCAGAAATATCTTGGCCTAATTAGGCAAATTCCCAGTAAGGAAACTCCATGAGCATTTGTTAAATGAAACAAAAATCATGGGATGATGGACTTATTCTGAATTATTACAGTAACATTTCATAGCATAGGGAAGAAACCAATATGCTTTATTTCCATGCTAACGCAATCTTTTAGAGTCCATGGTGCTCTTTAACTTTGCTCTTCAGAATGGCCAGAGCAGCCATTTGAGGAGGATGACTGGAATCCCCAGATTCTCTGGGAAGCCTAACTCCCCAGTATCACTAGTGTCAGAGAAACAGAGCACCAGTGCTCCCACTGAGACTTTCAGAACCAATTTTTAGTGAGGGACCAATACCTTTGCAGACACTTCAGCACTGATCTCTTCCTGTGTCTCAGCCAGGCGCTTTTTGGCCAGTTCTGTTCTCCTGTCACACTCTGCAATGAAGGATTCCAGGTGATCCATTGCCTGCATGATCAGACAAAGAATTATGAATGAAAGTGCTCTCTGTGCCAGATGATTGCAGCCAACAGCTGCAATCCTGTATAATGCACAAACAACCTCAAGAACAGATGCTTAGAGAAAAAAAAAAAAAGACACTTTGCAGAACAAGTTACATTTGACTCCTGCCCTGTAAACCTGACCCAGTTCCTTTTCTCTGACACATCACAGGATGCTCACATCAACACAGCTTTGCACTGGAACTTCCTTCCTATGCAGGAGTAACAGGCACAAAGACAAAAGCACTGGAATAACATGAAAAGGAAAGACAGAATTGTGCTTTCCCTTGATCTGTTCCATCACAGAAAGGTGAAATGAAAGCTAAATCTGACTGAAGTTAAACTACTGAGCAAAAGGCTTTTAATGTTAAATCTCTTTCTGGGACAGGGCATCAGGTTACAAGAACCTGGTACAGAGCAGCAGGTGTGGAATCCAAGGAATGCCAGGAAGCCTCCCAAAGAACAGGGCTAATGGGATGGCAAAGGCCATCATTACTGCTACATTCTCTAGTCAAGCAGTCAGGCTGACATTCAGGAAGCAGCTGCACATTCTGCACAGGTAACACATCAAGTAACGTATTGAGCTGAAATGGCCATTGAGTTTTACTCTTCAGCCCAGTAACTTCAAGAAGCTGTTTCTCCAAAAGTAATGAGAATTTCTCCATACTTACATCCAGCTCAAAAAACAGGTCTCTCTCTTTACTGGCAATCTCATAATCTGCTCGCAGAGCCAAGTCATGGATCTTTGTACATTCTCCCAGGTCCATTCGCTGTTAAAAGAAAAAGGAGAACCTACATAAGAACCCTCCATTACAGCAACAAGCAGCAGATGTCTCTTGCCAAGTGCATCATATCAAAATATTTTCATGAAAAGCAGTTTTCTCTTAAGCTCTCAGTACCAGAACCAGCCAGAAGAAGCACATGCTTGCCAGAACTCCTTTTCTAGGTGTTCTGGGAACATTAAAACAGCCCAAATGCTTTAAGTCCAGTCCTACTCCTGCTCTAAGTCCCAGGGCAGCCTCAGAAATGGCTGTGAAGGAGGTGGGTCCCCTTCAACAGGTACCAACTGCAAATGCCTCCTATCCTGGAGCCACAGCCCAGCAAAATATACCTGCACCCTGTTTAAAGCTCCTCTGAAAATGCACATCTGGGTCAGAATGAACCCGAGTAACATATGACATATCAAACACACAGAATATCTCCTATCAACAACAAAAGGACTTAAAAAGGATTAAAGGTTACAGCCAGTAGAAATGCACAATCCCACACTTAGCAACAACAGACTGTTAATTCCACAGTCAGACCCTTCCCACATCCAGCTGCAGCCTGGAATTTGAAAACCTGCCCAACAAAGCTAAGTCCTACACATAAGCCCATTTAATGAGAGACTTAAGAGCATCTCCCTTCCCAGAAAGCTGCCCTTCCCTCTCACTGTACTCCATGCTATTTGAATTTATTTTTTATCCCACCTAGTAGTTAACAGCCACATGAACCCAAGTTGATTATGCTCTCAAAACATGGAAGCTGCATTTCAACACTACCAATTTGTAACAAAGAACCCTTCTCTTACTCTTACAGTAGAAAAAGAAAATGACATTTTGAAAGCCAAAATAATAAAAGCCTAATTGTGAACCACTGTAGGAATGGCAGGGTACATGTCATTGCATGAAGGAACACCCCAACCCACCACCCTCTTCTCTCACTGTCACTATCAGTCCCCAGGAGCCCAAAACTCAACATGCAAAACAGGTGTCAACTCAGTGAGCTGCTGAGAAAGCTGAACTGGGATAACACTGAATCCCTGTGGAATATCACAAACTAAAGCTGGGGATGCTTACATCAAACAATCAACTCAGACAGCAGTGTTTAGAATGAAGCAAAGCAACTAAAGCAAACTCTACCAGTTTATGCTCAGGTTTTCAGCAGGTGCCTTATTACTGGATTTTTTCTCTTCTAGAAAGAGAGAAAGAAAAAATTCCAGATGACTTGCCACTATTTTGCCTTCCTTATTTTGCTCAGATTTACCAGAGCCAGGAGGCCAGAGGCAGCAGGCTACAGAAACAGTCACTGCATCCAGAATACTCCTGCTGAGCTCTCTAATGATAGAAATTTAATGCCTACAAAAAAAGCATGTTCGTAGAGCTTGATCTTTAGAGCTTTTAGAGCTTGATCATGTTCAACTTCAGGCAAAACACTTCAAAGAATGCTACAAAGTTACTGTTATCTTACCACAAAAATAACTTTCTATGATGCAACACATCTTTCATTCTTCTGGTCATTCTACTGAGATCACTTCCCAAGATCAGGAGAAAATAATGGTATTGGATGTGATTGTCACATGTTATAAATATTCTTATCTGAGCTCTTCCTGCAAGCTGAGCCTCTAACCCCAGTTCAGAGAAGGGGCTCTGACCACTTTAGAACAGCCAACAATGCTGGTTCTGAAGCTCCCTATTCCTCTCCCTGCTTGTTAACAGGTAATGAATCCCTCAACATCTTCCTCAGGGAAGAACATTTAGTTGTCACTAGCTTATAAACCTCAAATCTTCCTCCATGTCCTTTGAGATGTTCTAGTGCAAGGAGCATTCCACAGGTATTGCTCACTCAGGGTAAGACCACCAGCCTTTCTGCCTCAAAGCCTCCTCTCATGCCAAGGAGCACTGTCATTGAACATTCATCCCTTCCACAGAACTCATGACTTGCTCCAGTCAGCACTGGCTGTTTTATAACACAGGTGTATGAGACAGGCAACCAGCAGAGCCTGAGCAAAGATTTAACTCCTCATACACACAAGGACTGAAGACATTTAGATGTCACTGATAATTAGTCCTGCTCACATTTGTTGAGAAATCCACATTGTGAGGTATCTCTTACAACCTCCACTGAACTGGCAACTCACCACAAAATGAAAATGTCCACAAAGAAGATGCTTTAACAGTGATCGCAGATGCAGAGTTTCATCCACATGAAAAAAGAAATCACAGACCCTCTATCAACCCACAAAAAACTATTCTAGAACCTAGAGATTTCAACTCATATTTCCCAATAGGGGACACAATTAATTCCCTGGATGTAATTTCCAAAGTATGTTCAACCTGGGCAGCTTTGAGGCTCATCTGTCCACCTCTTAGTAGAGCCGAAGTTCAGGAGAATTGTCAGCTGATGCCATCTCTAAATGTGCTACAATACTTTCACTGACAGAAATATGCTTACCGTGAGCTGCAGAGAGAATTCAGCACTCGCCACAAATGATGTGGATGGCAAGGGCCCTGTAATAGCCCATGGGCTCACTAAACCAACTCCTGTCCTCCCAGAATGTTCCTCCTTACCAACAGAAACAATGAAGAACCACTATAGGTTATTTAGTGGCAAGTTCAGACAAATTTCTGGGGCCAAAAAGAGAATAATCACAGGAACAAACCAACTTAAAATGACAGCTCTTACAAACAGGAACGGTGGTGCACCTAAACAAAGCAAACATCCAACAGGCCTCCTGCAGCTCTCAGGAATATTCCAGAGCTTTCCTTACAGTCTGGACTCCTTTTCTTACTCTGCACCTGAAGGTCAGTGAGTGGGACTCCATCATATTTCATTGAGCACATCTCCCCAAGGGATCAGCTTGCTGCTTGCCTTCAATCAGCTTCCCACTAAGGAATCTCTGCACACATGAAGGAAGCAGTGGTAACAATGCCTTAGGGGAGGACACAACACAGCAAGCACCAGAAGGCTTGGAGCATCTGTTGGAAGTTTCCAAGAGGTCCAAGGTCCTGATTTATGCAGTAATACACCCAGAGATGAATTATACCCCACCTAGCTGAAACAGATTCACCCATACAGCTCTTCCTTTGCAAAGCACTGTAAAGTGCCAGTGAAGCTGCCTGAGATCACGAGGAAGGACTGCACATTCCAGCTAAGTTTCATTCTGTACTGGCAGCAGTGACAGCTGAAATGCTCTTCCTGTTCTGGACATCACATGTTCTTTCAACACAGATCTCCAGCACCGATACTTGCTCTGGCCCCCAGGAACCTGCTGGCAGAGGTGCAGAGCTCCACACTCCCTTCAAGGCCACCACACAATCATGTGAGTGAGCCATCACTTGTGCAGGAGCAGTCTTTCTTCCTGCTCCTGCAGTTTCTGAGCACAAACTCCACAGTGAGAGGGAACGGACAACTCACTCAAGACAAGTAACAGCAGAAGAAACAAATTATTCAAGGTACTTCTCTGCCCCAGGAGACTCACACCCCACCTGAAACACTTTAGGCTTCCTCCATGCTTTGGCACCAGCTCACACACATCACTTGTGTTGAACTACCCCTTCAACTCACCATTTACCCTCTTTCTGAAAAACTGCCAGAAGAGGTAGAAGGCTTCCTTCATCTTCAAAACAACCTCTGGGCCCCAAAAAAAAGTTGTAGAATCTCATGTCAAAAAATATACCCTGACCACAGTTACCAACACAAACAATGGAAGCTGAAAATTCTGAAATGGAGGTGAAGTCACATGGAGGCTGGTGGAGCAATCACTAAAAAACACATGAGCTTCAAATGAATTTAAAAAAATAGAGGTACTGAGATTGGTATTCAGCTTTTCCAGTCTTCTTCTGCAAAGGCAGCCATTGAGAAGCTAAAGTCTGAGTGCTCAGAACAGAGGCAGCTTTGCTACAGTTCTTCCTACCAGTGCTGCCACATTCCTGCTATGGCAGTGGCACAAGCAGGGACAGCAGTACCAGCCCCCCCTTTGCTGGAGACCCACTGTGTCCAGCCAGCTCCCTAATGAGCAGCAGGAAGGGCTATAAATAACCACAGCATCTTTCAACAATCTGGTTACGTGGACAGACACTGTGAATTGCCACAGCATTTCATGCAAACAGTGAGGGCAAAGATGGATTTCAAGTATCCATATTCACCTCCACCCTGCGACTGTTGCACAGCGATGGTGACAAAAGACACGGTTTTCTTTCCAAAGTCAGGCTGCAGATTTCATCTGGGAGCCTCAAATGAACACTTACTTCACAAGAACTCACTGTTAAAAGCCCATATCACCTTGTGCTCTCAGAGGTAGCATGTGAGGCAAACCTTTGAACGCTGGCCAGCTCTGCTCTCACAGGGAGCAGCAAAGGAACTGAGACAACTGTGCGAAACCAGTCGGGCAGAGTGACACAAACAACCACGCAGCTCAAACAACCAACACTCAGAGAGGTGTGACCTGCCATCATCACCCCAATAACCATAGAAAAGCTGCTCTTCCATCAGGGTTGGGGAGAGGAGACTGAAAATCTCCAAGGATTAGTGCAGCTGCTAAGAAAACACTTGCTAACTTGAAGATGCAGCAGTGAACCAAGGCAGCACCCTAGCTAAAAGCTCAAAACCACCATAGGACAAGTTGCAAGCTCTGACCATCTCAAACTGCTAAAACAAGTAATTTTGCAACTTCCCACAGGATTGTGTCAGAAAATGTGTTTCAGGTGAATTCTGAGAGCTCCAGGTTTGGGTTTTTTGGGGTTTTTTTGAGAAGTGAGAGCAGTTCCACACACAGTCCACAGGGATTGGAATTAGAATTGTGACTGCTCCCTGAGCACAGAAAGCCTGATCTCTCCTAAAAACCACCCACCCTGCACAGACAAGAGTTGTACCAACATCCTCCTCACCAGAATCCTTTATTCCAGGGGACATACTTACTGTTCCAGCCAGGATATCATGGGGACAGCAATCCAGAAGGTGGCTCTTGCACACACGATCGTCTGTAAACTTCACCCTTTGTCTGGTCTCATCTCCTGAAATTCATGTGTGGTTTAAATAAGAGACATTAGAACACCAAGAGAATGCAGGCATTGGCATGAACATTTCACCTCAATATGCAGATTAAAATACTTGGTGCTCCTGCTCCCCAAAATTACTCAAAAAAAAAGCTTAGAGGGTAACAGGATATTCTGGAGCACTGATAATTGATAGCAAACACTATTTTAGCATTTATTCATCCAGTACACCATGGTAAACACGGTGCTGGGGAGCCAAGCAATGTCCAAGGTCTGTCATCCATGTAAAGAAGCAGCACAGCCAGAAGAGAAAAGGAGACAGACAGGCTGGCTCCCAGCCAAAACCTGCTATTTTTTCCACCCTTTTTTTTTTTCCTGTGAAGAAGGGGTAGGAGATACCAAACCCCACACTATCAGATCACAAAACAGGGCTGTGCTGGGCAAAATTTATAGGCAGCTGCTCTTTGCTCAGGTGATAATTGAGCCATCAGTCCGTTTGTTTGGAACCCAACTATGCAGGGTGTGCTCTCCCAGGCCCTGCAAGGAAGGAGCTGGCAGGTCCTGGCCTGGAACACACCATGTGCTTCCCACCCACAACCCACCCTCAGAGGACATTTTACACTCAGGAGCCACTTAACGAGACAATATCAGAAAAGCAAAAAAATAAATAATAAAAAAAGAAACAAAGTTAGTCAATACACACTGCGAGCTCCAACACATACTATACCCATCTGCATTCTTCAAGACCTCAGCTGCAGAATTTTATGCCCATTGTTGAAAAGTTTTAAAGGAAAAGCTTTCTTGCCCACACCTGCAGTAAGGAAGTCAGGGGAATGATACATAAAAGTAAAGGCAAAGTGGTAATGGTATGTGACAATTTTAAAGCTCATCTGTGCATATGACACAGGTATGTGTAATACTAAAGTATGAATATAGTTTAGGATTCACAAGCATCCAGGAATAATGTTGTGTCTACTGAAATTTTTTAATTTTTTTTTCTTTCTAAGCTACACTTTTAAAGTTACTTGTGAAAAAAAGCAAACACTTTTTTTTTTTGTTATAACAGCTTTAAAAATTGGTTGTGACTCACGGCTCGATGAACATGAGGCTTTTCTGCAACTCCCTTGCAGATTGATGTAGGCAGGCAAAGATACACTGAACCTTTATAAATAAAATAGAGGGGCCACAATTGTTCAGTTTGTATGAAATAAAAATATGGGAAGCAATTCAATAGCAACTCAATACACAGAGAAAGAAAAGCACTTATTCACTTACGAAACAAAGTGCAAAGTGCCTGGACAGCCCTGTTAACGTGCCAAAGGGAATTTAAATACCCAGCGAGTCGCAGAAGGGAGACACAAACCGCAGCGGGACCGTATTTTGCACGGGCTGTCACATTTCTCGTCTCGGACAGCACCCGGCGCGGCCGGCGCTGCAGGCACACCTACCTACGCGCCTCTGGACGTGCGGCCACGGAGCCGGCCCTAAGCCTGTCCGCGGCAGCCGGGGCCCGGAGCGGCGGGGCTGGGCGGCGCCGGGCGCTCTCTGGGGCCGGGGGCGCGGCGGGATCACCGCCGGCCAGGCGAGGGCCCTGCCGGGCTCCCTCCGCCCCAAGCGCCGACAGGCACAGGCCCGCTCCGCCGCCCCGAGGCTGGAGCCGGGCGGGCGGGGGCGGATCGCGCCGCAGGTCTGGAGCGGCGGCAGCAGCCGAGCCGGGCCGGGCCGGGCCCCGCGCGGTGAGGCGGCCGCCAGGCCGCGGCGTTTCCTGCAGGCCCCGCCCGCCCCTACTCACCGTCCCGGGCAGTGCCCATGAGCTGGTCCAGCAGGGCCCGCATCTGTGCCTGGGCCGACATGGCGGGGCCGGTCCGGAGGCGGCGGCTCCGACCGAGACCGGGACAGGGGCCTGGGGCGGCGGCGGCTGCTCAGCGGCCTCAGCAGCGGCGACGCGCGGCGAGCGCTGAGCGGAAGCAGCCCCGCCCTGCGCCGCGCTGCATGACGGGAAGGGTAGTCCGCCAAGGGGCGGGGCAGGAGGAGCGCCCGATGGGCGTGGTCTGAGCGCAAGTGCAGTGACGTCAGGGGCAGGACTGGACCGAGGGGGCGTAAACATAGTGATGTAAGAGGGGCGTACTCGTGGTGACGTGTTATGACGTCATATGGGGCGTGGCCAAAGCTAGGGGCGCGGTCAGGCCGCCAATAATGTGACGTCAGATGGGCGTGGCCAAAGCGAGGGGTGCGGTCAGGCTGAAGGGGCGGGGGTCGGGCGGGGGCAGCCCCAGCACGGCCCCGGCACCGGCGCCGGTGCCGCCGCGGTGGGACTAGATCCCAACATCGCCGTGGCAGCCGCCCCGTGGCGTGGGCACAGTAGCCAGACCGCCGCGGCCCCTCGGGGACAGGCTGGTGCCCAGAGCAGGCCCGAGCTGCGCTGGCTGTCCCCACCGCGCTGTGGCAGCTCAGGGCCACTGTGGGGAATGTGGGAAGGGGGAATGTGGGGCAAGGAAAGCCCCTGCCGGGGATGGCGGGTGACTGGACACACGGCCGGGGCAGGCGGAAGCACCAGGAGGCAGGACGGATGCATGGAGAAGGGGATGAAGCCACTTGCACATGGATACCGCCAGGAGAGGACCGAGCACAGGGCAGGACAGGACTGCACGGTCCGTGGCTGTTCTCCCAGCTGCTGGGGGGAGGATGAGGCCGTGCTTTTGCAGGGAGCTTGGGCTGTTGTGAAGCGCTGCTGTGTGCCGCGTTCCCTGTCTGGCTTTCTGAGCTCCAGCTCCAGCTCGCTCCACTGCCATGAGTTTTGCCTCTTGTTTCTTCACCTTGAGCTCCCGGGCCCGGCTGACCTATGGATGCTTCCTGTGCCGGAGAAATCCCACTCGCCCTTTTTACTGCCACAGGGCTACAAAGGCAGCGAGGGTTAGAGCCAGAGCTCTGATGCAGGATGCGCTGTTTGCCATAGCTATGCCTAGTTTTCCCCCAGGTTTAAAGCTCCATTGGCTCTCAGGGAAAGGCTATGTGAGCCAGCCCCGGGCAGGGCTGTGCCGCTGCCCCGCTCTGGTGCACCATCCCGGATAAGCAGAATCAGCCTCACCTCAGAGTGGGGTCAGCGACCTCCCTGTTTGTCTGCGGGGATCTCTGCAGACAGGAGACCCCTTTCCTGTGGGACAGGAGCTCCCCATGCGTGGCCCTGACAAAGTTTGGAGCAGGTATGGCCACCCTGGGTACTCGAATGGGTGCAAAGCCACAAGCTAAGCCTGCTGTAGGAGCAGTGGCATTGTCTCTCCCTGCTGCTCACCCTTGGAACGGTGCTGCTGAGCCCTGGGTGTTCCTTAAGTGCGTTATTCCTTCCCACAGAGGACGGACACCTCATCACTCCCAACTCTGGGGGCTAGCAGCCAACTCCCCACACTTGGGCTTCCTTGCCAGCATGCCCGGACCCTTCCTGCCTGGGCAGCCCCCAGAGGCTGTGGGAGCTCTCCCCATCTCCTGCACTGCAGGAAGAGGGCCTGGGGCATTGGTGGCTGGGGACGCCAGAGGAAGCCGCCTTTCCCTGGGGATCCCGGCAGGGGTAGGGCTCAGGGTGGCTGACCGACTCCCAGGGCTGGTTCCCCAGGCTGGAGCCGGTAGCAATGCCAAACTGTGCCAATGCTGAGCCGTGCCGGGCGGGTGGGTGACAATGGGTGACGCCAGGGAGCAGACCGAAAGGTGCCGTGGCTAATCAGCTCCCACCCGCCGTGTTTGCCCAGCAGTGCCTGGGTGGCTGCTGCTCCCGCCTGGCGTTGCCGCTGTGAGTGTTTGGAGAGAGGAGAGGGAGCTCTGCGAAACCAGTGCCCAGCCCTGCCCCAGCCGGGAGTCCCAGGGCAACTGGCCCGGGGAGGGGTCGGTGACACCCCTGCCCAGGCTGGGACACTCTCGTCGCCAGTGCTGCACCTTGCCAGGAGCTGGGGACCTCATCTCAGCACTGCAGACACCTCAGAGCACAGCGCTCAGGGCAGCGGACAGGGAGGACTCCGAGGGAGAGACCAAGACCTGTGGTCACTCCAAAAACAGGAGAGAGGGGCAGCTCTGGAGCAGGGCTGTGGCTGTCCCCAAGCCCAGTGGCCGGTGTCCCACTCCCTGAGTGTCCCCAACACCAGTGACACATGTTGCTATGTCAGGCCCCTGCCATCCCGTGCCCTTCCGCTGTCAGGGGCAGGCTGTCCTGTGTCCCCTGGCCCTGTTCTGTGCTGCCCCAGATGACCCTGCTGGCACGTCCTGTGCCAAGGCAGAAATGGCACCTCTGGCACAGCATGTCTGGGACCTGAGCTGATTGCCATTGTCCCTGCCGTGGGGCTGGCCCAGACACTCTCCACATGGCATGTCCACCTTTGCATCCACAGGTTCCCAAACCGCTCCCAGGGCTGGTCGGGGAGCCCAACATCCATCTCAAAGGGACACAAGGCTGAAGATGAGTGGTCTGAACCTGCATGAGGGTGGTGCAGCACCCCAGGATACACCATTGAAAGGTTTTGCCCACTGCAGCGGCAGCCCCTGTTTGCAGAGGCATCGCTCGATACGCAGTATGTTCTTCAGAAGATCCCTACTCCAGGAGTCAAAATAGCATGAAATTTAATTTTACGCCTATTTGACAAAGCTTGATTTCGCCTCCAATCAGCAGGGAGATAAGAGCCCTCGGCACAAGTGTGCGGGCAGTTTGGCAGCTGGGGCTGCCGATTTAATAGGTGAATTTACAGGGACAACACTTGAAAATCCCCTGGCTAGTGAACCATTAAGGTGAGCCCTGCCTTCCGTCCCCGCGTCCCTCCCCGCGCCGCTCTCCCGTTGCTGGGTGCTAAAGCAAACCCCAGCTCTGTTTACCGAGTCTACTATTACAATACGGCTACCAAATATTTGCCAGCCGTCAGCTCGCTGCTCCGCTATAAATACTTCAGGCCCAGGTGGAGGGACGGGCAGGGGGAGCGGCGCGGGAGCCTATGCATGGCCGGGCGGCAGCGCCAAGGTGAGTGCGGAACCGCGGGCCGGGCGATGCCCTCCTGCCCCGGGGCTTTCTCCGGCTGGGGGTGGCGGCAGGACAGGCTGTGCTGGCCCCGCTCTCCTCTCCCCGCAGCCCCGAGGTGTGCGCTGCCTCCTGAGGCTGAGCCCCCCACAACCCACCCCGGGGCAGTGCTGGGGGTAACGCGGTGGGGACGGCACAAAGAGGGACACGCAGAGATGGCAAGGAAAGCCCTAGGCTGGGCGCAGGTCCTGGCACCATGCTTGATGTGGCAGGAGTGGATCTGGTTCCCCAGGATTTGTTCCTGCCCTGAAACTCTCTCAGCATGGCCAGGGGTGTCCTGCAGCGAGGCAGGGCTGGGAACCCTTCAGCACAGATAGCACGAGCTACAAAGGGGCCACATCCAGCTCAGCAAAACCCAACTGAGCCAGAGCCCATCAGGGCAGGGCAGGGAGGGGGAGGTTCACTCTGTGAAGGGGCCATTGTGTGGGCAGGGCATGAGTTGAACTGAGCCCAGAGCGGCAGGGTGGGTGCTGAGCCCCATTCACCTCCATGCACAGCCCCAGGGTGAAGGGGAACATCCCCACTGCCCTGTATCCCATGAGTTGGTGTGGACATCCACGTCCCATGGATCAGCGCAAACGTACCTGCTGCCCCACATCCCATGACTTAGGGACATTCCCATTATCCCACACCCCATGGCTTGATGGGGATATCCCTGCTGCTTGATGGGGACATCCCTGCTGCTTGATGTCCCAGGGTTCATTTAGAATATCCCCATTGTCCCATGTCGGGCTGCTTGTAAGCGAATGGCTTCTCTGCTGCTCCTTGATCATAACTCAAGGTTATGCTCCCACTGCCCCATATCCCATGTTTTGGTGGGGACACCCCTGCTGCCTGCTGTCCCAGGGCTGGGTGGGGGTGTCCCAGGGGGAATACCTGCCCTCTTTCCCACAGCTTGGTATGGACATCCCCAGTGCCCCACATCCCACACCCCATTATTTGTGGGGGACATCTCTGCTGCCCTGTGGCCCCACCTTAGCCATGGTGCAGCACAACATGGTCCCCTGGCTTCTCAGGGCTGCTGGGCAGTGGGTCAGGGTTGGCACCAGGGTGTGTCACCCTGACCCCGCTGTCCCTGCCCACAGGGTGAGTCCTAGGGGTGCCTCTGAGCGTTGACATGGCTGCGGGTGTCATCCAGCCCCTGACCGAGCTGCGGCTGCCCTCGCCCTTCCCACACGGCCTCCTGCTGCCCACACACCCTGAATCCAACTTCCCCGACCTCTCCGAGGAGGAGGAGGAAGAAGAGGAGGAAGAGGAGGAGGACGTGGAAGCAGTGGAGGAGAGCGTGAGGCCAGAGCTGGCCAGTGTCTCCAGCACTGCCGAGACCACCCTGCGTCTCCTCAAGTTTTCGGAGCTCATCAGCTGCGACATCCAGCGCTACTTCGGGCGGCGGGGCCGGGAAGAGGCCGCCAGCAACCGCCCTGTGCCCGAGGACTGCGGCTCACCCCAGAGCACCGAGGCTGTGCCCGAGGTCGTGGCCCCACGGGACAGCCCGGGGGCCACGCACAGGCTGGGGCCGCTGGCCGAGCTCTTTGAGTACGGCGTACACCGGTGCCTGCCTGCCCAGGCGGCCGGCAGCAAGACGCAGCGGCTGGAGAGGAAGTATGGCCACATCACCCCCATGCACCGCCGGAAACTGCCGCCCTCCTTCTGGAAAGAGCCAGGCCCAGGCCCCGCCAGCCTGCTCCACACTGGCACCCCTGACTTCAGCGACCTCCTGGCCAACTGGACAGTGGAGCCAGGGCCAGAGCTGCCGGGCACTGGGCGGGAGCTGCTGGGTCGCCCGGGGCTGGAGGCAGAGCCCTTTGCTGGGCTGTGACCCCACCGTGGCCCCGGGGGCCCTGGTCCTGCCACGTGCCACCCAGTTAATGATAAACCTGGTGGCCCCAGTGCCAGCACCGGGGCACTCAGAGCTGCCGGGTCGAAACTGGTGATGGGACGAGTGAATAAATGACTCCCGCCAGGCACCAGCATGTGCCGTGTCCTTTGCCACCCGCCTCTGCGGTGTCCCTGCTGCCAGAGACAAAGGGCCACGGCTTGGCACGACCCTCGGGGGCTGCTGCCTGCCCCGGCGGCAGCGGGAAGAGGAGGGAAGCGCGGTAGGAGCCGGCAGGAGCCAGCAGCCCGTGTTTACTCTGCGGCCCAAGTCAGTGGATCCCACTCCCTTATCTCGGCCGCGCCAGGGCAAAGGGCGACGCGGGGCCTCATAAAGCACCCGCCTGTCAGCACGTAGTGGGGACCCACTGTGCCCTACAGCTCCCCTGCCCCAGGGATCTGGACCCACACAGGACAGCAGGGCTGACTCTTCCCCCTGGCCCCACAGACAGACCTGGCTGTTACCAGGGCCCAGCTGAGGCATCCTCTGCTTTGTGGTGGCTTTGTGTTGGTGTTGAAAGGGAAAAGGACCCGGGAAGGGGCAGCTGCCCCCTGCCTTGAGCCCTGCTGGATGCAGCACCCCCCTCACCCGGCCTGTGCCTTCCCAGCAGCAGGAGGGGGGATAGGGCTTGGTTCAGCCCCAAGGGGACACCTGAGCCTGGACAGTGGCTCCAAGGGAAGAAGGGAAGCAAGAGACAGGCAGCACCACAATAAAAGTACAAACAGACTTTATTTCAGCACAGATCCCGCAGTCAAAAGCCTCTCCAGGCACGAGGCTGCCTGTGTCCAACTAAGGAAGGGGCAGTACCAGGGCAGGGGGCAAGGCAATGCCAAGGAGAGGAGCAAGGATGGGGAAAGATGAGAGAAGTGAGGTGCCAAGGCTGGCTTTGCTCCCATCCCTGGCCAAATTCAGGAGTGGTGATTGGGTTTGAGGTGCCTGGAAGGGCCCAGGCTGCTGGAAAGGGCCAGAACACACCCCAGGAGTGACTCTGGATCCCAGTGTGGGAGCAGCAGCAGTGAGAGGACTGCAGGAGTGGCAGAGGGACACAGGCTGCAGGACCAACATCGCCCCAGTGCAGCCAGTTCTCCTCTCCCCATCCCTGCCCCAGATCCCAGAGGTGTCTCCCCACACATGGGTTAGGGTCAGAGTGGCTGAGGGAGCCAAGAAAGAGCCAGAGGCGACAGCTACAGAACCAGGGGAGCCCTTTTATTGCACAGCCAAGCAGGGCACGTCCCCCTCCTCAGTCCCAAGGAGCAGGGAGGCAATCCCAGAGCTCAGCCCAACCCAGCAAGCAGGACCACAGAGCAGTGGGGAATGGGGGCCTGGGGGCAGGAGGGAGCCCCATCATGTCCCCTCTGCTCCTCTCACAGGCCCTGCAGCTGAAGCTAGGGCAGGGCTAAGTCCCAGACAGCCCAAACTGGGTGGATGAGGCAACAGAGGCCATGTGCTGTGTCAGAGCCGTATGCTCAGCTCAGTAGGGCAGTCCTGCTCCCCATGGAACACTCCAACCTTCACCCAACCTTCAAGGAGAACCTATTCCAGGAGCTAACAGAGCCAAGGCTGAATTTTGATCCCTCAGGGAAGCAGAGGAAAGGGTGACAAGAGGAGGCAGTAGACATGGGAAGGCAGCAACAGGCAGGAGGGCCAGGGCAGCACGGCCATGCCAGTGCTCCAGGCACTGTGACACCTGCACAGACTGGCCCAGTCCTTGCCCCATCTCCTGCAAAAGGGGGTGCCCAGCCCCAAGGGGCTGGGGCACATCTCTGCTGGGCCTCGCTGCCTCACGTCTGTGCCAGCGAGAGCTCCTCCAGGCCCTCCTTCCCCAGCCGGTACCTGGCGAGGTCCTTGCGGGTCACCATTCCCACCACCTGCCAGGAAAGGGACAGGGTACAGCCCCACGTGGGCACACAGAGCCTGGGGACAGCGTGGCCCTGGCCCCTGGAGGAGCCCAGGCTGCTTGGACACAGTGAGCAGGGACTCACCTCGTTGCGATTGTCCACAACCACCAAGTGCCGCAGGCCCAGGGCTCGGAAGAGCTTGAACACCCGTGGCAGAGATGCCTCCTGCAAGGCAGAACAGGGCTCAGGGGGCTGTAGCACCCCCAGCCAGCCCTCCAGCCCACCCTGATCCCTGGGCAGCTGTGCAGAGGGGTCCCTGGCCATTACCTGTCCCCCTAACCCACCCTGATCCCAGGGTAGCTGTGCAGAGGGGTCCCTGGCCATTACCTGTCCCCCCAGCCCACCCTGATCCCAGGGTAGCTGTGCAGAGGGGGCCCTGGCCATTACCTGTCCCCCCAGCCCACCCTGATCCCAGGGTAGCTGTGCAGAGGGGGCCCTGGCCATTACCTGTCCCCCTAGCCCACCCTGATCCCAGGGTAGCTGTGCAGAGGGGGCCCTGGCCATTACCTGGGGCACGGTGTAGGGCGAGGGGTTCATGAACTCGCTGAGGTCAATCATGCACTCGCGCTCGTCCTGGGAGACGTGAATGGACTGGATGGGGGGGAAGCGGGGATAGGCATCCCGAAAATCCTTCAGCTTCAGTCGCCGCTGCACCAGGTTCAGGTTGGTCCTTTCCACAAAAACCTTGGGAGGAAAGAGATGGTTGGGGACTACCCCACAGAGCTCACAAGCACCAAGACAGTGCACACTTCTGCACAGGGCAGAAGTGTGGGACAGATGGACCAGCTGCAGAAATACAGCCTGTTTCCCACTCACTCAGAGCCTGTGAGCCCAGTGGGGTGCAGGATGATGCTGGGGTAACCTCACCACTAAATGGCAGCACCCACCATCCCCCTGGGTGAGCTGAGGGAGATAAGGACCCTCTGCCAGCTCCTCCTGAGCAAGGCAGGCAGCAAGGGGCCAGAGACAGGACTGGGACAGCAGACACAACCAAGTCTCCATGCAGTATCACCCACCTTGTGCTTCAGCAGGACGATGAGCTGGGAACGCAGGATCAGACCCCGCAGCCCGGCAACCTGCAACAAGGCACCATGTGTGAGGGTCCCACACTGCAGCCAGCCCTTGTGTGGCCACCCCTGCATCCTCTCTCCAGGGGCACCCAGCCCACCTGGGTGGCGTCAGGGTTGCTCTCCACCACAGGGAAGCCATTATGGTTGGAGGAGGTGTCACTGAGGATGTCCACGACTGTGCCCACGCGCTCGATCCTCCGCAGGCAGGTGACAGGAGTGCTCATCACCTCCCTGCGGGGAAAAACACAGCCCAATGGCAGCACACACTGAATCATGCAATCACACACTGGTTTGTTGGGAACGGACCTGTAAGTTCAACTCATTCCAAACCCTTTCCATGGGCAGGGACACCCTTCACTAGACCAAGCCTCTCCAAGTCCCATCCAACCTGGCCTTGGACACTTCCAGGGATGGGGCAGCCACAGCTTCTCTGGTTAACCTGTGCCTCACCACCCTCACACTCTAAATATCCCCCCCAACACACACAACTCCTCAGTGCTGATGCCTCCTGTGTCCCCAAGAGCTGCCAGGGAGAGAGGAAGGAACACACTGCAGATCACATCCCTGCTGGGGAAGAAGCTGAGCTGTGGTACAAGGGGACAGCAGGCTCCTGTAACCAGAAGGTGATGACCTCCACTCCCAGCTCAGGCTGGTGGTCCAAAGGCTGCTGCCACAGCAATGCCCAGCCTACCTACCTGGCTGTGAGGGAGTGGGATGTCACTGGGGCCTCCCAGTGCAGGAAGGGGACACTTTGCAGCTGGATGTGCATGTCATACAGTCCCTGCAACAAGAGCCAAGCCATCAGGAGAAGCCTGGTGAGGTGTCAAGGGGCATAGTCAGGCAGCAGCTCATCCCTCAGAGCAAGCACATGCCTGGCCTGGCCCCCCATGGCCCCCAGCACCACCAGCCCTGACCCACAGTCCTGGGGAGCACACCAGCCCTCACCTCCACAAAGTAGTCTCCCACAATCTTTGCTGTCATCAGCACCAGCATGATGGGGAAGCCATAGGTGACGTTGCCTGTTGCCTCCATCATGATGACTGTGAGACTCAGCGTCATCCGCACTATCCCACCTGCCAGAGGCACCCAGGGGTTTGGGGGTTTAGCAGGGCAAGGAAACACAGAGTGAAGGCATCACAGAACACCTGAGGGCCCTGAATCTCTCGGTGATTCAGGACTGCCCAGGGGTGCCCTGGGTGAAGCCAGCCCTCACTGGCATCCCAGCACTGCCTGTGCTTGGCAGGGTGATTAGGGAGCTGACAGCCAGGCTGGGCTTCAGCTGGGAAGGAAGCTGTCAGGGAAGCAGGGAGTGCTTTTTCCCATGACATCTTCACCCCAACCAACACTGTGCCATGGGGAACTCACCTAGCTGTGCAGCAGCTCCCATCAGGGCATACTTCCCAGGATCAGCCCAGATCTGAGCACAGGAGAGAGAAGGAGTCAAGTCACTTGCTGGCTCCAGGGCATTCAGAGACAGCAGAGTCCTGGCCTCCAAACCCCCTTCCAAAGTGGGGAGAGGTGCCTGAGGCTGCCTGAACAACCCAGCTGCTGGCAGGGCTCCACTGGGACGTGGGGAGGTCCAGACCCAGCTCATGAAGACATCAAGCAAAGAGCCAGCCCACTTCACAACTTTCAGCCAGCTCCAGGCATGCTGCCTGAAAATGCCAGCAGCCCAGCAGTGAGGGAGGAGCTGGCAGGGCTTCCCAGCCAAGACTCACCGAGCCCTTGGTCAGGTAGGCCAGGGAGATGCCGAAGAGCCTCCCCCAGGCTGCCCCGATCAGCAGGGAGGGGATGAAGACCCCTGCAGACACTGTCAGGCCGTAGGTCCAGCAGGCCAGGAAGAAATACATCAGTGTGAACATGCCCAGTGTCATGGGGTTGTAGGAACCTGGGGTGGGGACAGAACAGAGTCAGGGCTGGTCCCACAGCTCAGGGCACACTGTCATGGGCTGTGGCCACAGATCAGGCAGCAGCAGGCCCACAACACACTCCCAGCAGTGAGAGCCCCTCTTCTTGGACTGTACCTCCTCTCCTGGTGGCACAGGCCTTTCAAACTGGCTCTTCAGCTTATTTCTGCCCTCCTACAGCACTTCCCACCCAGCCAGTGCCATCCCCCAGCCCTCCCACCCCATGCTTCCATCTCATGACTCATCTCCTCCCAGTCCTGTGGTTCCCAGACTCCCATGATGAACCTCAAAATCCCAAGGGAGGGACTGCCAGGGCTGAAGGACAAGGTTGGGAGGACAGAGGTCCCACTGCCAGCTTTGGGATCAAATGAGCAGGGCAGGTCCTTAAACTCCCTCCCATCTTGCAGCTCCCACAGGCTGTGACATCCCAGCGAGACCCTGCTGACCCCACAACCAGGCTAAGTGCTATTTTGGGATTGCTGAGCAGCCCAGTCTAGTTTAAACAAGTACTTTGCAACCCCTCCTTCAGACAGAAGCCTTGAGCCAGGAAGGAGCCAGCATTGCAGGGTGCAGCCCCAAGACACAGGATGGTCAGCTCCTGGCTGCAGGTGGCCAAACTGCACCCTCTGGGCTGAGGATCTCGCTGTTCCCCACCCACGTGCAGCTGGGCATAGAACTCAGATTTCACACCAGGCAGAAGAGAGGCTGGGGTTATATCAGGTCCAAGGAAAATTGGAGCTAGGATCTGGGAACCAAATTTTCTCAAGCAAATCCAAGCCCTATGATCCACCTCCACAACCTGCCCAGAAGGTAAAGTCATTATGGGGCAAATGGCCCTGCTAATTAAGAAAACATCCCAGCAACATTTCCAGAACAGACTTCAGACAGACAGCAAGGGTCAGACATGCTCTCACACAACTCAGAAGCAACACAGCCTGCAAATGTGCACGAACAAAACCAGGTCCTTGGCCCCACAGCCTCCCAACACCACAGTCCTTTGGCCGAGCTCAGAGGTGCCACCCATCCCTCCTCCTTGTACCACTGCAGCACACTGTTTTGTGAAGCCCTCATGGGCTGATCACACTCTGCCCTGTCCCAGGAGTGGTCAAGGAACACATGGACCCTCCCTGTTCAGTTCAAGGCCTCACTGCTGGGTGCACTGACCTGGAGGGTCATGGAAGAGGTTGACGACGCTCTTCTCGGGTGTGTTGAAGAAGGCAGTGGCCATGGAGTTGTACTCTCCATCAGCACAGAAAAGCTGAAAAGGCAAGATAAGAAAGAGTTAGAAGTGGCAGGGAAAGTTGGACATGTGCTAGCAAGGAGGTAGCTCTGGGCAGGGAAGACACTGTAGGCATCCTTGGGTCTCCAGTCCAGTGTCCCAAACCCAGCAGGGTCTGTTTCCCTGCTGAGGCCCCCAGGCTTATGGTGGCCCCCACCCTGAATGCTGTTCTGTATCATTTCCTACCTGCAGGGGATATGCCACAGAGCTCCCTTGGATGGGCTGGCAATCTCTTGAGCAGTAAATCATGACAAATCCCACGGTTGCTGTCACTGCTGCCACCAGCATGGCCTCAACCACTTGGAGGCAGGGCCGGTGGATGTACCTGTGAAGGGAGCAGAGGAATGAGGGTGGCACCCAGGGGTGTGGGCAGGATCAGCCCCAGCCTGGCTAAGCATGTCACATCAGGGACATGACAGTCTGGCTGCCTCTGCTCCCTGCCCAGACCCTGCCAGGCTGTCCTGCTGCTTGAAAAGCTGGTGACAGGTATTGGTTGGGCCAGACTGGTCACAGCTGGCTTTAGCAGCTTTCTCCCTCCTCTTTGTCACGTGCTCTGAGAGACTGTCAGGTCTGCAGTGTCTGCATCTCTCTGGGCCCTCCAGACACTGGAGGAAAATACTTAGCAGGGTCAGAGCAGTGCTGGGATGCTGTGGGTCACAGCCTTGGCCACAGGCAACAAGAGGCATGTGGCATCTTTCAGGAACTGCTGCTGCTCACATTAAGTGAAAGATTACAGCCTTGCTCCATTTGAGAATGCCACTTTGAGGGAATGCAGAAGGCACCAGCCAACCCACATCAATCCCCTTCATTACCTGTGAGCTCTTACCTGATCCGGAACATCGTCAACCAGTAATTGAGGGCATTGAACAGAGCTCCAAGGATCCCACCTGCAAATGTGAGAGGAAAAACTCAACATGCAGGGCCCAGGCTGTCCACAACACAAGGAACCTCTGAACACCATCCACAACCCACACAGAGTGACCAGCAGCCCTGGCACTTGTAGATGCTGTCCCTGCCAGCAGGGACGTGTCACCAAGAGGAGCCTGGCACCAGCAGCAGGTGGCCAGGGGCCAATGTGCTGGCAGCAGGCAGGCAAAGGGGATAAAGGCAGCAAGGGGCTGCCCAGGACTGCAATGTACTGACCCTGCTCAACATGGGTTAAAAGAGCTTGACTTTGCTGCTAGGGTTGGGCCAGGATCCAGCTCTCATCCCTGTATAAGCCCCACAAGCAGCCTCTGCTCCAAAATTTAATGGATTCCCCATTTTCCCCAGGAAACTGGATGCCAAAGCTTTTTAGACCCAGACAAAGAACAGAGGAAATTATTCAGACTAATCAAATCGAGACAGCAGCATTCTCTTACCAACCACTCCCATAAAGATGAAGATAGGAATTTCCTGGATTGTGTAGCCCATTTTCTGCAAGCAAGAAAGAAGTGGGTTTCAGATCTCCTGGCCCATCTGCAGTCCCACTGTCAGCCACTGACAGCTGGGACAGCACAACTCTGTGCTGGCACAAGGCTTCCAGAGCTGCCCCAAAGTCTCCCCTGAAGAGCCCACAGCCTCCAGAAATTTCTTCCGCTGGGGCTGGCGGAGCTGAGATGTGGCCCGACCGCACAGCCTGCTAAGGCAGAGCCTGCCTCAGCCCCCGGGCGAGGTTAGTGACAACTCGATGTCCCCAAAGCTGCTAAGGGCTGTTTCAAACCCCTCACCAGAGCCCAGCATGGAGAATACCTGTGCCTACCTCACTATCAAATCTGCCAAAGTTGATAAGCCCAGGGCTGGAGAGATCCCAGGCATTGCCATGGTAAACACTCAGGACAGAGTTCAGCGTGAAGGTGGAGATCATGGAGGCAAAGAACTGGAAGGAGATGCAGCCCAGATTCACTGCCAGATGCCTCCAGCCCCAACTCCTCACCACATGCCCCATGAATTACCCCAAACCACCTCCTAGGGCCTCGGGCAGGGCTTGGTGCCCATGGAGTAGTGGGGACAGGATGTCACAGGAGGTCAGGACAGGAGGTCACATTGACCTGGGTCTTGCTTCTCCTTTCGCACCTGTTGCCCTGGGGCAAAGCCCAAGGCAGCTCCCTTGGAAAGGAGCTGGCAGCAAAATGGAGCTCAGCCAGGCCCAAATTCATCCCCTGAGGAGCAGGGCACAGGAGGGAAGCTGGGATGCTGTTCCCTGGGATAAGCTACCCATGGGTCCTTGCTGGGGTGTCAGGAGGCCTGGGGCTGCAAGGCACCCAGAAAAGGCAATGCCTCACACCAGAAGCAGCAGCTCTCCACTGCTTTCCAGCACTTACAATTCTCCATGTCAGGAATTGGTTCCAGAAGGAAGCTCCTTCCTCCAAGCTGAACAGGACACCCCCTGCAAACACAAGACACAACATTTTCACAAGGGGCCATGCCACATCCCCCTGGCTACAGCACCAGCTGAGCACCCAGGATTCACTCCAGGCTGTGTGCTCACACTGCCCAGACACTGCCCAGACCCTCTCACAGGCAAGCCCACCAAGCCATCAGTGATGTCCTGATCACAGCCTCCCCACTGCCATTGTCCATCCCAGGGAGGCAAGGTTTGGGATCTGAGGCAGATGAGCTGTTTGTCCCTGGGAAGCACCAAGACCTGCATGGCATGACAGGAAGGCCCCTGCAGTGCCCTATGTAGATCCCAACAGCAGCCTCAAAGGAAGAGGGAGCAACCTCCTGAGGAAATCCATGTCCAGGCAGTGCTCAGTGCCAGAGAGCCAAGATACACACCCACAGGGGCACCGAACGCAGCCGAGACGCCGGCGGCAGCTCCGGCCGACACAAAGTCCCTCTTTTCTGTGTCTCTGCGGAAGTACTCGAAGATCTGGAACAGGAGTGAAGGCAGCTTTAGGGCTGGTCACAGGCTTCAGTTTAGGTGAGACACAGGGCATGACATGGATGATGCCAAGCCACCAGTGGGAACAGCCTGGTATGGCACAGAAGGGCACTTGTAGCACAACCCCTTGGATCTCAATACCAACCTTGAAGTCTCGCTTTAAGGATGTGGATCTTCCCTGGGAGATCCCGGCAGCAATCACAGATCCAGAGTGAATCATGGGTCCTTCCTAGGGGCCAGAGAGCAGAGTCAGATCAGGGAAGGAAGAATAGGGATGGCTGAATGCTGCTCACCAGCTTGCAGTCCTGAAGCTGGATGGGAGTGTCTCCCTCAGGGAAAAACAGACCTTCACATTTTTCCCGTTCCCCTCCTGGAAGTATTCAAGACCAGATGGATAGTGATACCACATAGGTAGTGTGATAGAAGTGTTCAAGACCAGGTTGGATAGAATTCTGAGCAACCTGGAGGTGTTTCTGCCCATGGCAGGGGTTTGGAATGAGATGATCTTTAGGATCTCTTCCAACCCAAACCATTCCATGGTTTTATGAAATCCTTATGCTAGCATGTGCCTCCCTTGCCCACCTCCTGTTCTCATCAAGTGTTTCCCTTGCTTGCCTTCAATCCCAGCAAGCCAGAAAGGTCCCAATGGGGCACCCAAGTCTCCCCATCCACTGTTTGTAGGGACAACCACTGATGGACAGAGGCTGCTGCTCTCCTGCCCTCAGCCAAGCCACACACAGGCTGGCATGGTGGCACCACGTGCTCCAGGGGCTCCCCAAGCTTGGCAGTGCCACAGCCACCTTGGCCAGCACACACCAGGGAATAACACTGGGAAGTCACCGCAGGGCCCCCAGCACCCTGTCCCCAGAACAGGAGTGGTGACAGGCTGTGACACAAGTGCCAGCAGCAGGGACCAACACGCCAGGCAGCACATCAGAGAGTGCTTTGTGCACATCACCTTCCCAACAGCCAGGCCACCGACCACCGAGAGGATGACGCCGCAGACTTTGATCACCAGGGTCTGCAAAACAGAGAAGGGCACAGCATGTCACAGAGGTGGCACGAGGAACACGACCATGGTAGCCACAGGGGACACAGACCCAGTGGGCCCTGAGGCATAGCAGGAGCCAATGACCCCAGGGAACTTGTGATTCTCAGTCCCTTCATGGTGGTAACAGGGTTGGTCAATTTTCTTCTTGGTCAGAGCAAAAATCTACCCAAAGCTGCTCTTCCCAGTGCCAGCTGATGGTCCCAGGGCAGGAGATTTAACCTCTGGGCACTGGAGGGGAACAGCTATGGAGCTGGGAGCTCACAGCAGCTCCTGCTGTGCCACAATGTGGGCAGGGACCACTCCAGGAGGACACAATGTGCCCAGGCCATCCCAACACCTCCTGCTTCCTACCTTGAGCCGGACAACATGTGGAATCTTCACACCATTGAGGTAACATTTGATCTGAGGAATGCCACTGCCAGCTGCCACGGGCTGCAGGGAGAAGGGAGAGCTGTCACACACAGGATGGGGACATGCCAGCAATCTAAATCCCTGTCCCTCAGCACAGAGCACACATAGTACACCCTCAGGGTGGCTCTGAGATGAGGCCAGAGCTTATCAACAGGCTCTGGAGATAGGCTTGAGGGAAGCACCCACTTCCTAAGGGCAAATGTGCCAGGGAAAAGGAGCTGGTTGGGCTCTTGGGGACACCTAGGTGCTCCCCTACCCTGTCACAGCTACAGAAAGGTCACAGTTGGTGGCCAGGAAGAGCAAGGGCAAAGCCACAAGGAAGATACAAGGAAAGCACCCAACCAGACTGGTCTTTGCTGGTACTCAGGTACACCCAACACAGAGAGGCTGAGCTAGGGCCAAGGCTTGGGAGATCTGCACACCCACCCAAGGCTGGAGAACAGCCTCTGCCCCAGGCTGCCAGCACATCCTGGCAGTCTGACAGCCCCACAGAAACCCCACAGCACAGCTGGAGCCAGCACTGAGGAGCGTGATACCAGGAGCCAAACTGGCAGAAACACACTCACTCTTTAGAAAATTCTGCATGTTTTCTGGAAATGTGACCCTGATCTGCCCATGAAAAGAACCCAGAACAGTTCCAAGCTCTTACCTCTATGAAGGCAACAATCAGAGAGCCCACCATCACCACACTGGCATTCAGGGTGGCCCAGAGTAACAGGGAGAAAGAGAGGCCCCCTTTGGCTGTGAATTTGTCAATGTCTGGGGTAGCAGCTCAAGGAAAGGCCAATGTTGCTTGGGTACCATCCCTCCCACCACAGCATCTCACAGAATCACAGGATGGTTTGGGTTGGATGTGACTCTAAAAAACATCTAGCTCCAATCCTCTGCCATGGGCAGGGATGTCATTCACTAGACCAGGTTGCTCCAAGCCTCCTGTCACTTAGAGCATCCAGGACAGCTGAAATGAGCCTCCTCTGTTATGGCAGTGCCCAACCACAGCTCAGCCCTGCAGAGCAGCTGGGCAGCAGAGTCTGTGCCACCAAACCGGAGCAAGAGTGTTGCCCCCTTCCCCCACAACCCCTCTCACAGCTCCCAGGAGATCCCAGAGTTCCCAGCTGGCCAGCAGCCACTGCTCTGTGAGGATACTGTCCTTCACCACGCGGTACTTGAGCCCAGCCAGGTTCTCCACCACGATGTCGATGAAGCAGGCGACGAGGCCGGTGAGGATTCCGATCATGGCGCAGATGACCCAGCGCTTGATCTCCACTGTCCGGAAAGCCTGAGGGGCAGACAGCACTCACACCCTGCTGCCATCCAGCCTGGCATCAAGGGGACCCCAACACACCTGTCCCCTTCCCCAACACAGTCCAAGCCTGGGAAGCTCTGAGGAGAGCCAGGGAGCACCAATGCTGGCTGACCCAGCCAAGCCTGGACACAATTTACTAATTTTAAGCAGTGCTCTTGAATCTCTGTGACATCTCTAAGGTGCTTTTCCAGCTTGTCTACCTACATTAGGCCCACCCTGTTGGGATTCTTGCTGTGGCACTGATTCCCAAAGCCCCAGGGCAGATGTTTCACATGAGTCCAGAAGTCCCTCTCCTCAGGGAGCTGCCCATACCACCAGGCAATGCACCCACATTAGCTCCCATTCCAACCACCTCATGCTGGGTCCTTGATCCTGTGCTGTCACAAGCTGGTCAATGCCCACAAACCCATCCCAGCTCAACCTAGGCTTTAAGTACAACCTCCTCTGGCACAAAGCCCCCCAGTAGCCAGGTAGGGGGAACAGCTCCCCATGTCCACCCCACCTGAGATGGTTTGCAGGCAGCCCAGCAAGACTCACCGCATGGTTTATCCTCCTCTCCTCCTCCAGGAATAACTGGTTTTCACTGTTGTCATAGTCCAAGCTCTAGTTTGGAAAAGGGAGATGCTGTTACTGTCTACAAGACAAAGAGATCCCCATGCTGGGGAATGCTGCCCTCAGCCCCTCACCCTGCCCTTGTTATTTTCTTCCTCGATTCCTGTCCTTTTGCACTGAAACTGTCCTCACTGGACAGATGTGAGCCCTTGGCCCTCATACCTCACCTGCTGCATCCCAGAGGGCAGGCCTGAGATGGGGCACATGGGCACTTACCTCGTACTTGAGTGACAGGAGCTTCTCATTGTGGGGGATCTCGTTGGGACGCTGCCGAGGCACCTCTGTCTCCTGTGGGATGTGAGGCATAGCTTAGGATGGTCAGGTCAGAGTCCAGCCCTCCCATCCACTGCAACTGTCAGTTTAACTCCTTTTGGTGCTCAGGAGATGCACAGAGGACTGCAGGTGCAAGCTGTCTGGCAGGCAGGGATCTGGGATGATTTTCTCCCAGTTGGTGGATGTGTGGGATTCAAGAGAGCTGGAGCAGCTGTCAGGGGTGCACCCTCACCAAGTACCCCTCCACCCCCAGGCAGGATGTCTCCCCAGGAGCAGGTGGAGGGTTTGCCCAGCTGGGTACCACACTGCCATGTTGACCTGGCACTGTATCCAAGCAACTCCGTGCTCCAGTGGAGGGCAACCTTTCACCTTGGCAGGAAATTCCTTAGGCCAAAAGCAAGGAGCTATTTCAAGCAAACTCATGTTTTTGGGCAGAAACCAAATTCTGTTTCCCAAACGCCTTTGACCGTGCAAGCTGTTCCCAGCTCCGAATTAGGGCATTTACTGAGGATGCCAGAGGGGCCCTTGGGGCAGCAGCAGCTGCCCATGCCATGGAGGTCACCCAGCCCAGGAAGAAGTGCTGGAGTCCTTGTGGAACAAGCTGAATGCGAAGGAAGGAACAACAGCAGCTGTAACTGGAAGAAGGGAAGGGGTCTCAGTAACAGTGGGCCCCTCTCTGTGCCACTCACCAGCTCATGGACCTCCTCGTTGAGGTCCACATTGCTCAGCTGCCCAATGCGCAGGAAGGGGGAAGGAGTGAGCTGAGGAGAGAAGGGGAAATGAGGTCAGTTCCTGAATGCACTTCAAATCTCTCAGGAGGAGGGAGCAGGTGTGCAAGATGTTTGTGCTCTGCCTCCCTTGCAGAGCTCTGCCCGCCTGCCACTGCCAGAGCTGCCCAAAACACAGCACTCTGCTCTCAGAGCACACATTGAGGAGGTGGGATCCAACACCCTGCAGGGAACCACAGGTAGTAGCAGCAGGATTTGGGCGAGTTGCTCCAACCTGTCAGCTGGCAGAGCCAGCTCCCCTGGGGAGGTGCCAGCCAGCAGCAGCTCACTGGGGACTGGCCACCACCAGCCCCCGGCACAGAGCACCGTTCCCAGGGCAGGGCTGAGCAAACCTGTGCCAGACTGCACGTTCCACACTGCCCTGAGGCTGGGGAGGGACAGAGCCCCTGGACATCACACCACCTCCACAGCCACAAGCTCACCACGACATGCCCTCAGCTGCCAGGTCCAGCCAGCAGCAAGGGACAGCTGAGGGCACGTCTGGCTCTGCCATCTGCTCCACAGCAGCGGTTCCCAGTCCAGAGAGGAGCACATCACGGCAGTGTGTTTGTCACCCCCGAGCAGCTGGGACCACAAGTGACAGACAGGCTGGCTGCCATCCAGGAGACACAGGAGGAAGTGGGCACACTGCTCCTGCACAGCCTTGGGGACTCTGGTGCCTCTCTGAGCTGGCCCCAGCGTGATGCTGGGAAGCAGCATTTGCATCTCCCTCCAGGGAGCAGTTCTTCTTTCACTGGTGATCACTCAGGCTCGTTACTGGCAGCACAGTTGCATAGCATGGGAGTTTTTGACTGTTGGGGACACTTCTGTCTCCTGGATGAGGCAAGCAGGGGCTCAGGTTGCAGCTGAGCAGTGCCACAAGAGGACCCAGCTGGAGCAGGCGTCTGCTGTCACCCCTCTGTTGCTATGAAACACAGGGATGCACAAGGATCTGATGCACAGGAGCACTGTCCCTAGGCACAGCCCAAACACCATCCTTCAGCATTAAGACCTTCCCCTCCAGTGCCTCACCCCTTCCCAGTTGCCAGGTTAAAGAGCAGGAGAATAGAAGAGGGATGGTGAGCGACAGCAGGGCTCTGGCATGTCAGTCTCTCTCTGCTGGCAGGTCCCAGATTGAGCCCCTTGCTGCTTTAATCCCCACGATCCCGTCTGGAACGTGCAGGCCAGAGCTGCGGGGAACCCTGCACGTCACTGTAGAGGAAGAATATCCCTTTGTGTTTGCAGCCTGACCTATTTTCCCATTTTTCCGTCTGCTCCACATTCTCCTTCACTCGCTGAACTGCAGATGGGTTCTAACCCAGCTTCTCAAACCCTCTCTGGTGCCCTTTAGCCCCCCCACAGCAGCCCCAGCCCAACGTGTTCCATTCTGCCATTTTCAGACACCAGTTTGGTAAAACCACCCTGGGCTTTGTTTCTGGTCCATGATGGTTCCACAATCCCAGTGGAAAGGATTCAGGTGGATCCTTTTCCCAGCAGTCAGGGCAGACCACTGGACTTCTATGGGCACACATAAAGCAGTCACCTCCCTGGATAGGAACTTAGGGTCATGAGCTGGATACAGGAACTGCTTGTTCCAGTACCTGCTGGTGTCCAGCTGCTCTGGTGGCAGGCTGAGGTCCCAGACAGCCCCCCACCATCATGGGGAGGGGGAAGGACACATTCCTGGCCCTGAAACCTGGAGGGACAAAGCTGACACCCTGCCAAGGAACACACCCCCACCTGGTTTGAGGAAGCACAAGGATTTAAGGTTCCCGTTAGGTGCCACACATCTAGTGCAAGATCAAGGCAAGGAGATGGAAAATGTCACCCATGCCATGTCCCTTGTGTAGAGGACCAGTCCTTCAGGGAAAATTCTCCTTCTGTTAGCTATGGGGTCTGCAGATAGACCAAAAGTGGCTGAACCCTGACATCCCACTCTCCTCCCTCCTCTGTGGAGAAAGTAGCCAGAGCACAGCAGCTCAATGCCCCATTGATTAAGTATCAGCAAGACAGAAGCACAGATGAAGAGAAAGGAGGTGCAGTGGAACCTGAAGCTGAACTTCCTTAGACATGCAGAATATTTTTAATATCCTCTCCCCAAGTCCTGGCATCCCTCTGGCATCTGCAAGCAGAGGCCTGGCTCCTGTCTCACCCCCCAGGGGGATCACATGCCAGGAGGGCAGGAAAGAGCTACTTCCAGCAGCACCCAAGAATGATAAGAGAAAAAGGAAAGATTCAGGCAGCTTGGAGCCAAAAGAAAAGGTTATTTGTGCACAGCTCAAAGATTCACTGAGCAATGCCCTCCTTGGGATGTTTTCAAACTCAGCCAAGGCAGCTGCTGATCCTGGGTACGTGTGATGTTTGTGTGACTGTGCTGTGATTATCTCTACGTAAAAACATGCACTGCTGCCAAAACCCTGAGAGCACAGATGGGTTAACAGCTCTCCTGCCCCAGGAGAGGCCCTGGGATACACTGAGCCTCACTCTGCCAGTGGCACACAAACACCCATTTGGGTGGAAGAGTTAATTTCATTCTGAGCTCTGCATAGAGAGGTCTGGAGCCCTGGTCTGAATCAAAATAAGTTATCATCAATGTTAATGGGCAGGAATGTTGGCAGGCAGGGCTGCCCCTCCTCACCAGGAGGACCTCACCAGACTGCAGGGAAGCCCCCAAATTCAACAGAGGCAAATACAAAGCCCTGCACCTGGGATGGATGAGTCCCAGTGATCAGCAAGTAGCCTAGTTGAAAAAGTCTTGCAGCGACCTAGTGGGTGGGTTAAGAGGTGCCAGTGGCACAGACCTGGAGTGGAGGTGGTCAACCCCCTCCTGGGTGGTGCAAAACCACTGCCAGAAGGTCTGGGGAAGGGATCCCACACCTCCATCTGGCACCTGCAATAGCACACCTGGGACTTGGCATCCAGTTTGGGCCTCCTGGCACAGAAAAGGCACAGAAAGTGAGCTCAGCAAGAGAGTTGGGGTCTGGAACACATGGCAAGATATACAAGAAGAAGCTGGTGCTTCTCAGGTAGTTCTTCATGCCATCTCCAAACACCCAACACAGGTTACACACAGGACAAAGGCAGACTTCCCTTGAAGCTTAGCACTGATGGGACAAGAATCAGTGGATAAAGTGCAGTAAGGGAACTTCTGCTTAGATATCAGAGCCAAATGTTCACCCTGTAGCTGATGGACGCTGAACTTGGGACCAAATAGGGTGCAGAGTAGTTACCCAAAGCTCCTCTGGATATGTTCCTCAGGGATCTGCAGGGGCTGGACTAAAACCCCCAGCCCTAGCCCCCTCCTGAGGTCCCCTTACCTTTTGTCATGCTGGCACCCACTCTGAGACCAGCAAGAGCAAATTGAGGATCAACTTCAACATGAAAAAAATCTAGCAGATCTCAACCACCACCTTCTAATCAGGCCCTGAATGCATTTATCTCCATGATCCAACCCAGGCTGTGTGCACAGCGATCAAGCCATGCCCCCCAAACATTCTCTGGAGAACCATCAATAGGCAATGTCTGACTCTGCTCCACAGCCCATTTCCACAGGGATGAGCCAGTGAGGCTCTTCCCTGCAGGACATGACCCAGCATGAGGAGACCCCCCCTAGAAACTGCCCCTTGTCACCGCTGTGTGTGTCCTGTGTCACCATCAGTAACGAACTGGCAGCACTTGACTTTCTATTATTGATGGGACTAAGCCCAGCACAGACCACACAAGGAGCCCACAGAAGCTGTGGGAGGGAAGGAACAGGATTTCCAGCCCCCAGGACCCTCTTGGCCACAGAACACTCTGTCCCTTGTACCAGCCTGGGTGGAAGACTCCAGGCTGTGTCACCGGTGTGTCACCGGCACATGAACCCTGTCACTGGCTCCTGCAGTGAATGGAGGAGATGAGCTGCAGGGCTTTTGAAACCCCCGTCCTGACACACAGCCACAGCTGAGACAGGCTCCAAACCAACCCAGTATCATCCCTAAAATGCTTCACAGCAGGAGAGAGCAGGGCTCCTCACCTCCAGGCTCATAACAGGGGAGAGAGCAGCTGGATTCTCCCCACGGTGTCATCACTTGGTCATGCTTTTGCTTCCAGGCCCTTATTACCACTCCCAGGGCACAGCTGCTCCTTGACCCTTACCTCCACAAGGAAGGGAAATGCTGCCATTGCCCTGGCCTCTCTCTTGGCACAGGAGCAGCACAAGGATGAAGCACTGCCACAGCCCCCGATGGCTTAAGCAACCTGTAGAAAACTTCCTGAAGTTCCTGTGCTGGGGGAAGCTCCTGCCACCACTCAAAAGCAGTGGCTCTCCAAGGCAGTCACCTCCAGGCTCACAAGAGCAGGGACAAGCAGCCTCTCTGCCAGTAATCTGGGGTGTGCAATCTGCAGCCCATCTGCCAGGAATCAGGGCTCATTCAGCACGCATACTTCCCTTTTTCTTCCTCCACCTACCAAGATTTCTTGATTGCAGCCTGGCCACGTTTTTGCACCTTTTACTTGAGATTAAGGAAAATTAGACCAGCAACATCCAGAGATGCACAGTAAACACACAGGGGCTGAGAAGGCCAACCTGCCCAGCAGCAGTGTGGTCTTCATGATGGTGACCCCTTCTTCCAGGCACTCTTTGTAGCAGGAGCATTAAACCCAAAGTCAAGGCACTTCAGCACAAATACCCTACAGCATATCTTTGACAAAAAATGTTTCATTATGGAAATTGGCTGCCCTTACTAAAATTTCCCACCCACTTCCCAGCCCAAGAACCAACACACAAGGCTGGAGAACACAGGAAAGGGACAGCCCATGGCAGGCATGATGCTCAGAGGTACAGGCTGCCTCTTATTTCTTGATATGCTCGAGGCACCAGAAAGCCTTGGTGAGAGGATGAAGGCTTAGTCAGCTGAGCTGGCCCCAAACCAGAGGTGACCTCAGCGACAGGCCTCTCACACCCCCTCCATGGCCACAGGTGTTTATCTAGCCTCTCCTCACCTCCTGCCCACCAGAACTCGATCTCAGTCCCTCACAGATGTCACCTGGGGAGCTACAGACCCATGCTTCCTCTGGTCACCCTAAGATCACTTTCATTTTCATTAAACAAGCACACGAGAAAGGGAAGAAGCTCAGCTAGGGGACCTTTCTATTGTATTACCAAAGCCAGGTTTAAATCTCCCCTGAGCTAAGCAGCTCCAGCCTCTCTTTATTTCTCTGCCAAAGCTGTCCTGCCTTCCTGCTTCAATCCACATGACTGAAAATCATCTGGGGCAAAGGGAGAGGCAGCTGCCTGACACAAAAATACAACCCCAGCCCTACAGTGACAACCCAGCTGCCACTGCCAGGGGCACGTGTAGTCTGGAGCTCCAACAAGGTACTCCCTCTCCTCCCTGCCAAGGAAAATGCCACATAATGCCATGTCACCAGCTGGGACCTGAGCTGCCTGCACTGTGAAAGGACACAGTGACAATAAATCACATTGGTAGGGCTAGGTGTCCACCTCCAACTGCCCCTGCTGCAGCAGGCCTCAGGCACTTCTTCCAAACCACCAGGAAAACCCTCTCCTAATGACCCCCAGCCATGAGATCTGGCTAATCCCTATTCTAACACCTTTCAAGCCCACAGAATTCCCCATGTGCTGTAAATATACAGGGTCCTGTTGCACTGCCCAGGAGGATTACTTTTATTTTCACCCCAGAACAGCTGCCATGGCACAGGTGCCTCCTTCCAGCTGCCATTCCCTGCTCCCAGAGCACTACACAAGGCTGTTCCAGCCTAACAAGCCCTGCATTTCCCTCTAATTAGCTGCTGTTCTGACTTGCCCAGGAGCAGGGCAGCACAGAATCGTGCTTAGCGAGACATCCCTGCAAACAGCTGCCAGAATCTGGCACTGCTCCTCCCTATCTAAGCTCAAGTCTCCCAGAAAACTCTCCACAGGAAATTCGAGGATGCCACCTGGAAGCAATGTCTGTCCCACCTCGTGCTGGCACAAAAATGCTCCGTGGTTCCATCCTTACATCCCATCCACACCAAGCCCACCTGCCCTCAGCTTCACTCTGGAGCAGGTACTGAATGCCTCAGTTTTCTTCAATGAGAGACTGCCAGGCAGGAGCCTGAGTGTACACTGGAGAGAAGCTCTCCTTATTTAATTACCCCAAATTAACTTGCCAGAAGGAGCTGGCCTCCCTCTGTAACATGGCCCACCTTGGGTCTGCTTTTTGCCAGTGTAGGTCCATAGATCCCACAGGACACCCTCCACCACTCCAGTGTTAGAGCTCTTGTGTCTGAGCCCTGCTGCTGATCTGGGCAGCAGCATGTCAGGCAGCAGGCTCTCACAGAAAGACATTTTTAGCAGAAATTCATTTAGTACAAATTAATTTTACATGGACAGATACAGACAGAACAAGGAGGAATGGCTTCAAACAAAACAAAAGGAGAATAGATTAGATGTCGGTAGGAAATTCCTCCTTATGAGGGTGGTGAGGCCCTGGCACAGGCTTCCCAGAGAGGTGGTGGCTGTCCATCCCTGGAAGTGTTCAATGCCAAGGGACAGGGCTTGGAGCAACCTGGTCCAATGGAAGGCGTCTCTATCCATGGCAGGGGATAGAACAAGATGAGCTTTAAGGTGTCCTTTAACCCAATCCATTCCGTGACTGTCTGAATGAGGAGAGCAACTCCAGGGGCAGGAGCGGGGCCCAGCTCAGCACAAGGTCCCGCTGGCCGGGACCGTCCCCCGGCGGAGGAGCAGCGGCCGAGGGCTGCAGCGGGGATGGGGATGGAGCCGGCCCGCACCGCTGCCGGCTGGGCACTGACTCAGTCCCAGCTCAGTCTTTCCCCTCACGAGTGCCCCGTACCCCGGCCATGGCTCCCCCCCAGCCCTCCCCGCGCCGGGTCCCCACAGGTTCTGCTTCTCCAGCCCGCGGGAGCCCGGAGCGACCCCGACCGCCTGCTCCCAACCCCGGGGCAACGAGCACGGTTAAACATTACAGGGTAGGGAGCGAGGGGGCGCGGACACGACCCTGCCCCGCGGCCCCAGCCCTCTCCGTGCTCCCTCCGGCGCAGAGCGGCCCGGGACGGCGCAGAGCCCCCCGCTCCCGGGGGCGGTACCCACCTGCCGGCCGCTGCCCGCCGCACCCGGGCCAGTACCGTTGAGCAGCGGGGTGGTTTCGCCCGCACGCCCGTCCTCGTCGTCGTCGCGGTCGCGGCCGGACCAAGACACCTTCTTGGCGACGTTGGCCATGCGGGGCGGCGGCGGCAGCTCCTCCGCCGGGCCTGCCCCGCCGCTCGGTCATGTGACAGCCGCCACCGCCATCACGTGGCTGTCAGGGCGGCCGGTGGCGCCCCGAGGCACCATGGGAGTTGTAGTTCTGGCGAGGGCCTCCAGCCCGAAGTGGCGGCGGGGTGGGGCAGGACGGGACGAGATGGGACGGGATGGGATGGGCAGAACGCCGGTGGCGGTGGCCCGAGAGGCTGTGAGGCCCCTGCGAGGCTTTGTCCCATGCACACCCAGCCGGCAGCACGGCCCCGCCGACTCCGGGAACACGGGGCTCCTGGAACGGCCGGAGCCAACACTGCTCCAGCTCTCTAGGCACAGAATTCCTCAGAGCGGGCGTTCGGGAGCGAGTATGCTCCCCCTGAGCCCCCTGGAGCAGCATAGCTCTGCCCAAAGCCCTGTCCGGCCAAGGAGCCCCGCGGGCAGGAGCAGCGCACGGCACCGGCTGGTCCCGCAGCGCTGGCTCACCCCGGTCACGGGCTGTCCCGTGCTCCACTTCCCGTGCTCCGCTTCCCCTGCTCTGACTCAGGGGCAGGGAACCAGCAGCGTCACCCGCTCCGGCTGCCCGTGCCGAGCAGGTCCTGCCCGGCTGTGAGCGGCACAAGCGTTGCAGTGAATGAGCAGGACAAATTATGTTTCTCTAATGTTCGGAGAATTTTAATAGGAGCCATGGTCTGCAGGAGCAGGTGATCTCTGGCTTTGGTCCCACCTCTCCTGTACTGGTTGCCAAGACCTATTTTCCCTTTTCCCCCCTTCCGATGGTGCCGGTCCTGAGACGCTCTCTCCCTGCTGGGTGTCCCATCACCTGGGAGGATTCAGCTCAGGTCGGGAGCGGCACCATGAGCCAGCCGTGACCGCAGCTAGCCGGCACCATTCCTGCTGTCAGCCTGTCAAAGGCAGCGCTGGAGGCAGGGACACGCCACCCTCCGCACCCCGCCCTGCAGGGAGGCATCGGCCAGCGTGAGGAGGGGGCCGCGGGGCAGCCCCCGCCCGATGGCCATTCTGGCCACCTCCCCGGGCAGGAGAGCCCGTCTCCAGAGAGCGAAGCCAGCCAGGTGACCTACAAAAGCTTCTGCAGTGCCCATGTCCGTCTTGGGGCCGTCCTGTCCCCAGCCCAGCACCAACGAGCCACCAGCGGGAATTTCATAGCCCGGGTGGAAGCCGGATCCGGCAGCCAGCAGCCTCCTGTCCACGTAGAATCGGTATTGGCCCTGGCTGGAGGACCAGGTGAGGCACAGGTGGTGCCATTTGCCATCCAGGAGCGGCACCACCGGGAGCTCCCGAAATTGCCCGACTCCCAAGAAGAACCGTGCAGAGCCAGGGCGATCCCCACCATGGCCATGCACGGCCAGCTCACTGTGCCCGTCCTCGGTGAGGTAGGAGAGGACAGCACCGAGGCGAGGGGCTAGGGTGGCCAGCCAGGCACAGAGTGACATCGCCCGCAGACCCCGGTGTGGCCCCAGCCCCAGGACAGCCCTGTGCTCAGCGGAGGTGTTGGGGAAGAACAGGACGGCACCGGTGCGACAAGCGGGGGAGGTGGGCATCGAGGTGAGGGGGCCGTACCTACCCTCTCCCGACTGCTGGGGGGCTGGGGGTTGCTCCTGGGGGACTGTGGGGAACACCGGTGCCATGGTCTGGGCTCGGGGTGCTGCATCGCGAGGGGTCTCCTCATCCTCCCCGGGTGCTCCACCAGCCCCGGCAGCAGCCGACAGCCAGTGCCCTTCCTCCTGCCGATGTTGCTGCCACCGCCTCCTCTTCGGGCGGCGAGGGCTGGGGATGCTGGGGACAGCCTGGCCCGGTCGCTGCTGCTCCAGCTGGCTGCCCCGGCTGCCGGCAGTGTCCGGCAGACCGTGAGGTTTGGTGCCAGCCTCCACCAGTGCTGCCGGTGGGTGGGTGACCAGTCCATGTGGTGGGCTCAGGGCACCCACTGTCCCCTCCAGCCTCTTCAGCCTGCGGCGCAGCCGCCGGCCAGCAGTGGCCAGGCGGGCGAGCTCGGCACCCAGGGCGGTCCGGGCAGCGTCGGCCGCCTCCGCCTGCTCCTCCAGTGCCTGGAAACGTCCATCGATGTTGTAAGAGATGTTGTAGTTGCTGGCGATGCTCTGGAGATGGTTCAGTGTCACCTCCTGGAGCCGCAGAAACTGCAAGGGAGTGGGATGATGTGGGGTGAACCCACGTCCCCACGCCGGGTCCCTGCTCAACCCAAAATGCTGAGTGTCCCTCTGGCACAGGTTGGGCAGCACCCCCTCCCCGCCCCGGGCACCCACCTGCTCCTCCAGGCGCCGCAGCCGCAGGAGCAGGGGTCCGGGGCGGGCCGGGGGCCCCGGTGCTCGGGTCAGGCCGCCCTGCAGGGCGGCAGTGAGGATCAGGCAGAGGGGCACTGCCATCCCCGCCATCCCGCTGCCGGACGCGTTCTGCCTGCACGACAAGGCCGGCGCTGGCCCCCGTGGTGTCCCCCCGGGCAGCCTCCACCATGATGAGATCCGCAGCCGCCGCTGGCACGCCCCAGCACCGGGGCTCCCAGCACCGAGGCCCCGGGCCAGCGCTCTGCGGGGGCGGCTGGCACCGGCCCAGAGCTCCCGGGCTCTGGCGTCCTGCTGCAGGGGCCGGGCCGGGGATATTGGGCTGTGAGGCACAGAAAGGTGTGTGGGGGACCCTGGGCACGTGGCTGGATGCAGGGCAGGGGGTGACAGGCCGGGAATCGCAGGTAGGACAGGGCAGGGCAGCTAGGAGGAGCGGTCAGTGTGAGCAAGGACAGGACAGGACAGGCAGGACGGAGCGGTCAGTGCGGGCAGGACAGGGCGGTGCGGCAGGGTCACCACGAGGGGGCAGCATGTGCGCGCCGCAGCGCCGCCGGTGGGCGGAGCTTTGGGGCCATGGGCGGGGTTACGGCGCAGAGCAGCAGGATCCGCCTTTCCATATGCCACGCCCCTCTCAAGCCCCGCCCCAAGGCCCCGCCCCGTACCCTTGAGCCCTACACAAGATGGCGGCTGCGACCCTCGCCCGCCGGATCGGCCGCTCAGGTGCGCCCGGACCCTGCCCCGACCGCTCCCTGCAGCGGGCTCGGCATGTCCCCGAACCCCCGCTGCCTCTCTGTGCCGCCAGGGTGTTCCACGTGTCCCCCTGCCGTGGGTTGGGGTGTCCCTGTATCCTCCCTGAGTGGGTCGGGGTGTCCCCATGTCCCGCCCTGTCCGTGCAGAGCGCGTTTGGGGAGCGCACTCTACACTTGTGGGGCTGTGCTGTTCCCGTCCTTACCTGTCTGTGTCCCCCAGGTGTGCTGCCCCTGTGCTGCCGTCCCCCAGCGTGGGACAGGGCCACCCGGCCGCTCCCCAGCCCCCTGCAGCCCCCCGGCCTCCCGCTCGCCCCATGTCGTTCCTTCAGCAACAACAAGATCCAGGTGGAGCTGGACGAGAGCTCAGGTACGGCGGGTGGCACCTCTGTGGTGTCATTGTCACTGTGGGGCACAGGCAGGGTCCCTGCCACCCCTGTCCCATGGCTCTGTGGCTCTGGGCATGGAAAATCACCAAAGCCCCAGATGTAGCAGCTGCAGCTGCTTAGGAGCTTCGGGGAGAAGTGTTTGGGGTTTGGAGTCTCACCAGTTATGGGCAGTTCGGAAGGTTGGTGCTACAGGAAAATCCTGGCTGTTAATGTCCCCTGCCTCTGCCGTGTCCCCTGTCTGAGGGTTCCTGGTTTGGGCACCTGACAGAGTGGCAGTGCTCCATCAGAGGAGATCTGTTGGGAGTTTCTGTGACCTGGCTACCAGGAATAGCTGTCATGGGGCCATGTCCCTGCACTGAGCATGGGTGCTTCTTCCTGTGGCTTCCCAGGTCCTGCTTTCAGGTGCCTGGGTGTGTCCTCACGCTGTTCCCAGCTGGCCATGGCTGCAGCACTCAGGGAGGACCTTTGAGGTAGAGTGGTGCAGCTTGGACAGGGACAAGGGCTCATAGTCTTTCCCGTGGTGCTGACAGGTTCCAGCAGGTGTGTGACCCCCGGACACCTACTGTTAGCTGTGATGGCTGCAGGCTCGACCTTCCCCATTGACCCCAGAGAGAAGGGAACTGCTGGGCACCATGACCCGGAAGGTGGCTGGGCTTTGGGACACGTGGGGTGCCACCACACATGGTCTGCTCTGT
Source organism: Catharus ustulatus (assembly GCF_009819885.2). NCBI lineage: Eukaryota > Metazoa > Chordata > Aves > Passeriformes > Turdidae > Catharus > Catharus ustulatus. The sequence continues at coordinate 2,796,723 of NC_046236.1, read as the reverse complement.
GCCACCACCGGCTGAGTGACCCTGGCTTGTAGCTGGATCTGGGCAAAGGCAGGACCTTGCTCTTGGCTCTGCTGCTCTGGAAGCTTTTAAATAGCCAGGAGTGCTGCTGAGTGAGAGTGGGAAGACAGTTTGCTGAGAGAAACAGGGAGGTGGGTGAAGCTCTCCAGGGCAGGGCAGTGTGAGCTGCTGTGGGGAGGGTCTGATGTCCCTGTTTACCCTGCACAGGAGTTGCCATGATGAAATTCAAAAGTCCCCCAGTGAACAGCCTCAGCCTGGAGTTCCTCACAGAGTTTTCCATAAGCCTGGAGAAGCTAGAGAACAACCGGGCCTGCCGGGGTGTGATCATCACCTCTGTAAGTGTTTGCTCCTGTTTGGGTCACTGATCACTAGAACAGGAGGGCCCTCAGGCACCTTGGATTGGCTCAGGGAGGGGGCTCTTGGAAGGGCTGTGATTTTTCTTCCTGTGCCCTTTTCCAGCAGAGGAACGACAACCAAGTGTTGTGCTTTGTCATGAAAATCAAGTTTGCTTATCTGCCTACATCCTGTGACATCTCCTGGCTCACCCACAGAGAGCTACTGGTGCTTATTTTCAAATGTGGTGTGGGGACAAGGTGGTGCCTGGGAATGGGACAGGACAGGTTTTGTGCTGTGTGGCTGATGTACTCACACAGGAGCCCTGACAATGAGAAACTGTGTTCCAAGCAGAGGCCCAGCACTGCAGGCCATGATAATGGGATAATCCAAGCTATGGGAGATATTTTCAAAGCCCAAAAGACCCTGATTTATATCACATATTTATCATTTTCCTTTCTCTCAAGCTGACAGGCCAAGAGCTGAGGGGTCCTTCCTTCCCTGTGACTCTCAGTGACATCTGTTTTCCCAATTCCAGGCTGTCCCCAAAATATTCTCATCTGGTCTGGATATCACAGAGATGTGTGGGAAGAGCGTGGAGCACTACACTGAGTTCTGGAGAGCTGTGCAGGAGATGTGGCTCCGGCTCTACGGCTCCAACATGGTGACAGTGGCTGCAGTCAATGTACGTCCTTTGGGCCTGCCTTCCTTGGGGTGGGATTGCAGTTGCTTTGGACTGTGTGGGCAGGGACAACTGAAAAACCAGGCTGAAATTCATCCAGGGATGTATCTGTTGGGGTGTTCGGGCGAAATTTGTGTCTGTCAGTTCTGTGGGGTGTGGGAAGGTGTGGAAGTGTGGGATGCTGCAGGCTCTGTGTAAGCTGCAGGCACTGCTGGGTTACAGCAGCATGTCAGCATTTCCAGCAGGTTTTGCTTCTCCAGACAGGGTTCTTGGCCATCAGGGAGGTGCTGCTGGGGTCTCCGTGTCCATGGATGGGTCATTACATTTTTGGTGTCTTGTTTTCATTTTCCAGGGCGGTGCTGCCCTGGCAGCTCACGGTGGTGTCTGTCCACAGCCCCCCACTGAAGGCACTTGGGTTTTCTCTCAAGCATCCTGTTCAGGGCTGAGCAGCACTGAGCCGTGGAAAAGATGGTCACAAGTGGAAGGGAAATCTTCCCTGTGAGGGGGGTGAGGCCCTAGAGCACGTTGCCCAGAGAAGCTGTGGCTGCTCCATCCCTGCAAGTGTCCAAGGCCAGGTTGGATGGAGCTCTGAGCAACGTGATCTAGTGGAAGGTGTCCCTGCCTGTAGCAGGGAGCTTGGAATGAAATGGGCTTTAAGGTGCCTTCCAACCCAAACCTTCCTGTGATTCTATGAAACCTTGATAAACATCAGAAAAATCTTCTTTAGGACTGTTTTGAATCAGGTGGTCAGAAATTTGGGGGACATCTGCTTTGTCTTCCTGGTGTCTGCCGTGCTCTGGAGTGATCAGCAAGGCTGGGGGATGTTTGTAACCATGTCCTGGACTCACTCTGTCCTTCTCTCTGCCAGGGGTCCAGCCCAGCTGGGGGCTGCCTTGTTGCCCTGTCGTGTGACTACAGGATCATGGCAGAGAACCCCAAATTCAGCATCGGCCTGAACGAAGCCCAGCTGGGCATTGTGGCTCCCTTCTGGTAGGCCAGTATCATGTGTAGGTCTCTAGAAAGAATTAATCTTCAAGGAGTTAATTAATCAGTTCAACTGGTCGTGGCAGTGTGGTTTGTATGTCAGGGGTCAGATATTTGCAGCTGCAGGAGATGGCACCTCATTTCTGTCATGTCCTGCAGGTATCTGAAAAGCTTTCAGGCTGCAGAAAGTCCTCACATCATGCACCAGCAAGGACCTCAGTCCTGGCTCTGCAGTTAACTCCAGAATTAGTGCTGGGAGATCTCATGGGTCAGGCTCAGTCTGGGAATAGGCTTTTTTCTGGGTACACACTGTGTATCTGCAAAATCCCGTGGTGTGGAGATTTCTGAGAGCACAGACCCCTGTTTGCCCTAGGAACATATAAATGCACTGTTGAGAAGGAGTTTTCAGTCACAGTAAGTGGGTACCCACAGGCACTGAGGCTAAAAAGAGCAGCTTTCATGCAGAGAAGAAGGAGCTCTCTTGGGGTGCTACCAAAATGGCTCTTCTCATGTCATTTTCACATTGTGATTGAGCCCACATTGTGATTGAGCTGCTGTTCAGAGCACTGAACCTGAGGAGTGGCACTAGGATGTTCTCAGAGCCCTGAGCCTGAGGAATGGGACCAGGGTGCTGTCAGCTCTTGATGTCTCAGTGAGCTGCCCCTGAGCTTTCCCTCTCATCTCTTGCAGGTTTAAGGACACATTTGTGAATGTTGTGGGACACCGAATTGCGGAACGCTCCCTCCAGCTGGGCTCCCTCCACCCTGCACCTGAGGCCCTCAAGTTGGGTCTTGTGGATGAGCTGGTGCCAGAGGAGAAGCTGATGGAGAAGGCTGCAGCTGTCATGGCACAGTGGCTGGCACTTCCTGGTAAGCCTCTAGCAGAAGAGGAGACCTGGTCTGAGTGGGAGAGCAGATGCCAGGACTGGTGCTAGGGGAGCTGTGTGACAGTTTCCATTAAAAGGGGAGGTTTGGTTTGCTGGGAGGTAAGAAAGCTCAGCTCAGCGGTCCAGCAGTCTTGGGCTAACGGAGAGGGAAACTGTGCTAACGTTTAGGGCATGTGACTCCAGCTCAGCTCATCCTGCCAGCCCTGCTGAGTCAGTCTGGAGATGTCTGAGCTCCACAGACAAACCAAATCTCAGTCTGTCAGTGGAGGTGTTAGCCCAGAAAAGCTGCCATGGAGCTGAGTGAACAGGCTGGGTGAGAGCTCCTGGGTGGCTGCCAGGCTGCTTTTGTGGTCTGAATCAACTCTTGGCAGTCTGGATGGCAGTGGTGGGGGTGTGGATAAGGACAGGCAGACAGCACAGGCATTGTGTGTTTGGGCTGTGACTGCAGCACAAGGTTCCTGGGCTGGAAGAGGGCTCTCCACAGATCTGAGCTTTCCCAGTCCATGCCACCTCTCCTCCCTGCTGTCCTGGTGTTAGAGTGACACCTCACCACCCAGACTGGGGAGCATGTCTCAGCTGCACCCTCCCTTGACTTCCAGGAGGTCCTGTGCAGATCCTTCCCCTAAATCAGAACTGTGTCTGGGTGGAGGTGGCTTCAGTACCCCGGTGCTGAACCAATTCAGGGTTCCCAGTGTCCTCATTTCGTTGTCACTAAGTGTGTCAATAAAACATCTGTGCAGCAGATGTGCTGCCACATTGCTGCACCTGGCTCTGTGAGGGTGTGAGATGTGTGCTGGGGGCCTCAGTCAGCTCCACCAGCCCCTGTGTTCCTGCTGCATCCACATATCCATGTGGAATGGCACAGGCCCAGAGATGAGCTCGAGGGAAGTGTTGCTGGCCTTTGTACAGTGTGATTGGCAGGAGCAGACTGTCTTGCAGTGATTGAAGGGATTGGTTCAGGGGACCTTAGAGCCACAGCAGTTTCAAATAAGAAGGAATTTTGTTCAGTTGCTGGTGTGTACTGGAGGTGGATATAGAGCTGTGGAGGGCACAGAGAGAACGAGGTACACAACTTTTTGTCATCATTGCCAGTAGATCAGTCATTTCCCCACTGAGCAGTACAACCATAATTTATTGTATGAGAATTTATCCAGTTCAGCTCCTAGGGTTTTGCTTATCCCTTTCCCTGCTGCTTTCAAGAGCACTTTGCTGTGTGATCGCTCCCCATTAGACCTGCATTTGGTGGCACTGAGAGCTGGTCAGGGATGAGGACAGGGCATGTTCCTGATCCTTGCTGTCTTCTCTGCAGACCATGCCCGCCAGCTCACCAAGACCATGATGAGGAAGGCGGTGTTGGACCGCCTGGTAGCTCACCGGGAGGAAGACATCAAGAACTTCATCACCTTTGTCTCAAAAGAGTCCATCCAGAAGTCCCTCCGCATGTACATGGAGATGCTGAAGAAGAGGAAGAGCTGAGGATCCAGCTGGTCCCTGGGAGGTCGAGTCACCCTCTGAAATGCTGCAGTAGCTGTTGGTCTCACAACAAAGCCACCTGCAGTGCCAGCAATCGGTGACGTGCCACCTGCTCCCACAGCTGCCCCAGCTGCCCCTTCCCTCTGTGCCTCTAGAGTGCCTGACACCACGCTGCCTTCCCCAAGGGCCGGGAGAGCCCACTCAGCCCCCAAGGAATGGACAGGGTTTCAGCATGTTGTGGTCTGAACCCCATGGTCCTTGGATGTCCTCCCTCCTGTTAATCAACAGTTAATCGTGAAATGAGGTTTGTTAATAAATCTTCAATGAGGTAGGAGATGGATACTTTGTTGGCTTGTCCGTGGTCACAGTGTCCTGGGTGGTGGCCTGTCTAGGCTCTGGTTCATGGTGGGCAGAAGAGTCTGGGCACAGCCAGCTGCCATCCTTCTCCAGACTGGCATCTGGGGCAGCCAGATGGACTGCACAGGACTTGTGGATGGGGCTGAGTGGAGCACCTTCATAGGGATTGGTGGTGGGAACTGGAGCTGGATCTGGTCTGTGGCTGCAGGAGGAGCTCAGGCGGCCAGCTTCACCTCGACTGGGTAGTGGTCACTGACTGCCAGGGCCTGGAGGAGACCAAGAGTTGGGAGATGTTCAGTGAGTCAGTCACACTTCACTGTGCTGCGAGCATGACTGCCCTGCCAGAACCTTCTGCCTGCTGGAGGAGGCACACTGTCCCCAACCCCAAGACATTTGACACACAAGGCTCCAGTTTTGGCACATCTCATGGAGAGGTGTCCAGGCATGGCTTGGGGTGGGCACTGGCAGGGGGCCACCTGCCCTCCAAGTCCCCATGTTTCATCTGGGGCCTCTGTGCCAGTGATGTGGGGTTGAAGGTTGGCTTGGGTTACCCCATACCTTGAGTCCTGCCCATGGAAGACCATAAAGAAATCCTGTGCATCTCTTCCCAGTGGGAACAGACCCCAATTCCCTGTTTCCACCCTTGGATCCCTTGTCACTCTGAGCCCCTCGAAGAGACAAGGGCAGCCCTACAGCCTGGGCCAGCTCAGCTTTGGTGCCTGCTAGAGCCCCGAATGTGCGATCCTGGCTCACCTCCTCCTGATCCAACTGGAAAGCGCGCTGGAAATTGTAGATACCAGCTGAGTTGGACACGATGCTTCTCTTCAGCTTGTTGCCACACACCACGATCCTGTTGGGGAGATGTGGGTGGATGGTGGGTGCCACTCCCTTCTGGCAGTGCAGGGCAGGCAGGGGGTCGTTGGAGTGCCAGGAAGGGGACAGGGGTGGTGGCAATGCTCACCTGTCGTAGGCACAGTCTGACTTGCCCACAGTGGTGTCAGCGCTGTCGGGGATCAGCCACTTGAAGATGTCACTGGTGTGCAGGCGGATGGATGACCAGTCGCTTGGCTGGACGTAGGAGCAGTCAGCATTGAAGTCCCCCAGGAACATCATATTCTGCAGAGGAGATGGGGGGCTCATGATGGAGGCTGCCCTGTCACGGGGCAGGAACAGGGTTCCCACCCCACCACTCCCACACCAGCTGTGCTTGCCTCGAAGCAAGATCCCAGTGTGGGTCAAACAGTCCTTGTGGCTCAATGCCCAACCTCGGTGCCCCCCAGTGCTGGTGACACTCACATCAGTCCCCCACTTGTTGATAATGGCCAGGTAGACATCATAGAGTGCATCAATCTCAGCAACAGCATCGTGCGGGGCCGAGTGCAGGGGCACCAGCACAAACTCCTTCACCTCTGCCAGGGGAAAGGGATGTAAGCTGCACGGCCACCCCATGCCACAGCTCATGGCCACTTGTTCCCCCACTTACTGGTGCTGGGTGCTGAGACCCTCAGGATGAATGGCTCCCGGCTGAAGACATCCTGGGGGTCTTTATATTGGTAAGTGTCCACCACAGACACAACGTCTGTTCTGTGGGAATAAAAGGATGGTGACCTGGGACTTTGCAGAGCCCCTGTATCCCCTCTGGGGTGCTGGTGACCCTGCAGTGCTGTGGCACAGTCAGCAGCACTGCCAGCCCCATTACCTGTAGATAAACAGGTACATCTCTTTGTAGTTCTCCCGTCCCAGGGGACCACTGATCTCATAGTCATACGGGGATGTGGATGCACTGCAGAGACAAAAAGACAGGACAGTGTCATGGCTGGGACCATCCTGGATTGGCTTTGGCATGTCCAGGAGCTGGGCGGCCCCAGGGTTTGCACCAGCTGGTCCTGTTCTACAGTCTCCATGGTTCACTGTGCCCTGGTTGTGGGCTCACATGAGCTAAGGCAGCTCTGAAGCCCCCAGTGCCTCTCCCCCAGGTGGCTCCTTGGGCACAGCATGACATGGGGTGGCTCCTGCCACCCTTTGTCTCCAGGGACATTCCTCACCTTCATTTTCAGCAGAGCTAAATTAGGTCAGTGAGCAGCCTGGGGCTCTGCAGCAGCCAGCGTCACCTTCCCTGCCCTGGCCTCTTTGTGGCCACGCTGGAGGGGACACGGAAGGGGTGAGGACATGGGCTGGGCACTCCTGCTCAGGAGCACTAGCAGCCTTTCGACATGGCAGCAACAGCTTCCGCATGGTCCTGAGCCATGCTGTCCCCCAAAACAGGGTTAGCACCCAGCTGGTGAAGGGGCTGCCACTCAGCCATGGCCAGTTTTAGCCCACCCCAGCAGCCCCTTTTCCTCCTAGGGTGCCAGACCCACCCCCCTCAAAGCATCATCCACTGCTGGGTCCATCCTGGGGTCACCCTGCCACTCACAGGGTCTTGGGGTGCAAGGTTTGCCTGTCCCTTCCTCCTCCTCTCGCTTCTGCCCTGTCCTTTTGGATCTGGGAGCTTGCCAGAGCTGTAGTTCCTTTCCATCCTGCATGCTCTGATGAGCTTACAGCTTTCAGAAGGGATTTGTATCACTTTTATCCTCATTCCCTTCACTGGGTTATTCCCAAGTGTTTTCAGCGCCTCCTCCTTGCCCCAGCATGTTTCTCCTATTCTTTCCAAAAACAAACTCTCTGTTGATGGACAACTATTTTTTTTTTTTTGCCTCTTACTGCTCAGGCAGCTTGACTTTCCTTGCTGGTGCTGCCATCCCAGTCTCTCTTGTACCTGTTGAGCTGCTCCATGAGCTCGGTGACAGCACTGAGGTCAGAGTCGCGCACCTCCTGCACTAGCACCACGTCGTAGCGGCGCAGGACCTGCAAGGGACAGCTCAGGCAGGGCCAGTCTTCCACCCAGCTCCCAGCCAGGCACATGGTTCTGGCTTCAGCCCCATGCCATGTCTCTTGGTGCCAGGATGTCCTCAGGGAGGGCTCAGAGGAACTGTGGGTTGTGCCTGACGCCCCACCAAGCCTTCATCCACCCAGGCCATCCCCAGCACTGCGATGGCATCACATCCCCACAAGTCTCTGGGACAGGAGCCGTGTTGGGGCTGGTCTCAGCACACAGCCCATCCCCATAGTGTACTAGCTGCACTCACATTGATGATGATCTCTGCGACTTCCTTGTTGGACATCTTGGTGTCACCAAAGGCCTGGATGTTGAAGGCACCGATGCGCAGCATGGCAGTGGCTGGGCACAGGAGAGCCACAGCCAGCAGGGACACTTCCAGTGTCACAGTCCCCATTCTTCCAGGATTGATGCTGAGTCAGAGGGATGCAGGGATGGGAGATGAACTCGGAACACTATTTTGGATTTGAGGTAGAGGAAAAAACATGTAGGTCCCTCCAAAGTCCTGGAGTGTGACAGTATGTCATGGTGGACATAGCCCAGAGCAGGCTGCAGAGCTGGCGTGGGCAGTCTGCCAGCTCACCAGCCCCAGAAGAAGATAAATCCTGTCCCACCTCTGTGAGTCTGCCTCTTCCTGCTCCAGGGATCACCCAGCTCCACACCCCCACCAGGATGTCTTCACTGCCCACCAGCCCCCTCCAGCACTGCCAGCATTCCAGACACTCCAGGCTGTTCCACATCCTTAAACTTCACCACAGCCCCCACTGCTGGGATAAGGAGTGGCTCCTCATCCCAACTCGTCCCTGTTCATCCCAGTCTCACCTGGTTGGCAGTCGAAGGCGCTGAGCCCAGATCCGTCCTTACCTTGCTGAACGCGCAGCACCTCTGCTCTGCCCGCAGCAGGATGGGTGGTTTTATTCCCAGTGGAGGTGCCGGCAAAGCAGGATGAGTCGGACACCCCCGTGGGGGTTTTGGCATGACTTTGAGCTCCTTCCCACATTGGGAAACCAAAAACCCCACAGGGTGACAGGGTGGGGCCAGCTCAGCCGTCCTTGTGCTGACGCAGCAAAGGACAACCAGGGAGACTTGGAAATGCTGGGGTATCCCTGTGGGACTGGTTGAGTACGTGGGACTTTGGGGGGACTGCCATCCGGGGTCACATCTGGATCACAGAGTGGGCATGGTGGCCAGGCAGGAGGTGAAGGGTGCTTCCCTTAATTGGGTGATTCAGACGGTGTAATTAGAGGGAAGAGAAGGAAATGGCCGGTGTCTGGGTCAGGCAGGTGAGCACCACCAGCCACGGCAAGAGGGGATGGCTGCAAACCCCTGCAGCTGCCCCACTGTCACCCAGAACAGTCCCACTGGTGACCCACAGTAGCCCTAGGAGGGCTGGCATTCCCCATGCCAGCCCACAGCATCACTATGGCCCATGGCATCACCCCAGGATGACAACGGAGCAGCTGGCTCTGACTGCTGCTCGTGCCAGGACTTGCCGGGCTCTCGTGCACTGCAGGTTTTGTGTCCTCACACCCAGTCTCGGGATGAGTCCTGTGTCCCTCGGTGCTGTGTTGCCACCGAAACCCCCCAGGAAGCACCAAACCCCCCAGGAACTGACTCACGTCCTCCCCGCACCCTCGCTGTCAGTGCCCTGTCAGCAGCCCCACAGCCAGGGAGGCTCTGTCAGGATGTGGCCCTGTGAGCTGGCAGAAGAGCATCCTGCACCCTGGAAAGCCTGGGGGCTCCCAGCCCCTCCCCAGAGTCCCCAGGTGGCTTTTTCCACCATCAGCTGAGAGGAAAGCAGCACCCACTACCCCATAGGTCCAGGTCCCACGGGGCAGGAGGTCCCCCAGCCCTGGGGACCGTCCTGGCTTCTGGCAGGGGGCTGAGGGGCTGGGGCGCCAGGGGCTGCTGGGGAGACTGAATGGACCTCCCTTCCAGAGCTGCAGAGGCAGGAAAAGGCTCATTTTTAATGCAAGCAGAAAGCATAACACTTCCACAAAAGTCACTTGCAGAGACAGTGGACAGCTTGGCTGGCACTGGTGGTGCGTGGGCTCCCACGAGGGATGCAGGTGTGTGCTGAGGTGTCCTGGTGGCCACTGGTGCAGGGACAGGCTCAGTTGGCTTTCAGGGTCACCTCCACAGGGAAATGGTCACTGACAGCCAAAGCCTGCACGTGAGGGAGAGCAGAGTCATCCTGACCAGAGTCAACTCATAAACCCTTGGCTCATCTAGACCCACTGCCACTGTCCTGGCTGCCTGGGACCCCAATACTCCACTCCAACCCCCAAAATTTAGACCATACCCCAAAATGCTCAATTTGGAGGGTTGATTTGGTACAACAGCTGGGATCAGGCTGCCCTTAGGTGCACCCTTGGGGGCAGGGAGCCCTCCTATGCTCCCAGGAGCTGTGCTGGGACAGATCCCAGTGCTGGTGGACTTATGCCCCTCACTCACATCCTTGATCTGGAGGTGGAATTTCTTCTCGAAGTTGTTGACGGTGGCAGATCCAGGTTCGATGTCTTGGCGCAGAGCGGTGCCACAGGCGACGATGCTGCCAAGGCATCAGGGGGGTGTTGGTGCCTGTCAGTGCTCCCCATGGCAGCCCCCCATAGCCCCCCACAGCACCCACCGGTCATAGGCACAGTTGGTGGTGTCGGCCACGGTGGTGTCGGCACTGTCAGGGATGAGCCACTCGCAGGCGCGGAGGGAGCGCAGGCGGATGGACGGCCACTGGGAGCTGGTCACGTAGGAGCAGTCAGCGTTGAAATCACCCAGGAAGATTATGTCCTGCAGGGCAGAGCACTGAGTCCCTGCCCATACACCTTACAGGGTAGCAAGGGCTCCCTAAAATCTTAAGGGGTGGCTACAAACCCCTCTGACGTGACTCAGTGGGCAGGGACAAGCCCCCAGTAATGGCAGGAAGGCCTCTCCTGCCTGGAGACTGCTGGGCTGGCACCTCCTCTGATGGGTACAAGAGGCTTCCTGTGGGACATGTTCCTCCCACCTGCCCACCTGGCCGCCCTGCGGAGGAGCCAAGTTGCCCGATGCTGCTTACATTAGTCCCCCACTTGTTGATGACATCAGTGTAGACATCGTAGAGTGCATCGATCTCCTGTGCTGCATGGCTGGGCTCAGAATGCAGAGGCACCAACACGAACTCCTGTACCTCTGTCAGACAGCTGACCATCAGCCCCTGCCTTGGGTGCAGCCCCTGAGCAGGGAATGGGACCCCCAGGAAACCACCCCAGGCCAAGCCCCAGCTACTGGCCAGGAAAAACAGTTGAAGTAGAAAGGGTGTGTTGAGTTTGGTGCTCTGCCTGTCCCTCAGACTGGAAATTCCAGTGGGGAGCTGCATGCCTTTATGCATTGTTTGGGGTTTGCTGCTTGTTTCCCATTAGCATTTCCAAGCCACTATGGTTTTGGGCAAGAGATGGGATAGTGTGTGCCCTGAGGAAGTTCTCAGAAGGTGGAAGGGATGGCATGGGGTAGGCAGTGGAACAAAATGGGAAATGGGACACGATGGGAGATAGAAGGGATGTGGGATGACAGGTGATAGGAGATGGTACATTGTGGGAGATGGCACCCTGCCAGAGGAAGCATATAGTGGGATATAGCACAAGATGGGAGGTAGCACATAATGGGATGTAGGAGAGGTAAGATGGCACACAACTGGAGAGAACTCGTGGTGGGAGATGACAGGTGATGGGAGGTGTTTGGTAGGAGATGGCATATGGTGGGAAACAGCAGGCATTGCTGGCCATGCTGGGCAGGGACATACGACCCCTGGGCATCCATGGGTGGGACCGTGATGGAGGCTTGGAACCCCCTACACTTGGCAGGCACAGATCTGGGCTCAGCCCTGCATGGAGGGGACCCTGTGCCAGGTCTGGGCATCCCCCAATGTCAGCTCTGCTCACGTGTGGTGGGTGAGGAGAACTTCACAATGAAGGGCTCTCTGCTGAAGGTGTCATTCCCACAGGGTTCACAGCCATCATCATAGTAGTAGCTTCCCAGTACAGAGACCAGGTCTGACCTGAGGGAGGAGAGCAGGGCAGCCCCCAGCACTGCTCCTGCCACAGGCAGGGCCCCCAAAGGTACCCATCCCTTTGGGGGCTACTGAAGGGGGCAGCAGGTGATGCCTGGCAGCATCCCTTACCTGTAGATGAAGAGGTACTGCTCCTTGTAGCTGGTCCGACCCAGGGGGACGCTGACCAAAAAGCTGTATGGATGCTCCCCAGCACTGGGAGCAAGTTGTGGAGAGGGTGAGAGGAGGTTCCTGGTGCTTCCCAGCATCCATCAGGCTCTCTCCAGCTGAGCAAGAGGTGCCCTGATGTGGCTGGAATCCATCCCAGAATCCCCTTTGCTGTCACTCCCACACCAAGCTTTTGGGGTCACCTGTTGAGCTGGTCCATGAGGTCATTCACAGAACTCAGGTCAGCATCCCGGACCTCCTGCACCAGAATGATGTCATACTCCGACAGGATCTGAGGGGACAAGCTCAGAGTTGCTCTCCCCTGGTCAGGAGCTGCTCTGGGAGTACCAGTGGTTGCCTGTTCTGGGCTGCAAAGGCTCAATAGGAGGGCAACAGGAGCCTCAGGGCCGGGGGGGACTCCTGTGTCAGTGTGCTCTGGCTTGGAAGGGCCCTGTCTGTCCACCACCCACCCACCCACCCAGCAGCTGCTCCAAGGGAGGAACCTGGGCAGCATCAAATGTCACCCAGCCTTGATTGGGGACCAGCAAGAGTGGAGATGGCCTGAGCTGGGAGATGGTGATGAGGGAAGAGCAGATGGGTGGGTAGATGAAGGCTTGGAACTATGGATGATGGATGGATGGATGGATGGATGGATGGATGGATGGATGGATGGATGGATGAAGGAAGCAGGTGTCCCACTGCTCAAGCTGGCTGCATCCCAAAGAGCAGAGCACGTCCAGGCCTGCTCCTCTCCCCTCTACTCACAGAGACGATGATATTTGCGATGGTCTGGTTGGACATCTTGGCGTCCCCAAACGCTTTGATGTTGAAGGCGCCGATCTTCAGCGTGGTGGCCACGTACGGCAGGAGAGCTGCGACCAGCAGCAACAACACCAGCCTCGAGGCTGCCATCCTGTGCAGTGGTGCAGGAGGGGCTCAGCCCTCCTGGTTGGGAGAGGGATTTGGGACAGACAACAGGGATGACCAGGGTATTCCCACTGGCCATACTGGTTTCACTGGGAGGCGTCTGTTTTCTGGTGAGCCACCAGGATGCAAGGACTGTGCACCTCTCTTGCATGGGGCCTCATCCTACCTGGCCCTCCTGGAAGGAGGCCAGATCACTCACAAGGCTGGAGTGGAAAATGCACTGGCAAACAAGTAAATGCCAATTCATGGTGACACAGAGCAGTCACTTCCTCATTCCCCATGAGGAAATGCTAAGCCTGGACACTTCTTCTGGCCTGAGATTGGTGGCAGTGGCCAGGGACCCCAAAATCCCTTGGCTTGTGCCTCTCCCACCTTTCCCCGGATCAGTGTCAGAGACTCCAAAGACCCTACAGCAGCCAAGCTGGGACAGAGCAAGGGATGGATCCTGCCTGACACCGTTCCCCACCTTCCTCACTGCCTGGAACATCCTCACCTGGGGTAGCCTGTGCCTCCTCCAGCACCCCCATCCCCCAGCAGTGCCCCTGCCCCATCCTCACCCAGGTTGGCTCCCTCAGGACCCTCTGCAAAGGCAGTGCTGCAGCTCTCGCCCACGGGGGAAGGTGTTTGGGAAGTATTTCCTATGGCACTCAGCTGCCTGGGGTAATGTTTCACCAGCATGTGGGATCTGAGCCCTGAGCCCTGCCCAAGCCTGGGTTCCTGAATGCCTGAGCTCACCTAGAGCCTGATAAACAAGCTGAGAAGACGGGCAAATGCTCCAGCTTTTGGCACACCAAATCTCAGCTCGATGAAGGATTTGCTGGTCCCAGCCTCACTTTTCCTTCTGGGGCAGCTGCTCTAGTTGAATCCTCACTTTTCCCACTTGCACTCTCCCCGCAAACTCTTCCCTCTAACACTACAGTCCCTTCAGTTGTTAACATGGAGATTCGGCAATGCCATGACGTGGTCATGCCAAAAAATGCCCAAAGCCCTATAAATCCTCCCTGTTCCTGGAGAGCGCAGCAGCCTCTGAACCTCCCAGGCAGAGGCACCTACAAGGGGCATATTCATCCCTGAGCTGCACCCAGGCTTGGCCCAGCAGAGCATTGTGGCAAAATTAGATTGAGCTGGAGGAGGTGACATTGTCAAGGGCAGCTTCTGGGAGGTACAGGAAGAGAGGGGAGCAGGACCTACCTTTGATGTCGTCCAAGGACTCTGGAAGGAGAAGGATTTGCACCTGCATTTATGGAGAGGGATACTCTCTCCTTGCCAAGTGGTTGCCCAGCCAAGGATCATGTGAGGCCTCAGGCTCCATATGGCATTTTTCACGGAAGCAAAGGTCTGCTCAGTGAAAAAAGAACCTTTCAACCTCTGCCAATGCCTCCATCACAGGTAAGACTGAGAAGGGATTAAAATGTCATCAAGAGCTCTGCAAGCTTAAATGAATCCCAGTGATCTCTTGAGGGAATCAGCAGCTTCCCAATACGTGGCATGGGCAGCTCTCACTCATCACCAGATACAAATTCTCTTAAAAAGGGTTTATTTCACCAACACGAATCATTCCCATCCAGCAGCCCACACTTCCAACATGCTGTGAGTGTGCTGGGGCCAGCAGGAGCCATCCCAGTGTGGTCTTTAGGTGTGATACCAAAAGTCCCACAAAAATGACAAATCGCTGCCATGGTGCCCATGCCCAGAGCCTCCCCAGGAGGTCACTTGGCTCAGGCCCCTCGCTGGGGCAGTGCTGGGGGGTGGCAGCCCTCCACCCCACCCACTCCCACAGCTCCCACAGCCCTGTCTCAGTGGCCTTGGCTGATGTCCTGGCACTCCCTGCCTCCAAAGGCAGCTGCTGTGTTTCCCAGGAGAGGCCCTGCAGTGTGCAGTGATCCGTGGGGGGCTGGGGGTCCCTGTCAGCCCCTCCCCTGGAGCCAAGAGAAGGGGTGCTCTGCACAGTGGGATCAGGGCTGGGCCTGGACCCCGCAACAGGCTCCCCAGGTTGCACCCGGGGCCAGGTTTCCCCAGCCAAGACCCTCCATGATCAATCCCTCCCCAGGTCAGGAATCCCTCCCCAGGTCAGGAATCCCTCCAGGTGCCAGACCCAGGACCCTCCTGAGCCAAGGCCCCCCAGATCTTAGCCCCCAGGGCTAAGACCCCTCAAGGTAGAGTTCCAGGGCTTAACACCACTTCTGGGCCAAGAGCCCATAAAGATCAGATCCCTTTCATGCCAAGACTCCCCGGGCTGCACCATCCCCAGGGCCGAGACCCCCCAGGGCCAGCTCTATCACAAGTCAAGACGCCCTGAGTCAGCCCGAGCACCCCAGGCCCGATATCCCCTCACATCCAGACCCCTCCAGGCTGAAACCCCTTGACTCAACCCCAGCATCAGCCCCCGGTGCCAAGATCTCTCCAGGGCAAAGACCCCCTCAGGGCCAGGCTCCTCCCAAGGTTGAGCCCCGCTGTTTCGTCCTTCAGGGCAAGCTCCCCCATGTCCAGGTCCCCCGGCCCAAGCCCCCATCCCAAGGCCCCCATGTCCAGGTCCCCCGGCCCAAGCCCCCATCCCAAGGCCCCCATGTCCAGGTCCCCCGGCCCAAGCCCTCATCCCAAGCGCCCCCATATCCAAGTCCCCCGGCCCAAGCCCTCATCTCCATCCCAAGGCCCCTCCCGGCCGAACCCCCTCACCCCCCGCGGGCGGGCCCGCCAGGGGGCGCTGCCGGCGGCGGCAGTGTGTGACCGTTTTTGTCCTGGCCGGGCCGCCGTAGCGCCCGCCCGTCCGCGCCGCCGAGGGGAGGCCGCGCCGAGTGGGGCCGGGACCGGGACCGGACCGGGCCGGGCTGGGCCGGGGCCATGAGCGACATCCGGCACTCGCTGCTGCGGCGGGATGCGCTGAGCGCCGCCAAGGAGGTGCTGTACCACCTGGACATCTACTTCAGCAGCCAGCTGCAGAACTCGCCGCTGCCGCTCGTGGACAAGGGCCCCACCGATCTACTCGAGGAGTTCCTCTTCCAGGTCCCCAAGGAGCGCGGCGCGCCGCCCAAGGTGGGACAGGGACACCCCGGGAGGTGGGGGGGACACAGCCCCGAGAGCTCAGGACAGGATCCCTGCTGGAGCCTGAGGCCTCAGAACAGGACAGGCTCCCTCCGGCGCGGGCTGCTGCTGGAGGCTGAGGGCTGAGATGGGCAAGATTGGGTCTGTGAGGCTCTGCTGCTGGAGGCTGAGGGCTGAGATGGGCAAGATTGGGTCTGTGAGGCTCTACTGCTGGAGACTGAGGGCTGAGATGGGCAAGATTGTGTCTGTGAGGCTCTGCTGCTGGAGGCTGAGGGCTGAGATGGGCAAGATTGGGTCTGTGAGGCTCTGCTGCTGGAGGCTGAGGGCTGAGATGGGCAAGATTGGGTCTGTGAGGCTCTGCTGCTGGAGACTGAAGCCCCAAGACGACAGCACGGGGTCTCTGGGGTGCTCGTGGCAGTGTCTTTTGCCAGGGAGGGGACTGGTGGCAGGATGGATGGGCCAGAATTCCGGGCCCAGAGGAGGTATGGTAAGACCTCGAGGCTCTGGGGACTGCCCACAGCCCCCGAGCGCTACAGCTGGGCCCTGCCAGGGCTTTTGTGTGGACCTGGGGGGCTCAGAGACGAGCAGAAACCACAACTGTTGGTGATTATTGGGGTGCATGGCCCTGCTGCCCTCAGTGCTGCTGAGTCCAGCTCTGCCCCCCAGCTGCCCAGCAGTGTCCTCAGTGCTGTTATTTGCAGAGGGAGGAAATATTTTCCACCCCAGCAATGTCAGTCTCATTCCTCAGTTGGTGGGCAGCACTTGCAGGTGCAGTAAGCACCAGCTTTGGATATCCAGGTGTTCAAATGGGACCTGGAGCTTTTCAGTGTCACTAGATGAATGCAGTGGTGGTTCAAGAAGCTTGAATGTGTGTTTTGCATAAAGATTGAGTCCCTCAGCCCAAAGGGAAGCTCTCAGCCTTTACTGTTCCTCATCTTTTCACTTGGTTTCTGGTCCTTCAAGAGGCTCAGTGTACTTTACAGCTTTGCTTTTGTTTTCTTTCAGAGACTGACCCCACTTCAGGAACTTCAGCTCCTTGAGATCATGTGCAATTATTTCCAAGAGCAGACCAAGGATTCAGTCCGGCAGGTCATCTTTTCATCTCTCTTCAGCCCCCAAGGGAACAAAGCAGATGACAGCAGGATGGCTTTGCTAGGGAAGCTGGTTTCCATGGCAGTGGCTGTCTGCAGGGTTCCTGTGCTGGAGTGTGCTGCCTTCTGGCTGCAGGTACTGCTCCTGTGCAGGCAGGGATGCCTTGGGGAAGGGGTAAGGGCATGCTCCAGAGTGGGCACAGTGAACTGGGGCACAGCAGGTCACAGTCAGCTGCTCCTCCCAGGCAGTTGCAGCTGCCCCATGTCTGTGTTCATGTCCGTTCCTGTGCTTTGGCACCAGGGAGAGCTTTGCCAATCCGTTCATGTACTGCAGTGGGAAAAAAAATTGTTCGGGTGTTTGTTCTTTTTTACTGTCAGTGAAAGTTTTAATAATCCCCCCAAAACCTTGCATAAAGGCTCAGTGGAGGGTTTGACCAACAAAGGGAACAAGCCTTGGCAGTTATGGTCACTTGCCTGAAGAAGCTGAGTTTGGGAAATAAACCCTTCCTGATGTACTAGTTTGTGTGTGGAAGAGGCAAGCCTCTGTCTTGAAATTTGGGCACAAAATGCCTGTGTCTATCTTCTGTGAATGCAGTAGGTTGGGGATCTCTCTTCTTTTCCACTGAGATTCCCCACTGTGGGCTTTGGGAAGTGCACCTTTGTTCCTGCTGCCCTTGTGGGATGTGCAGAAGTCCCAGTTGACACAGGGGCAAGAGCAGGAAAGGTGTGCTGGGAGGGAAGGTGGGAGGAGGCAGACCAACACTGTTTCCTTGGGGTCCCTTTTCTCCCACATGCTGAGCCTTTGGATGGGCAGGATGGGATATGTATAACCTGGATAGCAGGAGAAGGTGTATTTTTATTTCAGATGGTAGCTTTTAAGTGATGTGAGTATTCCACAGAATATTTTCCATATCAAAAATATCAGGCATGGCAACTGAAGTTGTTGCTTTGGGACTGAACCAGTTGAACTACAGACCTGTGTTAGAATCATGGAATCACAGAATGGTTTGTGATGGAAGGGACCTTAAAGCTCATCCCATTCCACTCCCTGCCATGGGCAGGGACACCATCAACTGTCCCAGGTTGCTCCAAGCCCTGTCCAGTGTGGCCTTGAACACTTCCAGGCCAGGCTGGAGAAGCCACAGCTTCTCTGGGCAACTTATGTCAGGGCCTCACTGCCCTCACAGGGAAGAAATGTTTCTGAAGTAATAAAAAAAAATCTCTAATTCAAAATATTTATCTAAAAGATTTCCATTTTAAGTTACAGATACCATAAACTCAAAATATCACCATCTCTTTTAATACTGCAATACAGTGATTTTATTTCTGTGAGAGTGGGCGTTTGATGTGCTGAGAGCAGCCACAGTGCCATGTGAGGAAGGGGGGGATGCAGCCACTGAGGCAGCCTGGGACAGGGTCTAATCTGGTGTCTGTCCCATGTGCTGTCCCTGCAGCGTACCCCAGCTGTGTTCTGTGTGAGGCTGGCCCGCGCCCTGGTCGATGACTACTGCAACCTGGTGCCAGGCTCCATCCAGACCCTGAAGCAGATCTTCACTGCCAGCCCTCGCTTCTGCTGCCAGTTCATTACATCAGTCACAGCTCTCTATGACCTCTCTTCAGGTAAGTGTTTCTCAGCTGTGTCTTTTCGAGTAAGAGGTTCAGTGTAATGCACCCTGAATTAACTGTTGCAAGAGATTTAACTGCTCCAATCCTAAAGAGGTTTTACCATGTAATTATTGCCAGAAGCAGCTCAGGGGTGTGGCTGTTGCCTCATCTGGCACGGGTGAGAATAAAAATAATCACTCTGTGGCTGATTTAGAATTCCAGCGTGGTTTGGATTGGAACAGACCTGAAAGCTCATCTTGTTCCACCCCCTGCTATGGGCAGGGCCACCTTCCACTGTCCCAGGTTGCTCCAAGCCCTGTCCAACCTGGCGTTGGACACTGCCAGGGATTTGGAGTCCACAGCCTCTCTGGGAAACAAGGGAGAGTCTTTGCTGGAGGAGCCAGGAATCTGACACAACGGGCGTTGTCCTCCACAGAGGGCAAAGGACATGGGACCTTGTTGACTGAGCAGCTCTGGGAGTGAAAGTTGATCTGTCTGGGCTCAGTTAACCCTGAGAGAGACTCAGGGGTGCCTGTCAGTCTGTTCTCTTCCAGAAAGGGAAGAAATGAGTTCTGAATGTTGGCAAGCTGGAGCAGGATTGCTGTGGAGCAGTGATGAGAAACACAACAACATAACTCCAGTGCACTGTTTAACTGTGTGTGTGACCTGCCAGTGATACAACCTGTCTCAGGTTGTTGCTCAGACGCTTGTAGGTTTCTAAAATAAGACTGATTTAGCTCTACTCAGCCACAGAAAGCTCATGGTAGACCAGAGAACAGCCATACACTAAATACCAACACCACCCGTAATCCAGAAAAGCAAATGCTATTATTGATAAAGGAAATGCCTTGCACACTGTTCTCCTCATAAACAGTTTGTCATTACTGAAAGAGAGGTTCAGGCTTAGCCTTCACATTGTTTTTATAAAGTATTTGGTAGAGCTCAGAGCATATTTTATATCCCATCATCATTTCAGAAAACACGTCAGAAAGGAAATAACTTGAGTCATAGGAAGTAATTTTTAAATTCCTTTGTTTATTTGAGATGATTTTGGTAACATAAGAAAAGGGAGCTTGCTCTTCTAATCCAGCATTCCCCCTGGGACAGGATGATGTGTCAGTGTTTCTCTTGTCTGTAGTCAAGTTCATGACCATCTTTCACTTCTCACCTGAAGCTTTACATAATCTTAGAATTCTTTACATGTCACATGATTGTGTTGTTGCATTGTGTTTTTCCACAAGACATGTTTGTGTAGGTAAGTAAGTATTAAAATAAATGAGTTAAGTTATTGGCACTTCCTTCTCTTCACCCAACAAGCTTTTCCTATTTCCCTTGCCCATTGTCCTTGCTGTGGCAAGAGATAAATGGAGACTGAAATTAGGAGAAAAATGAGCAGATAATGGGTGGCAGAGAAGAACATGACAAAAGAAGCTTTGCTGGGAAAGGGGATAAATATCAGTGTTTGGTGGTGTCTTCAGAAAGGTGGGGAAGCTGAAGTTGACAGGAACATGGCTGTGTCTTCCCTGGAACAGACTACCTTTGGTGTCTTGGGAAAAACAGCAGAATTGGGCAGGTTCTGAGATTGTAATTGGGACTGTGTAGGATGGGGGTGTGTGAGAGACTAATTAGGGTCTAAATTAAAGTCCTGTGCTTCAGTGCAAGGCTCAGCTTACCCAGCAATAACTTTCCTCTCTCCAGATGACCTCATCCCTCCCTCGGATCTGCTGGAGCTCATTGTCTCCTGGATCTTTGAAGACCCTCGCTTGATCCTCATCACCTTCCTGAACACTCCCATTGCAGCCAACCTGCCCATAGGGTTCTTGGAGCTCACCCCGCTGACCGGACTGATCCGCTGGTGCGTCAAGGCTCCCTTGGCCTACAAAAGGAAGAAGAAAGCCTCTCTCTCCAATGGACACCCTCCCAACAAAATTGCCAAGGACTCGACTTCAGGAGAAGACAGGGATTGCCACCAGCTGTATTCCAAGCTGCATCTGAGTGTCCTGCAGGTTCTTATGATGCTCCAGGGGCATTTAACAGAGAAAAACCTTTATGGGCGCCTGGGGCTTGTACCCTTTGACCACGTGGTTCCTCTGGTGGAGGACATTAACAGATTGTCTGATGAACTCAATCCTCTCAATGCATCCAAAGAGATTGAACTTGCTCTGGACAGGTTGGCTCAGGCTTTGCAAGTGGCCATGGCATCAGGAGCTCTCCTGTGCACCAGAGGTGAGTTGTCTGTGGGGCTTGCAGACATCTGGCATGGGATTCTTCTCCTCCAGGGTTGTAAGAAGTTTTAAGAGACAGCTTTGGGGTGAGGGGAGTAAAGATCAAGGTGTTCACAGCATAATTAGTAGCTTGCCCCTCTTAGAAAGTGATAGTGCACAAAATACTTCAGGAAAAATAGCTGGATGGAGAGTAAGAAAGGAGAGATCACTGCTGTGGGTGAGTCAGGCATTGCTTTGCAGAGCTGGGGACTGATCCACAGCCCTGCACTGTGCACCAGGGGGTTGTATCTCAGTGTCTTGGCATGGGGACTTTGTTCCCCTCAGAATTGTCTATAGCTATTTAAAAAGCACTGCTGGATTTTGCTTCAGTTTAATTTCTCTGAGTTTGCCTGCTGGAGGAGAGGCCATGAAGCACATAGACCCCTGGGTGGGTGTGCTAGACAAAGAATTTGAAAAGCAAATAATACCTCTTCAACTGAAACTTCTGTGACTACAGCTCACCTATAATGAGACCCCATTACAGTATGTCCAAATTCAGTTAAACTCTGTAAAAAAAGAGCTGCTAACATGGCTTTTGTCTGGCTTTCCTGTCTCCAAAGTCAGTTCTTTCCAAAAGACATGCAGAGAGATAAAAGGGAAGTGGCCCAACACAGAGCAGGGTCAGCCACACAGACTCTTTTCTTGTTATATTCTCTTGAAAATGGGCAATTGTAGGTTATACCAGAAGGCTTGAAGCTCTTCAACAGCTGGGACATTTAGTGCAGATCACAACTGCAGAGTGGCCTCTGCCTGAGCAGGGATCTATCCTGGCTGAACCAGTGCTGCTGGTCCAATTTCAGTGTTCTTCCTAATCTTTTACAAAGTAACTCTGAGTGTTATAAGAACAGGCAGACATTGGAAGTTTTTGATTTAAGGTCTGATTTCAGCTGTGTTTGTTCTTGGGTGGAACATTCTGAGCACTTGCTCTTTCTGTGGAAAGTAGTTCAGGGTAAGGGGCTGCTGAAATACCAGATATTTCAGTGTTTTGGGGTTGTGTTTGAATTTGTTCTGAAGTTATTCCTGAAAACACTTTATCAACGGGATATATTGTCAAATTCCTTAGTTCTAGCTATTCTGCTTTAGCAGAAGTTTGAAGATGGTGAAAAAGTGCAATTTCTGGTTCCAGAAAAAAAACCAAACCAAACCCAACCCATTTTTTACAGTGGCAGTGGTTAAAAAACCCCAAACCAATACAAAACAGTTACTGGGTAGAGTCACACCTTTTACTTCACAAATCTCAACTGCTTCCTGTTGGTGTATTGGTATTGTAAAATCCATCCTAAGATTTGTCTGTTTTAAATGTCTAACATACAATAAAGGGGCTGGTGGGGAAAAGTTGGTGAAATGGAGAAATGTTTTCTCCTCTATGTAGGTTTTGGCCTGAGAGAGGGATTCTGGATCTCTTGCTGGCTGATGATGATGACAGACTACTGATCATTCAGTTAGCAGTAATTGTTCAGTACAATTAATGATTATTCAGTAATCTGACCTTAGAAAGGAAGAGGAGAGGAAAACCACTCCAATTTCTGCTTTGCCCTTATTGTAAATCTTGTGTCCTCTTTCAGATGACTTGAGGACTGTGTGCTCCAGGCTACCACATAACAAGTAAGAGATTTTTTGTATCTGTGTTGGCTTTGATGCAGGTTGCAAGACATTTGAGGGCTGCTGAGACAAAACCTCCTCTAAATATTTGTCTTTGTGGAATTTGGCCGTTATTCACTTGCACTTTAGCACAAGGAGGAAGGTGACACAGTGATGGCTTCTTCTTCCTTGGATTCCTGACAGAAAGGGGCTTCAGTGCTCCCACCTGTAGGTGATCTTGCCCAGCCTATGTTAGAACAAAGGCACAGGAAAGGGAAATGAAGTTCCACCAAGGAACCCACCCCTAAGTTGTTCCATCTCTAATTCCCCATTGATTTTACCTGAGCTCAATTGCTTCTTGCCTTTTTGCAAAAAGAGCAGAGCTTAAAAAAAGGTGGGGGCGGGGGGGAGAAAGGGGAAAAAAGTCTTCTGGAAGCTGCAAAGAACATAATTGTGTCACTGTTCTCTTGGCTCTCAGCAGCGCTGTGAGTTGGATGTGAACTGTCCTTAGAGCCACGACAAAAGCTCCTCTAATAATCTCCCTCCTGTCTGAATTTCTTTTCACAGCCTGCTCCAGCTGGTGATTTCAGGCCCGGTACAGCAGCCGACTCACGGGGCTCTGCCCCCAGGATTCTACCCCCACATCCACACGCCGCCCCTGGGCTACCCCGCGCACCCGGCGCTGCCCGCGCACCCTGCGCTGCCGGCCCACCCCGTGCAGACCTTCATCCCAGGAATGACATTCCCATACCGGCCTATCCGCTAGCCTGCAGTGTCCCAGCTTCCCTGAATCCGAGGAAGCCTCACAGACAAAATCCAAACGTCTGGGAACCACATTTTCCTCTTTGGAGCAAAGCTGAGCTCCGCCCGCAGTGGGGTCGGTGCTCGGGCAGCGCAGGGGGGCTGCGGTGGGTTTGGATGTGGGATGCAGATGCTAAGGCACATCACAGGGTTAAAAGGAAGGGATGGGAACAGGCAACATCAATTCCAAACCTCAGCAGTGTATGGAAATATTTTTGCTCCAAGGGTATGATATTCCTCAATTGTGTTTTGCAGCAGCCCCATGCTGTTTACAGCAGGTGAGCCTGGCTGCTCTGGCTGTGGGAGGGCCAGCAGGGAAGGCCTTGTGTGATTTTTTCCAAGCTATTCCACTCCAGCCTGCTTCTTTCTTTGTAAATGTTTGTATCTATAGCTACAGAGTATGTGTACACTGTATATTTTTGGAAGGCAAACGTTTGTTTCCGAAGCACAAGGTAAAGCAGCACTTCCTATTAAAGGAAACAATTTAAGAAGCATAAAACAAAACCTCAGCTTTCTTTTTCAAACAAAAATTAGAAGAATTAGAACAATTTCAAACAATTATATTCTTTTCTTTCAGTGATTAGAAGGTCCAACTTGTCAGGCCTGTGCTGGGGTGGGGACAAAACCCATCTGTGGCTGCAGTGACCCATCGACCTTCCTGCTGGGGAAATGCCCTGTACACATCTCAGTCAGTGCTTCTTGACAATCTGCAGTGAGATCTGGGGTGTTGTGTTGATGCTGGCTGGAAAACTGGCCAAAAGCTGGCAGTGCCATACTGGGCAGCTCTGAGTGCAGCATGGGAATGCATGGAATTGTCCTGGGAAGGATAGCAGAGCTTGCACAGGTGGTGTCCAGCCCCTTCATTGTCTTGCTGTGCTTCTCTGAGCCCCCCTCTGCAGGATGAAAAAGCAGGAAAAAAAGAGTTCTTCCTACACATCAGAGGTGGTGACAAAATCCTCTGCTGCTGCTGTCCTCATGTGAGATGTGGCACCTGTGGTTCTACACTGGCTGAAAAAAGAAAAAAACCAAAAAAAAAACCCAAAAAAAAAAGGGAGTGGGGGAAATTAGCTAGAAGGTGGAAAAATCTGATTTGAATGGCAGGGAGGCTGTGGAAATGGAAGATTAATAATAATCGTGGAGTCGTTAGGGTTGGAAGGTACCTCTGGAGATCACTCAGCCCAATCTCCAGCTCATCTACTTGAACCCAGAATAAAAATAATATCTTTAACTTTTAGTCAGGCAGTTGGACTAAGCAATCGTTGTAGGTACTTTTCGACTGAAATACCCTGCCTCATCTCATTTTTTAGAGCTTCAACAGCAAGGCAAAACCTGCAAGAACTTCTAATTTCAGGATTAGAACCATGAATAGCATCAAGTCCTTATACCTATGACAGTTCTACCTCCTATTTCTTTGAAGGACTGAGGGAGACTTCGGGCGAGGCGACCCAGGGGCGTGACCAGCCCCACCTCCGGTTTCCCAAGCGCCTGCGCTCAAGGACGCCCCTTAATTACCTCTCCCTTAATTACCTCTCCCTTAATTACCGACTGCGTTCCCCGCTCGGCACCGCCCACGTGGCCTCAGGGGACCGGCGCGCCACTGTGCGCACGCGCGGAGTTCGCGGTCACGTGTCCCGCTCCAGCCAATGGGGAGGCGCGTTACTGCGCGGTGCCCCGGTTGAGGAAGTGCCGCCGGTGCCCGTGCCCAGCGCTCCCCCGTCCGGTTCCGCCTCCCGGGATGTGCTGAGGGCGCGTCCGCCGCCCCTCCCAGGTGAGCGGGGAAGAGTTTGGGGGGTCTTTGTGGTGGGTAAGGGGCTGTTGTTGTCATGGCGCTTTCGGCTGGGACGGACCCGGGCCCGGCGCAGTCGCCATGGCAACCCCGGCCCTTTCGCCCTTAGGTTGCAGCGGGTCCGGGGCCCTGGGGATGTGCTCTTGGCCTTCCCGATAACCAGAGGGTTTGGTGCATTCTCGTTGCCTGTATCCGTCTCCATTTCCTCCTCCTTCGCGGCCGAATTTCCCACGGGAAGGCCGGGAATGGCCGGGTATGGCTGGATCTGGTGTTCCCCTGCGGGGAGAACGGAGCTGCTCGGGTTTGTTTGTTGACGGCTGGGTGTTTCCGAGGGGTGTGTTGAGGCCACCGGCATTACTGTGTTCAACCAGGAGCTAAAACATGTCTTGGACAATCCACTCGTCATTACAGGCATCAGATCATTATCATATCTCACTGCAAGCTGTTTAATTATGTTGCCTATATCGAGTTTGAACCCAGCCTGCTCTGTACCTGTTGGTTTATCCCGATTTTGTAATGCTGCAGCAGCTCCCAGCTCATTCTAGGTGATCTTGCTGAGCTCCTGAACTGTGCCTTCCTTCCCCTCTGGCGTTTATTCACAGACACACAGAGGCATTAAATATCTGTCCCTACCTCAGAGCAGACTCTCTTTATAGATGGGTTTTTTCCCCTTTCTGTTTGTTCTGATAATTGCTTGTGTTGTCCTTTGCTTCTGAGCCACAAGTGTTCTCACTGTGAGCGTGGATGCTTTTCCCCCTTGCAGTGGTCAACACACATTGGAAACGTTTGCATTCCTTCAAGCTGCATTCCTTTTTAAAATCTACCAGTTTGCAGTTTCACTTGACTTTTGGCATTGTGGGACCTTTCTACAACTGCCAATAGCTTTAGATTTTACCATCCTGGAAATCTGTGCCCTATCCCAAAGGACCATCAGCCAGTTTTGTTGCATGTCTGTTCCTCTCTTTTCCATGTAGTTATTATGAACCTGCTGAATGGACTCTCTTTTCATTATGGATTCATCCTAGATGATTTAAATCGAATTAATTCTTGTAATTAATTTATTTTCATCTGCCACAGACTCTCCTTAGTCTAAGTTAGTATCCTCAGAAGTCTTTTTGGACGACACTTGTGGGAGCATTTTGGGACCACTAGAAAATGGTGTGTTTTCAGATTATCCAATTGTGTGCTGGAATAAACTCTAGCAGGTGTTCACTCTTCATGAGTGAAGTGAAAAAAACCCCAAGAAAAACTCCCAAACCTCAACTGCTCGTCTGTGCCAGGGTGTGATAGTTAATGTGTGAGCTCATTTACAAGATAAACCTGAGCAGCCTCGCCCTGCTCAGAAGCAGTGACAGGGATCAGGCTTCAAAAGCAGAAGGTTTTCTCTTGCAGCTTAAAAAGTGGTTCTGTTAAATCCTGTAAACTCCTCTAAATAGTGTTTCCACAACTGGTGGCAAAGGAAGACAACAAACATTTGTTAGTGGTGCTAAGATAATGTTTTGTTCTTTGAAGCTGCTGCTGCTTTTCTCAGCAGGTTTTTTGATGTGCTTAAGGCAAATTGACTTCTCACTCTGACTAGCTGGGAAGTGGCTATCCTGTGAATGCCTCTTAAAACCTGTGGCATTCTTCATTTTCACTTCTTTTCCTAAACCATTGTCAATCATCCTGGCTCCTGGTATCCAGACTGGAGTTGGATGTGGTGAAACACTGTAGGAACTGCCAGTGGGCTTCAGAAAATGGTCTTTGGCTAAAGAGCCTTTAAAAGAGCATTTATTTTTATTAACGAAGTCTGGTGCTTCTCTCATGTCTGGTGTTATTTCATTCCCAGTAAGGATTATCTTTATTTGCATGTGGGAATGGGGTTTTTTTCCTGGTGGAGGGTTTTTTGGGGGTGTTATAAATACTGGGGTTGAACCAGTATGGTCTGTGAGTCAGTGCTGGGCTGGGAGCCTGCCAGCTGATGGGAGCTGGTCCTACCACCCCAAAAGCCATTCTCTCATTTCCTGCCTATTTTCCCCCTCTGTGGCTCCCTCCCCAGCCACTCCCAGTATAATTTGTGGAGTGAGCAGCAGAAATTGTGCTTGCAAAGGCTGACACTGGCTGTTGGAAATACCTGAGGAATTAGAGGTGCAAACCTGGAGACTTCCTGGCAGAGCTGATTCTGAAATCCTTGTAGCTCTGCCTTTCTGCTGGGCTGGAGGCAGCCCTGGGTCATGGACAGGGATCCCCTTCAGTCACATGTTCAGGTGCTTTTAAGAACCAATTGGGCTTCAGCTGTTCAGAGTGACAGCAGAAAGAGATCTGCCTTAGCTGAACACCTTGTCTGCAAACTTGGAAGCCAAACGCTATCCAAAATCATTCTCAGAGTGGGATTGCTCCTGCCTTCCTGGTTGTTAACCAGTCACAGCATGTCTGGCAGCTTCAATGCAGAGTGTTGCAAAAGACTTTGAGCTTCATGTCTTGCTCTGCATCCCCTCACCCCCTTTCCTCCCTGCAGAGAGGTGGGAACAGGAGCTGCTCGGTTTTCCAACAGTAGTTTTTAATTGAGTTTTTAGTTTCTGCTTCTCATGTTATTACTGTGGCTGTCAGAGCAGACACCTGTGCCAGAATCCATTTAAAATGTTTTTAGTTTAAAACAGCAGCAGTGGAGTTTTTGAGTTGAACTTGAGCATCTCATGCTTGGAAAACTGCTGAAAAAGGAAAGGAAAAGGAGCCATTTTGGCTCCAATTTTAAAGCCAGGATCTCAGGTGTTAAGTTTGGGGCACTTGTCTGACAACTGAGGAAGGAATGTTCTTTACAAGCTTTTGCAAAATTTATTTTATTTGAAAGCATCTTGTTCGCAGTAACCTCTGGTGTCTCCTGTGAGGGTGTGGGAGGAGGGGCTGAGTTTGTCAATGCTGCTCCATAATGAGGACAGTGTGTAGGAAATGGAGGCAGCCTCAAATTCCCTTCTTCAGGGGTTTGTAGGCTGCATTTCTAGCTATTTTTCAGTCACTACACACATTTTCTGTGTGGATGTTTATTCTAATTCAGAAAGGGCAGTGGGCCTGCAGGTGTGCTCAATTATTTGGGTTTTCCTTGTTTGTTTTCTGGAGGATGAGGTGCCTATTGGAAACTTGCTGTGTGTTAAATCTCCCCTCCAGCGAGGAGCTTGTTGCTTTTGAGCCTCTTTGTGACCCTTGGGTTTGAATTCCTCACAGTGCCACTGTAACAAAGCAGATTTTCCCTTCCTTGTCTTAACAAGAAAAGATTCAACAGCAAAACCCTCTTAGAGATTCTTGTTTGCTGTTCCCTGGAGGAATTGCTGTATCTGGGGCAGCAGGAAGTCAGGCCTTGTGCAGTGTGCTTTAGAGACACTTCATTTAGGGACTGCTGCTGTGAAATCCACAGCTCCAGTAATGTTTCCAGAGCTGTAAGGTGAAAGAACAGCCCAGAAAGTGACCTACATGCAAAACGTTCATGTTTTCTGCTGCTGGGAGTCTGACAAGTCCCACTCTGAGTGTGTGGAAGATCAGGGGTACAGTTGTAAAAGGATTTCCACTAACAGTAAGTGCTCTTTATTTCTAATAAATAACCAGGTAGACTTTTGCCTTCTCACTTCTTAATATCCTTTTGGGGGCTGTTGCAAATCCTGATCCTTCATGGCAGGAGGCCAAAGGGTTAATGACAGTAATTCTGGGTGTTTGACTTGGAGGCTTTCAGTGCTGTGATGTGCACACCTCAATGCAGCTGCAGTGGAAAATTGTGTGGAACTGGAGATAAGGCACAAGTGTGTTCTTAGAATGGTGTTTTCAGAATTTCAGAGCTGAGGAAAAATAGACTGAGCCTTCTGGGGTGAGCATTTGGGAGGAGGGCTGGTTGACAGGATGGTTTTCCCAGGTTGTGTGTAACAATGCTGCCTCCCTGGCTGTCAGAGATCAACATGCTCTGGCCAACTCTTGTAGCTTTTCCTCGTGAGGAGAGTGTAATATCCAATTGAGTTGTTCAGTGTATTTGGTGTTAGGTGGGAGTCTGATACAGCAACATGCTGAAATCACAGCAGAAGCTTAACACAGTGATGGCAGTCTATGGCTGGATCCAAATTCAGGTGTGGTGCCTGTTCCTGGTCTCTGTGTGCTCACTGTCAGGATGCTCAGGAAGGACTACACAGGTTGAAGCCTGCCTTGCTTCCTTCAAAATTTACTTTTTTAATTGTCCACTTTTTATACTTTGGGCTCAGCTGTGTTTATGTTCCTGCCGCATTTGTCTGTCCCTCCCAGGAAGATGTGATTCTGCATGAATTGGCTCAGGGCACCTGACGATTCACTGGTGCAGATGTCTGATCTCAACCCAAGGTTCCCCTGCTGCTTCCCTGGGGCTGAGATGAATTCAGCTTTCTTTACAACACATTCTCCCCCAGGCTCACTGGGCTTTGCCCTCTTCCACTGTGGGGTGCTAGTTAAGCACACTGCCCTGGATGAGAAAGTCCAGGCAGTGACAAATTCCTTTCTCCAGAGTGATGTCCCCGAGAGAATCCCACTAGTGCTTGGGATGTGCTTTGGGGACAGATGGGATGCACATGGCAGGGCTGGATTAACCTCGTGTGTTCCTGCTGTGGCAGCCTGGGGAGCTGTGCCAGGCAGGTGCCTGGGGAGGGCAGTTTTCTGCACACAAAGAAGCTGCTATTGAAAGAATTTAAGTATTGAGAAGCTCCAGATCTTGAACTCGTGCACACCCCTGAGCGACCTGGAGTCCACGAGGGGCTTTGAGGCTCAGTGCTTTTGATTTCAGAAAAATGTGGATCAAAAAGTGTTCTGGGCTGTTGTAAAGTCACATAATCAGAGCCTGCTTCCACCCACATTACTGTGGGTTTTTCAGACCAAGGCACAGAATCAATCATTTTGTCCTAGATTTCTCATTAAGAATCTCCCTCACTCCAAACTTGTGCTAATGTGGGGAATGAAATGCTGGCAGGTTTGGGCTGTAGTGTGGGATGCAGTGAGTGTGCAGGGATGGAGGTGAGAGGATCACTGATCAGCGTTCAGCTGTGACCGTGAGCTCCAGGCTCTGTCGTCTGCGTAACAACGGAGGAATGAGGGGAGCTACCTGTCCCAAATGACCCCGTGTGGCATTCCTAGAAGGAGCAGAAGCATTAAATGGATGAACAGTGTAACAAATGCCCTGTCAGGTGTGCTTGCATTGCACACTGGCAGAGCTGTGCTGTTGGTGCAGGTAGCACATTTGACACCCCAGCTTCCTGTTGTGCCTTTAGATCCAAAGGAACAGGTCTGATCCCAGGCAAGGTGAAGAGATTTGCTCCTCACTGACATTATGTAGGCCTGAGCAACCTGATCTAAGTTAGGTTAAACCCCAAAGGGTCTTTCCAACCTATGAATTTTTTTATTCCATAATTGAAGTATTTGACCATAATTGAAGTAGTACTGAGAAGCTGTCAAGCCAAGTATATAAATAGCTTTAAAAATTTGGCTCCTGTTGCTTGGATAATGTTGCCCTAAGTCCTAGAAGCACCTCTTTGAGATTCTTAATAATGAATCCTCGATGTTCTGAAATCCAGTTGCACTTTCACTGTATTAAATGAAAGGAGCTTGGTGGCAGAGGTGTCTGTGTAGGACATTCCCTCAGAGACCAGTAACCTAAAAACACAGTAAGCTGGAAATGAATGCAGCAGGGAAATCTTTACTGCTTTGTGGAATTAGACTGGTTCAGACTGAATGGTTTAATGTAAATCAAATCCCCAGTGCCAGACAGCACAAGGTAGAGAGACTTATAGCTGTGAGAATTCCTGTTCCTATTCTGGAAGATAATAGCAGACTGTGGTGGTTTTGGGTGCTGTGGTGCTCAGTCACAGCTAAAATCCTGCATTTTGGTAGCTGGCTTTGTTTGATCCTATTTACTTACAAGTGAGAGAGGATGCCAAAGGTTATTAATTTTTCTTTCCTGGAAATCTTGTGTTACTGGAATCTGAGGGCAGTCCAGATACAACTGGAGCTGCAAACAAGGATTTGGTGGTGACACTGGAGCAGCACCTCTGATGTGAGGGTATCAGGCCCAAGGAAATCCATCTCTGTCCCTGTGTGCACATCTCCCAGGGAGTGTCTGCAAAGTGAAATAGAGCTGCTGTGACCTGTCCTGCAGGGCTGGGTGGGAGCTGACAGGACATGGGTGCCTGCTGTGGTTGTTTGGTGTCACTGCTATTCCACAACCCCTTTGTGGTGTCATCTGCAGGAATTTAATCTTTCCTTTCTGTGGAAGGACAGCAGATAATCCTTAATAATCCATCAGGAGTGTGCTCAAAGTGAATGCTTTGAATTCTGAAGGAGAAAATCTTCATCCCAGCTCTCTGAGGATGGGCACTGTTTAATCTTGGAGGTGCTGAGACACCGGGCTGGCTGGGTGTGCCTGTAGGGACAATGCTGCCTGAATTATGGGATCCATTTATAAACACCAACAGCCTGCCAGGGCTTCTCTTTATTCTTCCCTGCTGCTTTCTGTAGGATGAATTGATCTCAATTAGCTTTTAAGTAAAGTAAAAGGTATTGATGAACTTCGATCCAGCTTTGTTTCTGCAAGTGAAGAAGATTCCTTCACACTGGTTTTTATGTGAACACTAATGGAGAATTTGAGTTGTAAACAATCCTATTTACTATTTGTTTGACTTTAATCTTGGATTACCTGGCTATTATTCTGCTAGGAAATTCATTGATACTTGTTGCTAGATGATAAAATTTTTATTTGGGTATTTCATGAGTTTATCTGATTGCAAGCTGAAGTAAAAAAGTAATGAGACCAGCATCTTGTTCGCTTGTGCATCCTGCAAAAATAAGTTGGATTTCACAAGGCAGAAACATTGTTAAAACATGTCTAACAGTGATAAACAAGGGAAATCTCAACTTGTAGAACCACTTGGCCTGGTTTCTGTAGTAATGGAAGAGCTCAAGGGATTTTCAAACACATTTAAGCAGCTGCCTGCCAAAGCATCAGACTTTATCCTACATTTTAACACCCTGCTGGATTAAGAGTGCTGGTTCTGTGTGACTGCCTGTCTCTCTAGAATGTGATCTTATGTAGATTTTATTATTTTTTTTAAATACATAGAGAGAATGAAAACCTCCTGCTCTTGAGAAAAGCTTGAGCTGAGGTATCTTTGCTGTGAAACATTTGGTCGGTGTAAATAAACTGTTCCTGCACCTGGCTCTAAGCAGGAACTGCTCCTTCCCAATAGGACCTGGAAGTGCCTGGTGGTGGCAATGTCAGTGCCTGTACTTGGCTCCATTGTGTTGAGTGAGCAGGGACAATTCCTGGAGCCAAAAGTTTTGCTGCCTTTTAGATAGAACTGTGAAATGCTCTTCTTTAACTTATTATAACTGGAGCTTACTGATGCCAAAGATTTATGACATCATTTTAAAATAGCAAGTTCAGGCTTCACAATGTACTTTAAATTAAAATTATATGTCAAGCTGGCTTATTTAGTAATGCATTTACTATTTCTTTTCATCCAACTTCCATTACTGCTAAATATTTGTCATAAGAATCTCACAGGTTCCTCTGTGCTACCCAATGCACTTGAGGCCAAAACATTTTGCTAGATTTATTTCAACAGAGCAAGGCAGAAATCTAATAAAAATGCTTAAAACCTTCATGCTTTCCTGTATTCTTGAAATGAATGTGTTATGCATTAATATCTGCAGGTTTTAGGTAAGAAAGGGAATTAAATGCTCAGTTTCTAGTTCCACTTGCTCCTGACTGCAGTATTTGCGAGAGGGTGTCCTCGGAGCTTTTTCAAATATTTATCTGCATTATCCCTTCATAAGCATGAAATGTTAAATAAATTATGAAATGTTGGCTCATTTTCTAATCCTCCTGAGTAAGTGCTTCCTGTTTTGACAGGGTGAGGTCACTGTGCCCCCCTGGAAGAGGGACAGTGGCCATCGTGTGAACCAAAGGCTGACACCTGAGAAAAAGATATTAAAGGAAATAACTTCACTTTGGCTTTCCAAAGTGGTCCTGGGCACCCCTGAATTAACCACATCTCCCTGTAGCCTGTGTTTGGCTTCACAGTGGCCACCATTTGGTCTCAAAGGCCAGAATCTGTGTTGTCAGTGTTGCTGCCTATAAACCCCTAAAGGCCCCTCTGACTTCCAGCGTTTTGTTTTATACTGGTACTGTTTTTGTTTTATTTTGTGCTCTCAAACATGTATTTTTGTCCTCTTAAGTTGACTCTAAAAGTGATACTTAGGTCTCTGTGTTGGCTGAGACTTGAGAACTTTGGCTGTGCTAAGGACAGCATTGCCACGGGCTGTGCCAGGGCCAGGACCTGCTTTGGGTGTTTTTCCAGGAATCCCAGAAGACCCCAAGGCTGTCACCTGGGTATGAAAGGAATTGATTTGCCTGGAATTTCTTCTCTCTTGGTTATAGCAGCCACTTACCACAGTTCCTCCAGCAGCAGCAGCACCTGGTCAGGGAGGAAGGGGCCCAGGTTGCTCTCTGAAACCCCTGTGGCAGGACATGGTGCCAGATGGGTGTCCCAAATGTCCTTTAAATGTGCTGGAGCATCTGGGTTGGGTCACATAATGGATGGAGCAAGTCCCTGCAAACACAACCAGCTGTGGATGTTTGAATTTGAGGGGAGGGGGATTATCCTGTTCAACAAAACAGTCATGGATTACTTTTTTTGAGGCTGGCTTCAGCTACAGGATAATGCATAATGCTTGCCCAGCTCTTTGGGAATGTGGTGTTAAATACACATGGACTAATCCTCATAGGAATGTGTCCTGTGCTGGCTCTGCCTCTCCAGCAGGGCTGCCCTGCCTTTTCTGCTCATTAGCAGAACCGTGGCTCTGGCATGCTGATTTATTAATGCTGAGAAGGGGTGTTCCCTTACAGGAGCGCTGAAACTTCGCAAGAAAAAATGATCCTGTGGTGTGTCCCAGCTCTGAAATGGCTCAGCAAAGGGTTCAGCAGAGGTGGGGGGTGAGGCTGGGGTCCACATCATCCAGTGGTGTGGATCAGATGAACCTCAGCCAGCAAATGTTTGCCTTTCCTTCTTCAGGGTCCCATGGGGTGAAGCTGAGGCTTCTTAAAAGGTCACCAGAGGCTGGGGGTGGGGAGCTGTGACAGGATACAGATTCCACCTCTGGCCTCTGACGGCTTGAGCCAATTCTGGGAGTGTAAAATAAGTTTGAAAGGCAGCAAGGAGTGCAGGTTTTGTAGGTGCTTAAGTTGTTTTGAAAATGGCAGCTGGAATGACTGTGAATGCTGTGGGCCGCTCAGTAAACATGCAGCCACAGTCCTAGAACAGGCTGGGAAATAGCTGGGATGGTTTTTAAGGAATCCTTTGGAGAGGAACAAACGATCCATTTCAGATACAGTACAGAGTGACTGTAACTGGCAGAGTAGAACACTGGAATATGCTGAAGGGAAGGGACCCTTCAGGATCATTGAATCCGACTCCTGGCCCTGCACAGGACACCCCAGGAATCCCACCATGTGCCTGAGAGCTTGTGCAAGTAAGTTTAGTAACAGTAATTTACAGTTAATTGCTGAATTGTGAGTTTGGCAACTTAAATTTGCCCTAACTAGCAATTGTAACTTTGCCAGTTACAATTTTTGTGTTGAAGCTGCTCAAATGGTGACTGCAGTCCAATGGGGGAGTGTTTAAATCTGTGCCTCTTTGAGCTCTGAGCTTTAAATCAAGAGGACTGGAGAGCTTAGCATTCCTTTTCACAGGAGGGCATAGACAAACATTGCTCTGTGCAGCTTTTCCCTTATAACTTGGCACTTTGAAACCAAGACTTGAGACTCTTCAAATTGGGAAAATAAAGTAAAAATTTTAAGGAACTTGTTTTTGTTAAGGGCGGTGACTTTGTTTTTTTTTTTTTAATTTGCATCCTGGTTAATTTTACCTGAGAGGGTCAGAGTGAGAGAGATAAAGGAAACAACTCCTCCTGTCTCCACTCACCTTGTCTGTCTCATGTGGGGCTTTGTCCTGCCTAAAATGTGTTTTCCACTCATCCATCAGTGCTACAAATGCTTTTGCAACCACTTTAGCTATCACTTGCTTCTTTCCCTCTGGTGCTTGTTTAAAAAGGCTGAAGACATTGCAGCAAGTGTTCTGTTTGTGCTCAGCAGATCGTGGCAGGGCTATGGAGAAAAGGCGTCCTGGGATTTCTGTATCTGAGCACTCTGTGCTGGGCTTGGAGGAGCTGTGGCACACAGGAATGAGGGGAAGTGAAACTGGATCTCATTTCACCAGCACAGGTTAAACAAAAATGAACATTTTAAAGAGTTGGAATCCTGTGCATATGTACTCACTGGAGATGGCAGGGTTGTGCAAGAGGACTTTCTAAACGTTCCTCTAGCAGTGCTTCCTTTTTTAAGCTGTTTGTTCAGTTTTGTTTTAACAAAATGTTGGTCCTGCACGGATATTTGAAGAGCTCCATGCAACATAAGGTACACTTGGCACACAGTTGGCTCATTTAATGCTCTTTTTGGAAGGGCTGGTGGCCACGTGCTGCTCCCATGCAGAGTCACCAGACTGTGCTCCCAGGGATTGGGATGTGCCTGGATGTGGTCAGGCTGAGATGTGAGCAGGGCTTGCCCCGTGGCCAGCACAGCTTTGAGTTCTTCTCAGGTTAATTTTGCTGTGTTTTGTTTAATCTCTCCTGAAAACTCACTTTTCTGGGAAAAGCAGCTTTATCCATAGCAAGCCCCTCCTGGTGCTGTTGGGTCAGACCCTGTGTTCCATCGTTGCTCTTGTGCTTCCTTCCCTTGCAGGCGTGAATGACAGAGGAGGTGCCCCCGACTGCACTGACGGATGTGAACCTGCGCCTGCTGTGCCACGATGACATAGACACAGTGAAACAGCTCTGTGGAGACTGGTTCCCAATAGAGTATGTGCCTGGCTGGGGTGGGTTCCCAATAGAATATGTGCCTGCTTTGGCATGCCAGCTGGGACAAATGGTGTGAACCTGCTCTGGTCCAGCTCTGTGCAGCCTCAAGGCTGTTGCCAGGCAGCAGATTGGGAATCTTCTGTGCACTGTTGTGTTGGTGGTGTTGTTAAAGGTCCTTTGCTGCCTCTCCTGCAGCATGCTGGAGTCAGTAGAAACTTCCTATATGTGGATTTTGGCAGAAAAATGGGCTTTGTCATTAAGGGGATGGATCAGCTTCTTGAGAAGGACTGAATGAGGTGGGGAAAGGAGGCTGTCTCCAGGAAAAAGGACAGCATCCCTGTGCTTGTGAAAGGAAGTTGTGTCCTGGAGCATGGTCTGGGGCAGCACTCTCAGAGCCAAGCTGGCATGGAGCTGTTCCTGAGGGGCTGCTCTGAGTGTCTTGGAGGATCTGAGCAGTAATTCCCTTGGATCACCATTCCTCCCATAGTCTGGCTTAAAGCTGATCTCAGCCTGGCCCAGGCCGGCTCCCCAGACCCACATTTGGTAAATGCCCATGACTACACAAGCACAGGAACTTTTCTGGGGAACACTGACAGATTTCTGACCTAAAGCATCCAGGGAAACCACAGCTGTAGACTTCATAGAGGGGTTTTATAGAGGATTCTAGCAGATTATAATTAAGACTGAATAAAATGTAACAAATCAGCAAAGCGTTCCTAATCTTTTGAGTTTGCAAATTTCTTTTAAAGGCAAGACATGCTGAACTCTCACTTGGAAATAAATAAACATACAGTAGTTTCCTTTAGTAGCTGCAGAAGGAGGAGGAGAGCTGGAGGCTGGTGGTGTGATTTTATTTTTTTTTCCTATCAATATGCAGCTTTTTTTTTTTACATGTGTGTCAAATTAATGAGATCCTTACACTCTTAGATGAGGGCAGATGGATCTTGCATTTAAAAATAACTTGCTAAAGATGTATGTGAAAGCTCTGGGCAAAGACTGTAAAATGAAAGTGTGATTCTCTTAGCAAGGCAGGAGCCTTGCTAACATGAAACAGCCCATGGCACTAATGAGATGTAACAGCTGTTTCCAGTTGAGGAGCATCTCATGCCTGTTCCCAAGGGCTTTGCACCCAGACATTCCTGTTTCTGGTTCCTTCCCAGGTACCCTGACTCATGGTACCGAGACATCACTTCCAACAAGAAGTTCTTTTCCCTCGCAGCCACCTACAGAGGCTCCATCGTGGGGATGATAGTGGCAGAGATCAAGAGCAGGACAAAGGTGCACAAAGAGGTATGTGACTACCCAGCAGGACAGAATCCACCCCTGCTGTGGAGAGTGGGCATGGCACCTGTTTGGGGTGGGGATTTTCCCTCCCCAGTTCACACTTGATCCTGAGTTAATTAATGCAAGGAATGAAGCACATGCTGATCTCCAACTGATGGAGCAGGGGTGGGGGTGTGGTACCACAAAGGCTCTTCCTGCTGCAGCATGGCCCTGTGGGGAGCTGAGGGATCAGATCCTGCAGGGTAATCTCTGGCCATGGCTGGGATAGCACAAACCCTTTTTGTTTTCCTTATGAGCTTCCTTAGCTGTACTGCGTGAGTCACTGCAGTGACTTCCTGCAGAAACTCCTCTCTTTATACAGTCCCTGTCCAGAGCCCTGAGGGGAGGTAACCTGTCTGCAGAGAACTTGGACTTCTGAGATAACAGAGCCTGGAGGCCAGGAGAGACAGTCCAGTGCAGCAGAGAGGGAAAGAAGAGATGGTCAGTGAAGACAGCATGGGAGAAGAGCATGAAAAAAAAGCAGGGGCAGTGCAGGGAATGCCTAACTCCTGGAAGGCCCTCAGTGTTGTGGTTAATAATTCCAACGTGCACAGAAGCTGAGAGCACAGAGCAGTACATGGGTCTCTTCATCTCAGCTGTCTGGCTTCATCTCAAAGCTCATCAAAGTCAAAAGCTGCATCTTCAGCAACTTCTACAAAAGGCTCTTGTTCCAGCCACGCTGAAAGCCAAGGGCTTATTCAGGCACTGTTCTGGACAATTGGGCCTGTGGAACGTGCTCCTTGTCCTCCCCAGCAGTGCAGAGATCTCCAGCTGACACAGCTCAGGTGCAGCTTGCAGGCCACAAGGATTTGCTGGGTAGATCTAAACACTGCTGGGTGACTCCAGAACTGGCATTTTTGATCCTTCTGGTAAAGAAAGCAAGTATGTTCTGTCCCTAAACCCACAAATAATGTACAGTAATTTCACGAATATAAGCCGCACCAATTTGACTAAGATTTTGCTCCTAAACCGGAAATGCGGCTAATAATCAGGAGCGGCTAATACAACCTCAGAAGTGCCTGCCAGAGTGCCGAGCCGAGCAGCTGCAAAGTCGGCATTTTGCGATTGTTACAAATCGCTACTTTGTTGCACCGCGGGTGGAGCCTGGCTCCGTGTAGGCAGAACGGGGGGCGGGGAGAGAGGCGGGAGAGCTCTCTTTCCTCCTCTGCCACAGCCCAGGGGAGAGACGGGGGGGGCCCCGCGCCACCATTGCTGCGGCCCGGGGAGGAGAGGGGGGACCCGGGCCGCCCCTACCGCGGCCCGGGGAGGAGAGGGGGGACCCGGGCCGCCCCTACCGCGGCCCGGGGAGGGGGGGGGGAAGCCCGCACCACCATTGCTGCGGCCCAGGGAGGGGGGGGGAAGCCGGCGCCGCCATTGCTGCGGCCCGGGGAGGCGGGGGGGAAGCGCGCGCAGCCATTGCCGCGGCTCGGGGAGCCGACGGGGTGCTTTGTCCCCGCCCGCCGCCGCCGCGGCAGGAGCGGGGAAACTCCGTCCCTGCCCGCCGCCGGCGCCACGGGCGCGGGAAAGCTCCGTCCCCGCCCGCCGCCGCTGCCGTAGGAGCAGGGGAAGCTCCGTCCCTGCCTGCCACCGCAGGGCAGCGCCGACCCGGGGTGACCGAGCCCAGTGGCAGCGGCGGCCGGCCCCGAGCTGCAGCACCGTGCTGGACCACCTGGCCCCGTCAGCGGCCCCTAGCGGGCCGAGCCTGCACAGCCTTAGCTCAGCCAGTAAGCCCCGCCCTCCCGCCGTTCTGTTAATAATTGCACGCGGGTCCTCGCTGCGAACGACAGAGCGGCTTATATTCGTGTGCGGCTTATCTATGGACAAAAACCAAAATATTTGCCAACACCCAGAGATGCGGCTTATAGTCAGTGCGGCTTGTATTCGTGAATTTACTGTACATTGGTAGGAAATAGCATGATTTGTATTCTGCCTCTGGGAGGATGAAAATAGGAATAGCCCCATGCTTGGATATTTTAACTTCCATTCTAAAAGCTTCAGCTCAGACTGTTCAGTGAAGTTTTCTTGCTTTAGCCTTGTTTTCAGGTGTTCCAGAACAGGATTCTTGCTTTCTCCTATGCCTCCCTAGGCACCCTGTTAAATAACCTGTCCTATCTCTACTCAGGATGGAGATATCCTAGCTTCCAATTTTCCTGTGGACACTCAAGTTGCTTACATCTTAAGTCTTGGAGTGGTGAAGGAGTTCAGAAAACATGGAATAGGTAAGATGCTGCTAAGTGTTGTTGCTGTTGGTGCTGTTTGGCAGGTGTGGCCAGTGGGTGTGACTGAAGGAGCTCCAGTATCTCCCTTCTCTATGGGAGGGGCTTACCTGTGACTGGTACCAACAGGTGGGATAGTGCAGCTGCACTGGGAGGTTTTTACTGGGCACAGTAGTGGGCACAACACAACATGCAGCTATTTCCACAGAGCACAGGCCTTTGTCAATCTTGTTCCCAGGGACCAGCTGAGCACACCAAAAACTCCCACTAGTGCTGCTGAGACTGTCTGAAAGTGTATGAACTTCACCCAGGAGCAGGGTTTGATATTATTTTCTTTCTGGGTATCAGAGTCTGATCCCTGAGGCAGAAAACAGAGCTGCTTTTAATCTTTCAGTTTCAGCAGAGATAACAAACTGTGAGAAAACCACAAAGGGAACTGGAAAATAGTGTAACTTGTGCCTGATTAGATCTTGAATGTACAAGTCAGCTTTGAATGTCTGCTGCCACGTGCAGCATTCCTGCAGCCATTTGAAATCCTGGAGTCAGAAAGGCTTTCTCTCTGTTTAGAGCAGTTGTGTTCTGTCACTAAGTGCTGCCCTTCTGGTGCCACTTCAGGCAGGATGTGGTTCTTTGATGTGCAGAAGGGAATGGGCCAGGTTTGGCAGGGTGACCCAGGGGTCTGGAGTCTCTTCAGTGGATATGGGTATAACTGAGCACCTCCAAGTCCTCCCTTCTCCCCCAGGCATGTTTGGACAGGTATAAACTTAGAGGGTACATAAAGAAATTACCACAGAGTCCTTGGTGAGAGCGGTGTTTAAACCTTCCATTAAAATGCCACAGGAGAGAATTTTCTAGTACAAAGAAGAAAGTGGGAGCACAGAATAATCACAGAGGGGTGGTAAAGAGGTCTTTCTGTAAAATTATGGTGGTTTTCAGTCTCCTCCTGATTTCCAAATCCTTTTTTTTCCCTAGTTCCATCTTGCTGAAACTTTCTGCTTTCAGACTCAGTATCTCCTATATCCATTCCATATGTACAGTGTGTTGCTGTGCTCTCTCAAAAGCTTTGAGCTTGCACCTGTAGCAACACAGTCTAAAAAACCTGCTGCTGCTTTTTCTGAGACTTTTCTCTTGAGTTTTGCTAGTGGTATTTGAAGCTGTAGCCTTTCATGCAGGAGGCTCTTCACTCCAGCAATGCTTCTCAGCACTAAAGCTCTGATTTTCTTCTGGTTTTTGTAAAAGTGTCTGGTTTCTAGTTCTCTGCTGTTCTTAAACCACAGGACAGCTGGATTTCTGTGAGGTAGAAGACTGAAATATCTCATAACAAAACTGAACTGCTCTGTTGTCAGTACCTCAGTGGTTTTTTGCTCTTGGCTGATACAGACTCTCACTAAGTACCAAGAGAACATGAAGTCAGTGTTGTTGGCTTCTGCCCTGAAATTCTGTGGGTCCTCCAGGCCCTGGGGATTGTGAAACAGCAGCAGCCATCTCCCCTGTGTGTTAGGCTGATCCTGTAGCTGGTGTTACCACACCTGCTGGAAGACGTTCCCGTGCAGGTTCTGCTGGGTCCTTCATGCCATGTTGAGGTGGTGTGGATGAACCCCCAGATCTTGTCTTTTGGGACTGGAGTATCCTCTGTATCCTTCTCTGGTTTTTCCTGCTAGCTGCAGCAAATCCAGATTGGATGAGACTGTCTCCACTCCTCCTTTAGAAGGCATCCTAAAATCCCAGCAGTTCTTAGATTTTGATTCAAGTTCAGCAGACAAAGTACAATAACCTGCTGGTGAAGTCTTGTTTTGACACTCTGCTGTATCAAATGGCTTTAAAATAAATGCATATGTGGGGTGGAACTGATACCATTGAAAATGAGTCACTGACCTTCCCCAAAGCCAGGAGTTGCTCTGCTGGGGATGGGCAGTGTTGTCTAAGTTCTACCTCATCTTTGTGGTTACTGAGTCAGAGGTTTGTGTCTTTAAAATCTCTGGTTTTGAAGCTGTGCTCGTAGGTGATACCATGTATGAAAATCATGTAGAAGGTCCTGTGAGAACTGGGTGGGATTTGGGGTCTCCAGGTGTGTGCAGCAATCTCAGATTAGCAATCCTTGGTGCAGGAGGGCCCAGCTGGGCCCCACACACCCTCACACTGAGGGTCCCTGGGGCTGCACACACACTGATCCTGCTGCCTTCCCTTCAACAGGTTCCCTCTTGCTTGAGAGCCTGAAAGATCACATCTCCACCACTGCCCAGGACCACTGCAAAGCCATCTACCTGCACGTGCTCACCACCAACAACACAGCAATAAACTTCTATGAAAACAGAGACTTTAAACAGCACCACTATCTCCCCTATTACTATTCCATCCGAGGGGTCCTCAAAGATGGCTTCACCTACGTCCTGTACATCAACGGTGGGCACCCACCCTGGACAATCTTATATCCTTTCCCTGCTGAGCAGAGGCCAAAGCCTGTTTTCAGTTAACAACACCGAAGTGTGGGTAGAGGTGGGAACTGAAACCTGCTCAGATGTGGGTTTAATCTGAACCCAGAAGGAAGGTGATGGATGCCAGTGAGAGCGAGTGCTGGTGTTAGACCCAAGTGCTGTGTGTGCTTTGGCTTGTAGGGTGCAGGGTTTGGTCACAAACAGGGCAGAGGAAACCCTTGGTCTTGCTTCCTGTGATGTGGAATCTCCTTTGAGCCTGGGCTGGGCTGGATCTCAGCAGGTTGCTCCCACACTAACTTAAGGGGTTTGTTTCAGGTCAATGGATCATGGAGAAGAAACTTGATTCTTCCTGGGTGTAGCTGGTCAGTTCCAACCTCCCTGGGCAGGTGGATGGATTGCTGTCCTCACAGGATCTTCTGTAGAGTGCAAAGGGAACTGGCAGTGGCTCAGAGGAGGTATTTCCCACACAAGCTGGGGCTGCCATTCCCAAACTACCATCCTTTACAGTGCAGAGCAGACCTGCTTTTGATAGAAAAGTGGAGGCAGTGATTGCAAGGAGCAGATCTGACTTAGCTGAGCAGCTTCCACTGTGTCAGGGGTCCCTGCATGCAGGGTAGGTCCAGGAGTGATTTGTGTTCTTTGCTAAGTTACACTGTAAGTGTTGCTGTCCTTAACTGGTGGCCACTGACTACCTACAGCACATTGGCTCCACACTAGCCAGCCTGAGCCCGTGCTCCATTCCCCAGAGGATATACAGACAAGCCCAGAGCCTCCTCTGCAGCCTCCTGCCCTGGTCTGGCATTTCTGCCAAGAGCAGCATCGAGTACAGCCGGACAATGTGACGGACTGGGGGTGCACAGGAAGCACAGGTAGGTGCTGGGGACAGCTCCCTTCCCTGCCATGGCCACTGTTCTGTGACAGAGATCCTGGAGTGAGCTCATCCTGCTGCTGTGGAAAGTGTCTGGGCATGGCTGTGCAGCATGGCTGTGCTCCAGCCAGCAGCTGAACTCCTGCTACTTTCATTTGAAGGGAAATCAAACTCTGACCTTGTTTACTTGAGCCCCGACCTGGAACCTGCTGTCCCTTTCCTTTTCCCAGCTGCTGGAGCAGTGTGCAGGGCCCTCAGAGTCCTAGCACAATAACTGGAAGCCCCAGTTGCTGCCAGTGCCCTTGCACATCAGACATTTCCAGGACAGTGGCTCCCCAGCACACATCTCCCAAGTGTTTCCCTAAAACATGTGCTCTCTTTTCTTTCCGTAGGATTGTTTCTCCTTCCACCTGACACTGGCTCTGCACTGGTTCCAGTGATGACAGCTCTTGGCCGGTGACCCAGCCCCCGGATGGGACTCCCTGTTCCACAGGGACTGACCTTTGGTAGAACTTCACCCTGGGGCTGCAGCCCCGGCTCCCCGCGTGGGCTGGGCGGGCGTGGCTGTGCCGCAGCCGCGGGCCCTTGGTGTCACCACTCCGTGTGCATGTTGCACTGTCCTCGCCACTACCCTCACCTCCAGTCTGCTCCTCCCCATCCCCGGGGCGTGAGGGGTTCAGCTGCTACTCCTGCTCCATCCACAGCTGCTGACAGAGCTGAGGGAGGTTCATGGGTCTGCACTGAGGAACCACTTCCATGAACTGGGAGAGCCCTGGCAGGCCCTGGCCAGGGCAGAGTCTGCCCTTTTTGCTGTGGAAGGGGGCAGCTGGGGAGGGGAAAGGGGAAAATGGGAATCATGTTAGGTCCTGCCACAGCGGCTGCTGGTGTGTCCTGTGGGTAACTTCCAGGGAGAGTAACTGCCTCACATGGGAAACTACCCAGCCCCACCAGCCCTCTGGAGTGATGTAAAAAGCAGCATATAATTCAGGATGCATAAGGTAGAAGGCAGGGAATGAAATTGCTATTTCATAGTGAAATATATATGTATTATACTGTATAGATCTTTCTGCCTTTGTCCAGGATGGAATGTAGCAGGGGAGGGGAGCTGGGAGTGTTGAGTCTGGTCCAGAGCCCTTCTCCCCTTCCTTGGCACCAGGCTGGACTTTGCAGGATCTTGAGGGATGGGATGTGTGCACAGGTCACAAGACCTTTTCCTTGCTGAGGAAGATTCCCCAGCTGCTCAGTGCTGTGCTTTGGACTGTGGTCTGGGCACCTCTGGGCTCTGCTGGGCAGTCTCTCATTGCCTGCCTGTGTCCTGGCTGCAGGACCCTCTGGCTGGACTGAGTAGCTCATGTGCAGCCTGTGTGGAGGCCCCAGAGCTGCAGCCAGCCTGGGGCCCTGCTGTATTCCCATGGCAAATCCCCCTTCCCTGGCCAAGGCTCTTCCCCTGCTCAGCACCATGTTCCTTATTTCCACCACATTAACTGGGACTGGAGCAGAGGGATCCATGCCAGAGCAGAGCCTGGATGGGCTGGCACTGCC
This sequence comes from Catharus ustulatus, assembly GCF_009819885.2. NCBI lineage: Eukaryota > Metazoa > Chordata > Aves > Passeriformes > Turdidae > Catharus > Catharus ustulatus. The sequence continues at coordinate 2,752,549 of NC_046236.1, read as the reverse complement.
GGCTCTGGCAGGGGCTGGGCAGGACCTGGGGGTGGTACAGGGCTCAGGCTGGGCCTTAGAGAAGCCAACAAGCACATCATGACCTTGCAGCTTGGTTGGGCACAGAAAGCCCTGTCAGTGACTGAGCCCCTGCTTGGGAGTTCACTAATAAAAGGAGGCAAGAGATGAGCTGCTGTGACTAGTGCCAGGCTGGAGAGCAGGCAGCCTCAGGGGCTGGCATGTTTGGTGTCTGGGAGCAGCACCAGGCTCTTCTGGGACGTGCTGGTCCTTCTGGGCCTCAAAGACAAGGGGCAGAGGTGTTTATGAGGAGTCAAAAAGGGCACTGATGGAAAGCCCAGCCTTGAGACTGTCAGCTCCAAGAAGGGGGGCTGCCCTCGGGTCTCTTCCATCCCAGGTGATGTCCCTGGCTCCTCTCTAGTTCAGCAGTGCCAGTGGCACTGGGCAGGCAGCTCTTCCCCCAGCCCCAGTGCTTCCTCAGGGCCCCTGACACCCTCAGTTGTTAGCAGTTTGGAGTATTTTTGCTTATCCACTTTTACTTAACACAGCTGTTGGTTGAGTGTCTTTAGCAGCCCAAGCCCGTTTATTCTTAGCACTTGCTTTCTCAGACCAGAATGAAGCTCTTCTCTCCTGATTGTCTGGGGCTGTTGTGTGTCTGGTCCCCAGTTTCTCTCCTGCCCCTTACACAACCAACTCCACTACTTGAGCACATCCCCAGGGACCTGTGACTAGTCTGTGTCCTCCTACCACCCTGTCCTGAGGTGTCAGCCCTGTCCCCATCTTAGCCCATTATTTATTGAAGAACATCTTGCTAAACGCCTCCAATTAAACCAAGCCTCTTTTTTGAGTTGTCTATCCCTGCAGAGAATCTGCCTCTGACCCACTGTTTGGCCCCTGCCCCAGGGCAGGGTGCCCACATACCCTTTTCTCTGGAGCTGGGGTGATCCCAGGGGAGCTGCTGCTGCTCTGATCCAGGGATGAGCTTACAGCAAGCAGAGGGGGGGAGAGGGAAGGGGGAACAGCTCCTCCAGGGCTGAGCCTGCCCTTCCACCAGGACTGCAGGACGGGCAGATCTTCCTAAGGCTCAGCTGAAATGGATGGGGCCTCGTGCAGCTGTGGCTACTGCTCTCCTCACTGGCTGTCCCCACTTCAGCCATGACCAAGGGCCCTCAGGCACAGCCAGGGCCTGGAGGTGCTCCTGCACCTGGGACAAGCTGCTCCCAGCCCCTGCCTGGAGCCCTAGGGAACACAAGCCATTTTGGAGCAACCCGAACTCTCAAGGACTGTAGTGCAGCACCTGAGCCAGCCCCCAGCTCTCCTGCCACCCACAGCTCCAGCCCTTCACCTCTGGCCTCTCTGCTCCCCCACCCTGCACCTCCCTGGCTCTGTACCAGCCGTCAAGAATGATCCCAAGTGTTAAACTTTCAGCAAAGCCATTTATTCCACTTTCCTGCTCCCACAGATCTCCAGGTGGGGACCCACATGAGCATCCCCAAAGCCCCAGAGGGAATTCATGGCACAGCTGCCCCATTGTGCCAGCCCCCCCGAGTGGGAGCCTGGCCCCTAACAGGGGCAGAGGTGCTTGACCAGAAGCCCCAGGCCTCAGCTGTGCCTAATTGCCAGCACAGCCACGTCCAGGTCGATATGGGGCATTAAAAAAATTAATGTTTTGTTCCTTACAAATGAAAGGGGAACCTGCCAGCAGCAGTGTGTCCCTGAAATCAAAGCGTAATTCTAAGGCTCTGGCGCCCTCACATAAGCACATGAACTCTCTGCAGGGGCTGTGCAGGTTGATCTGGGAAGCTCGCTAAGAGTTTAATGGCCATAAAAATAAAATTGCTTTTCCCTGCTTTAGACAAACCCAACCCCTCCCGGCTGGGCAGTGGGATCGCGTGGGCAGCCACTGCAGCCAGCCACGGGTCGGAAAGTTACAAGTCTCTCGGCTCACCCACTTTTAATTGAGCGCCAGCACGGCAGCGTCACTCCATCCCCTCACCCTGCTCGTCAGCGCCCAGCCCCACCGACTGCTCCAGCCCCTCGGCCTCACCCTCCAGCCCCACCAGCTGCTCGGCCCCCCCGTGCACCATGCCATGGTGCTCTCCCCTCTCTCCCAGCTCGTTGCTCGCTCTAGCCAGCTCATTGCCCGCCCTGTGGTGTCCTCCGGAGTGGTCGATGGCCGCCTTCTTCGGCCTCTGTGTGGCAGCCACCGCCTCGGCCAGCTTCTCCTCCGGCACCATGTTTAGGATCTTCAGGGCAAACAGGAGCTGGAACTTGGCGGTTCCTACGAAGGAGTTGGCCAGGAAGTTGGGCAGCCCACCCATGCGATCCTTCTGGGTGTAGAGGGGGACACGGACCATGCCCATCACCTGCAACAGCAAGGGCACAGCTGAGCAGGGGCCACAGCAGCACCAGCCCCACCCTGTCCCACAGCCCCTGTGCCCCACACCCTCACCCAGTGCCCACCAGCCCTCAGCCCAGGCTCTCCCAGCCCCTAATGCCAGGTCTTGCCCCTCCCTCCCACACCCAACCCCTGCCCTTAGCCCCACTGAGCCCCTTTGCTGCCCCTTCCCAAAGGCCCCCAGGCCCCTGCTCTCCCGGCCCAGCCCTGGTTCTGCTCCCCCTTCTGCCCCTTTGGAGGGATCCCGCTGCCCCAGGCCACTACGGGGAGTCCCACTTTCCCCTCCAGCTTTCCCTGCGTGGGGACACCACGGCTGACCCACGAGTCCCCCTCGACCAGGCCACAACCCAGAGCCCGCTGCCTCTGCTCACATGGCTGCTGACACCCACCGAGCGCCCTGGGGGCGCACGGGGAGGCCCTGGCTCTCACGCTCTGCCCCGGCCATCAGCCGGACTTGGCTGCCCGGGAGCAGGAAGGTACCTCCCGCACAGGAGGAACTCAGGTCACAGCAACATCACCACACCGAGGTCACGGTCCAGTCCGGGGCACTCAGCCCAGGGCAGGGGGGAGATCCCCCCAAGCTGCAAACGGCCCTCGCCCACATCCTGAGGCCGAGCGGTAACACGGGGCTCAATCCCTGCGTGGGTGGACACCGGGAAAAGCTGGAGCTCAAGTCTGCTATGCTCTGGAGCCTGCGGCACGACCCCGGCCACAGTTCCTAACGCTGATGCCACGGGCGGTGCGGGCACCTGCCGCCGGCAGCTCTACCTGCGGTGCATTCCCCGGCCGGGCTGGCCACGGCAGCCCGGCAGACCCAGGAGGGAAGCGGTGCCTTCCCTGGGCTAACTGAGAGCTCGCACACCCCTCCCGGGTGTCCCACCTCCATCCCGTGGTCTCGGGAATGCACCGCGCTGATCTCGATGGTGTGCAGCTCCTCCAGGGTGAGCTGCCTGGCGTAGAAGTGTGCCACCACGCGATGTGGCCCCTCTGTCAGGTGCGAGCACAGATAGTCAGCTTCCGTCAGGCGCACACAGCCTAAACCCAAGCCCAGCACCCGATTCAGACCGTCCTCCAGGGACCAGTAACGGCGATCCACGAACCCCCCGGGAAAGCCCAGCAGTCCGTCAAATCGCATCTGCATCTGCAATAGAGGCGCAGGATGTTAATGGGGCACGGCGCGGCCCCCGGCGGGGGGCGAGGGGGCGTCACGGAGGCCTCCGGAGGAGCCGGAGGAGCGCGGGAGGCGTCGCGGCCGCTCCGTCGCGGCCCTACCAGCTCCGGCGCATCCAGGACCATTCACCGACAAGCGGCCCGGCCGTCGGAGCTCTGCGCCCCGGCCGCACAAGCCCGCGGGCCCGGGAGCTCCCCCCCGGGCTCGGGCCCAGCCTGGTACTACCGCCCTGCACGGGAACTACCGCGGAGCCACCGCCCCTCAGCCCGCCGCCCCCGGAGCCCGCGGCCCGACCCAGCCCGATCCGCCCGACCCAGCCCGAGGGCCCGCCCGCCGCCGCCCTGGTCCCAGCCTCGGCCCGGCGTGGCCTCGCCCGCCCCTCACCAGCACGGCGTAGCGCAGCGGGATGCGGCCGAACAGCATGCCCGGATTGGGCGCGTACAGCATGGCGTGGCACGAATGGCTCCAGCCCGGGCCGAGCCGCATCGCCTCGTATCGCGTGAGCGGCTTCAGCTCGGGCACGCCGGGCACGCCGAGAGTAGGCAGAGGCGGCAGCGTGCCCATGGTGGGCAGCGGGCCCATGGCCGCCATCGTCCCCACGGCCGCCATCGCCTCGCGCCACCGCCACCAGCTCCGCGCACGCGCCGCGCCCACGACGCTACGGGGGTGGGACCGCGGCCCGCCTCAGCCAATGGGAGTGCGCCGCGCGCCGCAGGACCAATGGGCTCTCGGCGGCGCCTGCCAATCCCCGCCCGCGCCGGAGGCGGGGCAGCCGGAGGGCGGGCAATAAGGGGCGGGCGGGCTGCGCGCGCCGCTCGCCTTATTAGGGCAGCAGCGCGCGCGGGGGCCGGAGGCGCGCGCGGCCAATCCCAGCGAAGCGCGGGGGGAGGAGGGGCGCCGAAGAGCACGCCGGGAAGGGGGCGGGGCGGGAGCGAACAAGCCCCCACTTTGTGTATTGGTCACGCCCCTCACGCCGATCCCCAGCGCCTTGGCCCCGCCCCTGCCTTGGCCCCGCCCCTCCGCGCCGGGCGTGTCCCCCCTGGTCCCGCCCCCTCCGCTCCCCCCGCCCAGGCTCCCCCCGGTGCACACGGACTCGCGTGGCTGCTTCACGGGTTTATTACTACAAACATAGACGGGGAGATGGGGGGATGTGCCCCGGGACCCCCCGCAGAAGCAGAACAAGGCACACGGCGTGGGCAGCGCCGGGCTCTTCGGGAACGGGGCGGCGGGGTCACCCCGAACGGGCTGGGCCGGGGCTGACCCGCACGTTCCCCTGCCTCGGGGTGGGCCGGGGCTGACCCCGCACTCCCCCGCTCCCGCGGAGCCCTGCGCCCCGGCAAGGCAGGGAGGGCCACAGCTATGTACAGGGGTAGTGACAGCAAAGGGCTGTGCTCGGTAAGTACAAAATATACATCGGTAGTGTCCTTCATCTGCCGACTCGAACCCCAAACCCCCCACCCCGGCCCCCACAGACACCTCCCACGTAAAAACAAGACATCAGCCCCTACCCACCGCCAGGAAACATGCACAGGCTGTGCCGAAACCGCGCCGGTGGGAGACCCCGCCTGCGTCCCCGGGAGAGCCTGGCGGGGCCCGGGCTCGGGCGGCACGGGCAGGGTCCGGCCCCGCTCACGAAAGGCTCTGCTCGTCCTCCAGGTGCAGACGGGTCTGCTCGAAGAGAAGGGGCTGTGTGGGACTGCCGGTGCCGCGGACAGGGAACGTCTTGGTGAAGTCGGACGAGCCTGGGTGAGGAGAGGGAGCTCAGCCTCAGGAATGGAAGCCCTGGCGTCAGAGTCCTGGCAGGGTGCTCGGCCATCCCTCCTACCCTGCACTGACCACAGGACGTGGGGCTGGAGCCAACCACTCATCCCCTCAGCTGCAGGCTCAGTGTCACGGGTGGGACACTGAGCGGGGACAGTATCTGCCACAGCCTGGGAGAAGCCAGCAGGGGCCTGGATGTTCGTGGTGCTCAGGAGGCAGCAGAGCCCACGCACAGCAGAAGCCAGTGGGGAGAGGTTTCTGCTGTCCTGCCTGGGGTCCTGGCACTCAGGGGCAGCAGGGATGCTGTGCCAGGAACGGGAAGGGAGTGAGGACAGAGCCAGCAGCGCAGCCTGGCTGGTTTGCTCCCCCTCCTTCCCTGCCCTGATGGCCAGGACCAGCCCCATCCCCACTCTTTGCCAGCACTCCCAGGAGGGCCCTGCTGTCCCACACTACAGGGATGCAAAAGAAGAACAAGAAGACGTACCAGCTTACTCCTCTATACCAACAGAGCAGGAATCAGGACCCAGTGCTGCCCAAGGGAGGGAGGAAGGCAGACAGAGAGGGAAGGAGACATTAGAGAGGTAACTCAGAACAGACTGCGACTCTACGGAAGAAAACAGGCTGCAACGACAAGTCAGAGATGAGGACAGCGCAGTGTCCCGCGGGCGTGCTCAGAGCACAGCACACTGCGACCCTCCCTGCCGTGACAACAGTGCCCCAGTCCCCCAGCTGCTGGCCCAGGTGGTTCCCCTCCCTCACCCAAAAGCAGGAGCACATTTGGGAGCACACAGGAGGCCTCTCACACAGAACTGTGCCAGGGAGTGGCTGCGGCCCAAAGAGAAGAAAGGAGGGGAAGGACAGAGACACAAGGGTGAGGGAGGAGAGAGAAGGGGGGACCGAGTTACCTCTGTGTAAGCCCCCCTTGCCCACCGCTCACTCTGCCCACTGGAAGTGGGAGCCAGGAGAGTTCCAGTCCCATCTGAGGGACAGCTCCACAGAACCCCCCAGCCCTGGAGCCCCAGTGGCAGCTCCAGCCCCAGTGGCACCACCATTACCTGGCAGGAAGACATCGACCGGGGGGTCAGTCTCAGACTGCGTCAGGCTCCGGCTCTCGCCGCAGCCGCCGTCCTGCAGCACGTCCTCCACCGAGGGTGGGCGGCTACCTGGAACCAGCCAAGAGCGAGGGCCCTCAGCCCCCAGCACACCACCACAGGGGCTCATGGCCAGGGTGGGTCGAGGTTTTCCATGTGAGGAAGCTCTCCAGGCCCCCCCAGCCCCACTGATGTCCCAGGAATGCCAGTCAGATTGGCCCAGGTCACAGGAACCAAAAGGACACCTCTTCATGTGCAGCCTCGTGGCCCAAAATGTGCCCATCACTCCTCTCTCACCCCATCCTTGTCCCCTCTGGGTGTTGACTGAGCACCAGAGACCCATCCCAAAGACCCAGAGACCTGTGTGCCCAGTATACAGTGGACGTGCTCTCACCAGGACTCCAGTGTATCCTCACTGGTGCATGGAAAGCTCTGCTTGAGTAAAGCTCAGAGCAAGGTGAGAAGCGTGGCAAATAACCCAGGGAGACCTGTGGATTTTGCTCCCTCAGCTCCAAGAAAAGACCCCAGTACCTTTCCCTGGTGAAGAACAGAGCCTCAGAGATGGGACTTAGGGGGCCGGATGTTTCTGAGCTCATTTGTTCACTCCCCAAATGTCCCTGTCCCACCATAACAGCACTGATCTCTGAGCCAAGGTCTGGCTGCACCCACACCTACCCTGCTGCACCGATGAGGCCTCCTCCATCTCTTCCCCTGCCACGCTCTGTAAGGAGGGACAGCACAGGTTACTTCTGCAGCTGGAGGCCTTTGCTGTGCCATTCTCCTGCTCTGGCTTTCTTCAGGGAGCTGTGCTTGGGGCCAGGGCTTGTTCCAGGGCAGGAGCAGGGGGCCACCCCAGTGCTGTAGCACCACAGGCTGGGATGGAGGGGTCTTACCAGCACTGGGCACTAGAAGCTCCTAAGGCCCAGCTCCCACCCCTGCCCCAAACACTGCTGGGCTTGCCCAGAATGCTGGGGAAGGTCAGCTCTACTATGGCTCCAGCTGAGTGGTTTTCCACTCCCAAAGAGGTGTCAGGAGCACAGGGAGTGGCTACATCCTTCCCCATGGAGCCCGAAGGGTAAATAAAGCAGCCAAGACTCTTGTCTCTGGGCAATGGCCCTTCAGGAGGTACCTCCCATGTCCCAGAAGCCACCCCAGCAGAGCACACACTTACCTCTGGAGAGCTGGTCTCCCTCAGGACCAGCTCACCCCCACTCAGCACCGCCTGCGAGTCAGAGTCCTCAGAGAGCTTCTCCTCATCCTCCTCATGGATTGGGGATGAGGGAGACCGTAGTGTGCTGCAGCAAGAGAAACTTCATTTGCAGGGAGCTGCCAGCACCCTGGGGCCTGGAGGACTTGGGGGCAGCACAAGCCAACTCTCATGAGAGAGACTGGGGAGCTGAATTCACCAGGACCTCCAGTACTGGCCACATGGAGAACAGCAGCAGCAGGGTGGGACAGAGCCAAGTGGTGCCAAACTTCAGCACAGCAACAAGAGGCCCCAGTCCCACGCTGCTCCTCACACTTTCAGGGTTCCCTTCCCAGGTGAAAATCCAGGCTGGAGCACAGTGAGGAGTGCCAGGAACAAACCCAGTCTGATCTGAACAGCCATGTATCCTCACCTAAACCCTCCATCACAGGGCCAACAGAGGAGCCTTCAAACAAGAACTACAGGATCTCAATTCAGCACTTTGTGCTCTGAAATCCAGGTTACTCCTCTCCCCATTCCTCTGCTCCTGAGGAGCTCCATGGAAAGCTGAAATCCCCTAAAGTTTGGACATCAAATGTAAATTCTAGGACTAAGTGCATTGGAAAGGAGACATTCCCATCCAAAGTCTTTACTGTGATGGTGGTGAGGCACAGGCTGCCCAGAGAAGCTACTCCATCCCTGGAAGTGTCCAAGGTCAGGTTGGACAGGTCTTGGAGCAATCTGGGATAGTGGAAGTTGTCTGTCCACAACAGAGGGCTGCAGTGAGATGAGCTTTATGGCCCTTTACAATGCAAACCATTCTGTGATTCTATGTCTAAATTCTCTTTGTTAAAAATCCTTTCTTTTGGTGATAGAGCCAGCCCTTAAGAGACACAAGCTGTAACCTCAGGCTGAACACAGGGACAACGTCCCAGTTCTCTCCCTGGCACAAATACCTGCTGGCCTCCTTAAATTCTGAGTTAGCTGTGCTAGCAGTGTCAGGACCAGCCAGAGCCCTCTCCTGGCTCTCAGTGCCTGTGGCCACCAAACCTCAGGGCTTGCAAGAGGACTGGACCCCGTGCCCTGCTGACCTGTCTGGAGACTTGCTGCGCTTGCCCTTTTGGTGGCCGCCCTCCAGGGCTCTGTCCATGGGCACGAGCGGGCGGCTGGCGGGGGGCAGCCCATCCACCACCCCGGAGTAGGTGATCTCCTCGTACAGAGGGGCCGAGGGGATGGAGGGGGACACCGAGCGAAGGCCATTCAGAGCTTCCAGCAGGGAGATGGGCTCGTAGCCTGGGGGGATGTTGTCAGAGTTCTGCAGGTGAGAAAGAGGGGGGTGTTAGGGAAATATCACCAGGCTGGAAGCCCCCTGACCCCAGGCAGCCCATCCCCACAGCCACCCCTGCAGGACTCCTTGGATCCTTCCCTGGCAACAGCCACACATTCCCCTCAGTGCTGCAAGGCTGGTGATGCTCCAGGCAAGTTCCCAGAGCAGTGCTTGAGAGATTGGGCATCCCCCTGATGTGCTTCCAAGAGCTGGGCAAGGAGGGTGAGAAAGCAGGCTCCTAAAAAGCTGCTTTAAAATACATCCGGATTTTTTCCCCTGAAAGCTCTTCCAGTGGTTCAGAGACCCTTGCAGCTCAATGAACATCCCATTTGTGCTCCCAGCCATGGAACCTGCAGCTGTTTCACAGCACCATCAGTGTCACTGAGGCAGAGCTGAAGGAGGGGAGCATGTGTGCAGCAGCTGAGAGGTGGTTCCTGAGGCCTACCCCAATCCCACTTCCCATTCCCTCTATAAATCACAAAGCTGCCAGTCAAAGGGACCATTGCAAAGCCATTAAATCAACACCAGTTTAATTCCAAAAATCCTCCTGATCACAAAGACCCTGTGGACACAGAGACAAATGGGGTTTATGCTGCAGCCCAGGAGGCCACAGGCAGCTCAGCCCAGCCTGATGCAAATCAAGAGGTGACATTCCCACTGTTCAGGCTACGTTAAATTGAGATGTTTCAGCCCTGTGTCCTCAGGGAGGTTGTTCTAAGTTATACACAGGATGCACGGTGCTACTAAGCCTGGCCATGAACCTCCACAACTTTTGTGTGCCCCATGTCCCAGTCACACCTGCAAATGAACCTGCCCAGCAGCCTGTTCCAACACAGCCCCTAATCTGTGTGTGAGCTGAGTGCTGAACTGGCTCACCTGTGGTCACAGGAGTTATATCTGATGGGGAGGGAAGAATGAGTGACACCTGGGGTCAGTCACCAACCCACATGCCAGTATTGGTCCTGTGAGGGTTATGAGCTTTGAAGATAAAAAGCTCAGCTATACAAGGAATGGGTTCCCAGCTGCTGCCAGCTGTAGTTGGTGGGGCCAAAAGCCATCTCCAAAACACTTTTCATCTGCAGACAGCAGCTCAGCTGTACCATTCTGTGTATGGAAGTCAGGAAGACAACCCCCCGCTGGATTCATGTTTGGGACTTTTTCTCCTGGCTATGCAGAGCAGGCACTGAGGGTTCAAAGGCTGCCCATTGCTGTGGTGAAAGCTCAGGCTGCACAGCAAAGCAGAGAGACTGGAGGAGGATTTCCCAGCCCATGGCTATGACACCCTCACTGAGACAACACTCCCTTCTGGGACACTCACACCACACCCCCAGGAAGGGGGTGCCAGTCCCTGTGGGAGGCTTGCAGAGAGCCAGGTCATGCCAGAATGGGTTCCAACCTAAACCAGCACCAGGTTTTCTCCACACCTGACAAGATCAGCAAGCCACATTGCTACAAGGCCAAGCATCTGAGCTGGCTTGAGCAAAATAAAACTGATAAAAATTACAATCATGGCTTCATTTGATGGGAGTAAACAAAGAGGGCACAAACAGCCTTCCTGGACTGGGGGCTCCCTCACCTTTCCCCTTCCCAGCTCCTGGACCCCCATAGCTGCCATCCATGCTGTCCCCAGCACAGCACTCCAGTTACACACTCCCAAATCAACTCAGAGGGTCCCAGCCAAGACAAGCTCCATTCTTCCTGTTCCTGTAAAAGCAAACCAGCCTGTCACAGCCAGTGCTCTTGAATGCAAGACCAGCTCCAGCTGCACTTCTACATCCCAGCACCACAAACCACACCAACATGTGTGCACACCAAACTGCCAAGGGGATGAGGTAAGTGCAAGGAAGCTTCTGGGTGAGCTGTGGGGACTGCAGCTTGCCCACAGTCCAATGAAGCTGTGAAAACATCTTGGCCAGGAACCATAAATCAGCCAGGGCACAGTCCCTGAGAGGCAGCATCAGATCCCTGTGCTAAGCTTCCTTCCTGCTTGTTCCTCCACAGGCAAACCAGGGATGTCAGTGATCATCTGTGCAGGGGTGAGCATCTCAGTGCCAATGTGAAGGATGTGGAGTGTCACAGCCTGGCAGGGGCACAGGCCAAACCCAGCGTGTCAGCAAGCCCTTGTGTGTAACTGCCACGTGCAGGTGACACTGCTGGCACAGAGCTGCCAAGTGCAACCAGCCAAGTCCACTTACTGTTCTTACTTCCCTCCTAGGCTTCCTGCTGGGCAGGGAGAGAGAGCTCACCTTAAGGGGTTTAAAGGGGTGCTGTCAAAGAGAAAACCATGTTTTAAAGAAGTTGTTTCTTGAGGTTATGACAGGAGCAGACACACAGCATCTCCTCACCTCACTGCAGGTGACAGCACTGTGTCCTCCACACACCATGCTCTGCTCCACAACAACCCTCGGGGCTTCTCCACCACCCTGCTCCTCAGCCCCAGCTGAAGGCAGCAGAGGGCAGATGGACAAACCCAACCTTTTTCTGTGACAGTTTCTGTTCCCATGAAAGCCTGTAGAATGAACTAGGTGCCACCAGAGCCAGCTGTGCAACAACACTGCTCAGGCAATGAGCTGCTTCCCTTACCACACTGGGGACATGCAACTGGGCCCTGAGGCCACCAGCACACTTCCCATCCCACACTCCCTCAGATGCATGCCAAGACACCCAGGGAAGCTGCCACAAGGAGGCCTTTCTACTCCCATGATGGGAACCCCAGTGCCAAGGGCATTTCATCTGTGTGCTGCCACAGAGCTGTGTGTGCAAGTCAAACTGGAACCCCTCTGCCCTGTTCCCACAGCTCCCACCTGTCATACCCAGAGTCTGCCACTTTTCTGTTGGGCCAGGCAACAAGAGACCTTCTCATCCTGAGATTTTTGTGGATTTGTTTCCTCCAATCCAGCAGGTTGATAAGAAAAGGCAGCACTGCTTAGCAAGCCCTCAGTGGAGGGTCTGACCAAACCTCCTGAGGTCCCAGTGCCACCAGCCATCAGTCCAAACAACTCATGCACCCACCAGCTGCTTGCTCAGGCTGAGACCAGCAGCCAGACTTTATAGAGGAGTCACCAGGTACTTACAGAGTGCTCATCATGGTCCACACTCTGTGCCAGGACAGGGCTGAACGACACCGGCGACAGAGCCCCCGGCTTCTTCCTCACCGCCCGGATCTGCAGCAGGGCACGGAAGGCTAGGAGGGAACAGGAGGGGGTGACTGCACAGCCCAGCAGGGCCAGGCCATGCCAGAGCTCCTGGCCTTGCCACAGACACACCTCTGGCGTGAGGGAGCTCCCCTGTGCACGGGGAGCGGGGCCATGGAGCGCCCCAAAGCCAAGGGATGGGGTTGGGCTTCCAGCCCATTGATCTACACAGGGAAGGGATCTCCTGGCTGATCCCTTGTGGAGAACAGGCACTGCCTGCCCCACTACAGTCATGGACAGGGTACTTCAGCTACTGTACAAGTGAAGAGGCCCAGAAAAAATTCCCCTTAAGGGTAGGTCACAACAACACAGTAAGAAAAACATGAGCTAGGCCTCAGGAGTGCACTGCATGTTACAGGTTGGGTGAGGACTCATTAAAACCCCTTTGGGTTCCCTCAGACCCCACATATCTCAGCCCTGAGGTCCAGCTGTGGGGGTGAAAGCCTCCAGCTGAAGGATTAGTGGCTGTACTCCTGTCTCCAGCACACCCACCTCTCAGTCCTCCCACCACCACAGCTTTGCTCTCCACTCCCTGCAGATCTCTTCTATCTGCACATCTTTAATATTGCTTGTTCCTCTGTGCCAAGGGCACATACAAACAAGCCAGACATCTGTTCTGATGCAGCTGTGAGAACTTGCCAGGTATCTCCCTAGTTCTTGTTGCACCCAGCCCCTTCAAGATCAGCCTAGAGCCAGAGAACAGAGGTACAAATCGATCCTTGCTGCCCCTGCACTCCCCAGAAGCAGATTCCCAGGAAGTCTGAGATGGGGACATTATCCAAACAAATACAACCTACTCCCCTACAGCCTGCAGATGAGACAATGCTGTTCCTGTGTTTTATGATGTGCTGCTTATACTCAAAGAGGTCTGGCACCTCCTCTGGTGAGATCTTACTTTTGGTTACTGCTCTTTTCCATGTTTGGACTGTTTGGACTTAATTTCTCAGGCCAAACATCTATCTTAGGCTTTTTATTTCTTTCCCTGAGAATTGTCAGTTTTAAACAATCAACCACCTCAGAGACCAGGGGGTAAAACACACACGCTGTCCCTTCCAAAAAAACCAAAAATTTCTCAAGGGCCTCCTGTGCCTCTGTGCTTTTGAGAAAAAACACAGAATTCAGCAAATGCTGCCTCAGCGTCAAAACATGTATTTAAGTTTTTCCATCTTTTGGGAGGTGAGCAATGCAGGGGTTAAGCAAATCCTCATAACTCCTGGCAGAGCAAAAGACTCCAAACTGTTATCCCTGCCTCCTGGTGAAATCCTGGTAAGGTTGTCAGAAGATTTTAAAAAATCATGCTATGTACTTGGACAGCCCTCCAGTGGTGCTGGCTGCTCTCTCAGCCAGATATGTTCAGGATAAAGCTTCTCTATCCCTTCCTTTGCAGATGATTTTCCATCATCTTCACCAAAACACAAGAACTGCACAACACAGAGCACCTGCACCTTCAGATCCACCCCAGGGAGAGGGTGATAGCCAGGGAGGCACTGCACAGAGAGCCATTCTCCTCTCCTGTCTGAGCACACTGATTCCAAGTGCCAGGAATCTCCATATGCAGAGAGAGCAGCAGCACGTGCCATGCTGAGCCCTGGGGTGGGGAACTCAGAGAGGCTCCTCCTCCGAGCCTGGGAGGAGCCGGGGAGGGGGCCAGGGCACTCACGGAGCCTGCAGATGGGGCAGTTGTTGGCCTGGTAGCGCAGGGTGTCAGCGCAGGAGTTGCAGAGGCAGAGGTGGCGGCAGGGCAGGATCAGGGTGTCCCGCAGGTCCGACAGGCAAACCACGCACTCGTTGCTGTTGTCACTGTTCTCGTCGTCTGAAGGCTGCAAGGAGAGGGCAGGGGGTTGGCATGGAAGTGGTGGGGCATAGGAGCCTGAGGGAATTTTCCACCCAAAAGTCTGGAAATTCTCTTTTTGCAGCTTTCAGCAGGGTTTCCTCAAGGAGAGCAAACTGTAGCCCACAGAGCCCTGCTCAAACTCCTTCCTCTCACTGCACTGTGAATTCATGGCAGAGTTGTCCTTCCCCAGAGCCATGTTCTGTTCTGAGTGGACCCATTTTGGGGCAGGGATCTCCCTGAGGCTGACCAGGAACCAGCTCCTGCCTCCCAATCCTGGTGGCTCTAGGGTCAATAGGGAAATGAACTCTTTGGCACTCTGGCCTTTTCCCCACAGACAGAGCAGCCCCAAAAGGAGCTGTGTGCTGCCTGTCATTTCAGCTATGTGATTCCCCTACATCCCCTGTGCTGGCACAAGCTCTGATGCAGTTGCAGGAGAGCCAGCCCAGGCTGCTCACCTGCCCTGGTGAAAGGCTCAGTGTGCACCCATTCAACATGAACCTGCTTCACATCCATCTTTCTCAGAGCCCCACAGACTGGATCACAGCCACTGATCCAGCAGGGAGAGGAACTCACCCTCCAACCACAAGAGTGACAGCAGAAAACTCCACAGTGTTCCCACTGATGTCACAGGAGTTGTGCCAGAGCCCACCACGACGACCCTGCACCTTCACCTCAGGCCCGTTTGGTCATTGGGGCTAACACATGGGCAACCTTGGTGTAAACAGCAATTGTGCTGCTGCCACATCCTCACCCAGCCTTTTTTGGAGGGAGAGCACGCTCTTTGCTGTCCCACTCACATGGTTTGCTGAATAAGGAAGAACAAAAATGGCCCCGGGCCACTTGTCCAATGGGTAACAAACATGGGATTGCTGGATCACCAGAATCATCACAAGACCCTGGAAGGCCAAAAAAGAAGCCCTTGATCCTGTTAACAAATCCTGTACAAGAAAAATCTTGGGAAGGACTTCTCCCTCCTGCCTCTTCAGGTGCTACCTCTTGGCACAGGCAGATAGGGATCACAGGATGCTCTGGGCAGGGCACTAGAGAGGAAATCCTGCTTGTCTTGCTCCGTGGCTACTCCACTGTGTGCAAATCATGGACTCCACATCTGCTGCAGTGTGATCCCAAGGCCAGCACTAGGTACACTCCACAGCCCAGGTGGCAGCAAAGGGCAACTCTACAAAGGCTAAAGGAAGAATAAAGCAGTCACACAGCCTGTGCAGGGCTGTGCAGCAGGCTGGGATCCAGCAGCAGCTCCTGCCTCAAGATGGGAAACATTTCTGGTTATGGCATTTGCATATACATCCCTCAGGGGTGCTGTGCTCCCTCCTGCTGGGGAATGCAAGAGGAATGTCTGTGGACACTGGCAAACCCCAGAGAGCCCAGTTCTCTGAAACACTACAGGAACATGCAGAACTCCCAACCAGAACATGAAGGAGCCACAAGAGGAAAGCAGACACCAGACACAACTACCTTGACTGCAGAGAGGCAGCAACACTGGCTCTCTACAAGCCCTAAAAATCAGTGCTCTGACACATCCCTGGGGCCCTTCTCTCCTAGCAATCCCAGCCAGAGGGAACATCCTCAAGGGCCTCATGCTGCCTAAAATTACCTCAGCACAACTCCACTGACTGGGCCTGGCACCAGGGATGATCTGTCATCCCTGGGCTTCTTGGGTGCCTGCAGGAATGACAGACTTGACTCTGGGAAGCACCTCCACATTGCCCTGATAATCCCCGTGGTTAAGCTCAAAAGCAGAAGGTGCAGGCTGGAAACTCCCAGCTGAGGGAGCCTCCTGGGCAGCTTTACCTTGGTCTCCTGGTTGTTTTTGTTCTCGATGCCATAGATCTCCTGAAGCAGGTAGCTCACCCGGTCAACCTAGGGGAGAACACCACAGCTGGAGTGACAGCTGCTCTGTCCTTACTGATTTATGACCACCTTCCCTCCCTCCCTGTGTCAAATGCCCATGTTACACTCAGAGCTCCCCTATAATGACATGAAAAAGGTAACAGAAACAAATATTGCAAGGGACAGCTGGGAGAATGAGTCTCTCCTTGCTCAAAAAGTAGAGCCCATCCTGCTTGGTCTGAGCAGAGAGTAACAAAAGTGGCTAGCTGGGCTATCAAAATAATCTAAAAACAAGTACTCTGCTTGTCCCAGACATCAGGAATACACACCCACAGCTCAAATAATCCACAGGAAATCAGCCTTCTACAGTCCTCTCCTCTGTGAGATCCTGCTTAACTTTAACCAAGATGAACTTCCACCCATTCTGCAACCTCAGAGGACAGGCTGTGCCAACAGC